>NC_052016.1:31191734-31494764 GCF_015832195.1 Motacilla alba alba | reverse complement strand
TGTCCAACAAAGATGTGTGTTCTACTTGTACCATGTGGAAAAATGAATAAAATATCTAAAGTTAAAAAACAATTCATAAACACCATATGCACATACATACTGCATGCACAACTTCTCTTTGAAAATATTACAATGGGACACCCTTCCAGATTCTGGTTGTAAAAGACTGTAACAATTTCTTCTACAGGTTTTTAGTCAAAAAATACTACAACAGTCTGTTTTCTTTCAAATCAGCAAAAGTATAGTAGACTAGAAACTGTTCTTTAAAATGAAACATCGATCTGTCTCTCTAACATACAGTTCTTCTAAAAGCTGCCACCCTCTTAACTTGTAGGTGCCAAAAACTAATTCACACTTGGGGATACTGAGGCAGAAATTGGTGAGGTGACTAATCTAACACCGTGTCCTCATGGAGCCCATCTGGCTCTGAGTTGCCTGCCATAGCTGCTGTGATTAACTCTCCAGAAGGGCTGCTGTAGCCTGTGTGTGATGTGTGAGCGGAGGGCTCTGCAGGTCCCCAGTAATGTTGTGGGTTGCAGCTCGCTGTGAGGACTCAGAGCCTTCAGAGCAATAACACCTGACCCCAGGGCAGAGCAGGGACTGATCTCAGCTCTGAAGCACCAAACTTACTGTTACATGTATCTTCTGGGGAAGGCATAATCCTTTCTGCTGAATGTCTGGCTCAACAAAAAAAAAAAAGAAAAAAAAAAAAGAAACCCAAACAAAAAACCACAGAGAGAGCCTTGAGTGCTCTTCTAGTCCCATCTCCTGTTTGCTGTAGAGCAAGACCATCATTTGTTTTGCTGGCATACTGCTGCAGTGTCTTTGCAAAACTGGAGAGAAGCTGTGGCACTGGGTTAGAAATGAGATAGATGATATTGCCACAGCAGGGAAAGAGCAGAAAATATCTGACATGCTTTTTCTTCCCAACCATAAGGTCTGCATCTGGGTTTAATATTAGGTAGGATCACTGAGGAAAATTGTAGTTGCAAATTCTACTTTTTAATGACTTTAAATGACGTGTGATGTATTAGGCTCAGCAGTGTCACTCTGTAGCATGACTTCATTGTGAGATTTCCTGCTTCCACTAGAATGAGTGGTACCACTGATGGTACCACTTCATCCCTATTGCTGCTTTCAGTGTGTGGTACCCTGCCATGCAGCTACAGCTGGTTTTGCTTTAAAAATATTTGTAGTCTGTCTGATATTATGTCAGTGGGGCTTGCTGCTCTGTAAAATGACTGCTTTGTAGAGCGAAGACACAAGTACAAGGGCAAGCTGAGTCATTGGCCGTATTTGGATGTTTTCACATACTTTTGTGGGGAAAAGATGTATACCTGACAGGAGGAAGGCTAATTCTTCTCTGTCAGTCAATGCTACGCAGAAGGTTTAGTGAGAATAGATCAGATGGGCTTGAATGAGTTTTGTAATTCTGAACGTATCTAGGAAATGGAACTGAATGATGTATAGAGAACTTCTCTGTCAGTGTGGAAAATTAGAGATTTGAACAAGATGAGTTTAATACTGAAATGAAATGAGAAGAAGTTTATGATTAATACGGTCTGGCAGAGACAGCATACTTATATATAATTTTGGAGTCTTAGGAAATGATCCTTGGGTAGATGTGGGTCTGGGGACTTAAGAGAAAAGGGGAAGAGTTGTTTCATCTCTTTTCAGTAAAAGACCCAAAAGTTTACCACAGCAGGCATAAAATGGAAGAGGTAAATCTCCCATTTCAGAAATTCAGAGCATCTTTTAAAATGCTTTACAAGGTTGAAAAGATAAATTAGGAATGAATTATGTGTCGAGCTGAAACAGGATTTTGGTTCATCTCATCTTTATTCCTGGTTCTGAAGCAACTGCCATCAGTTGTTTCAGGGCAAGACATTTTCCTTGAGGATACTTTCCTTCCAACTGAGTAGTACTGAATGCTGGACTAGGAGGCTAGGTTTGCTTACCCCTGTGACAATAAACCTGTGTCCTGAAAAATCACTTTGTTACCGTCATTCATAAATGGCAAGATATGCAGATAGACAAAATTTGTCTTGTCTTACATGGCTACAGATGCAGCTCATAATCATTAAAATTACTCATTGGCCTGTGAGGAAAACATAAAGAAAATTATTTTGTGGAAAACTAACAGAATAGGGTAAGATTCACAGCTTACTCATGATCTTCATTCTAGGCAGACAATTATCTGTTTTATTATATTCTAAGGGACTTCAGAAACTTGGGTTGTATTCTCCCACCAGACATGGTGAGGTTCTATATATTTTACCTTGTACACTCTTATCTTGAAATTTTCCTTCAGAGTGAAAATTATTTCTCCTGTGAGCACCTTTATATTTTTTCCCTGTGCAAGAGAAAAACCATGTTCCCATACTGATGTTTTCTGACTTACAATTGTCCATGTAAAGTCAGCAAACATGGAATAATTACTTCTAATGCAGACTTTGCAATAAGTTTTATTAAAAATGAGGAAAGTACAACTCTGGTCTTTGCCCATCTTTCTACAGAGTCTCATCCTAGTGCACTTCCCTTTAGGTGGCACTCCCACATTAACTTGTGTATGACCCAAACAGCTGTTTGTGATCTATCATCTGTCTCCCAAAATATAATGGAGAGACTTAGAAACTATACTAATTGTGGTGTCCACATCCTCTCTTCATTAAAAGTTGAAAATTGCTGTTCAAATATTTCATAATCAAAAATTAATCCCAGTCTACCTGTTCCAAATCATATATTACACCCTCTGGGAATGAATCCCAAATCCCCATTACAATTTGGATGCTCTCTCCTCTGGGTATTGATTACAAATTCTGGTTATTGTTCACATACTTTGTCATAGGGGGAATTAATCTCAAGTTCCCGTTTACTGTTCTGGGACTGAAAGCTATCTATAATTAAGATTTTTCTATTAAATGGATATTGACAATAAGCTTTTTTGTCTACATTTTTGGGGTTGTCTTCTGGCAAGGAAATTCCGTCAGAGCTCGGGGAGAAATTCTTCAGGCTGAGTATTCTGACCAGCAATTTTCATGCAACTGGGGGTGCAGATGCTTTGCAGGAGCCAGTGGCATAACTGGACTGTTCTCTAATGTTGATGTTGGGTAAGGAGATGCAAACATTTTCACAAAGGCTCAGCAAAATGGAGCAAATAAACAGATGAATAAAACCAGAAGAGTTGCTTCAGAAACGTAGAGGAAGATGCAAGCATGCAATTGTGAAGTGCTCTACAATTGCAAACCTTACGAAATCATAACAATCTTAGATATGTAGAAGGGAGGAATAATTTGCTCTCCTTTTCAGCAGTGGATAAAATAAGAATGAAAATACTGTGGTGAAAGGTAGCAGTATAAAAATACCAGAGAGACAATGTATTTTTGATAAGTGAATCTGTGTTCCATCTGATTAGTTTTAGCAACTTTGACTACAAAACTAACTGCTATTTCCACATAGTTTCAGTTATTTTCCAGGTAATGATGAAAAGCACATAGGAAAAAAAAAAACCAAAAAACTCTTTAATTCCATAGCTGTGTCTATCTCTGTTTCTTCACGGGCAGAAAATGGGATCAGAACAGCCCTGTTTTTCATGGAATCTGGACTCTGGACATAGGTTTTGGTGTTTCAGACCCACCGCTGCTGCTAATAGACATGGTGTTTCCAGTGGCAACAGTTGTCTCATGCATTCTTTCACACTTCAGAAAAGATCCCCGTTTCCTTTTTTCCCTCTCTTCTTTAGCAGTGGGCAGCCCTGCAACCTTTTGATCATACCGACTTTGTACGTTACATGACTGAACTCAGCTATGCCAAACATCCTTTTAGAAAGTTTGACATTTGTGCCATTTGAAAAACGGGAGGGAGAGGGGAGGAGAGAGGGGGAAGAATGAATCCTGGTGGCTTCCTCCTGCCCTTTTGATTAAGAGTGCAGTAAGTCAGCAGAAGAGGTGGGACTTCTAACAAGGAGGCGGGGGTGTAAGCTGGTTGTGATCTGTGATGTATGCACAGGCATGCACATGGAGGAAAGGAAAGAAAAAGACAGAAGACAGGCAATCAGGAATTACTACCAGAAATTAAATAACTGATGTTAAGTTTATGGTGACAGTCAAAGGGACAAGATGAGACAAAGGAAAATGGCCTTTGGTACTATCCTAAAACTGGTGAGGGAGGTTCAACTTAGGGACTTCCAAGGGCCCCTTAAGACCTAATAATTTTAAATTTGTAACACATTTGTTTCTATTCACTGCTTTGCATCTGCTGTTTTCTATGCATATTGTATTCTGCTTTTTTCTGTTCTATGATAAATTTTATGCAATCATTAATACTTCCAGTTTTTCTAGATTTTTGCCCACCTCTGCTATCCCAGTCTTTGAGATGGTGCAGAGTTTGTGGAACTGGAACATCTGTTCATATGTTGGCATGCAAAGGGAACAGGGACAAGGCTTATTATGTATTCTATTGTTTGCAAATGAAGGCAGGGCTTTGCATAAGTTCATAACAACGTCATAGCTTGGGCACTTGGGCTTCTCTGTGTGCTTCAGACATCATCCCAACCAACACTCAACTTCAGTCTCCAGACTGAAGCTCATCTCTGCTAAGGTACATGAAGGCTTTTGTAAAAGGGAAATGCTGAGGTTTTTTCCATCTTCCTTCAGTGTAATCAGTGCTGGCCTTTGCTGAAAATGTGATACTGGATAGGGTAAAATGCTGGGTTAGTGTTTCGTGATAGCTCCTCAGTTACTATTTTTTTAAAAAGAGGGAAAGAAACAAGAAAGGAAAAGGGCTATGTGAGGAGAAATAACAGGCCAGAATATGTAGTAACGTTGGAGAGGCTTTTTAAAAGTCCTGAAGAAAGAGTACCAGCTGTTTTAAAGTAAGTTTGCAATGATGTGTAAAATAGTTCTCTGTGTGAAAATCCATATTGATTTTCTTTTGCTTTGTTTGTATAGAAATTGTTCTCAGAATAGAAAGGCTTTGACATTTTGTCTTCTCCTGTGCTTAAAAAGTCATTTGTGTTGTCCCCTCCTACACACACATGTGCTGTGTCTTCTCCCTGGCTGTTGGAAAAGGATGGCTACTTGCTGCTTCATCTGGATTAATGGATAATGGTGTTAGAGACCCTACTACAACTCTGGTGGTCATGGGATCTGTGATGGGAGGGAGGACATGCTTTGGGTGGTGACAAGAGTGGTTAACACAAATGGCTGATACAGTTCATTGCCAGGTGAGCTGGAAGTTGCCATCAGAGTCCTTGAAGAAGTTGTTTCCACTTGGCTTCACACACAGAAAGGCAACTTTGGTTTTTTCTTTGGTTTTTTTTTGGTTTTTTTTTTTTCTTTTTTGCTTTGGCAAAGGTTGACACAAATAATCTGACTGGTAAGATGATGTGAAAACAAGCATCTCTTGAACACTGCACATGTTAGTCCCTGTTCTTATGGTAAGATTTTATAGATGCTGTGGTGAGCAAAGACTCGTGTGGCCAGAGAGAGAGGGAACTTAGGAGAAGAGTTTTCAGTCAGAAGAACATTGGCTCTTCTGCAGCAATAATCATAGAATCATAGAATGGTTTGGGTTTGAAGGGGTCTTTAGATCACCTAATTGCAGCCCTTCTGCCATGGGCAGGGACACCTTCTACTGGACCAGGTTGCTCAAAGCCCCATCAGGACTGGTTTTGAATGCTTTTGGGGATGGACTGTTCACAGCATCTCTGGGCAACCTGTACCACTGCCTGACTAGCCTCATCATAGAGAATTCTTCCTCATATCCAGCTTAAATTTACGCACTCTCTCAGTTTAAAGCCCTTACCCTTTGACCTATTTATGCCCTTGTAAAAAGTCCCTGACCATCTTTTTTGTCAGCCCCATTTAGCTACCAGAAGGCTGCTCTGAGGTCTCCACAGAGCTTCCTCTTCTCTGGGCTGAATGACCCTGGCTCTTTCAGTCTGCCATCACAGAAGTGCTCCAGCTCTCTGAGCCTCATGGCTCTCCTCTTGACTTGTTCCAATGGAATGGAAAACCACAGAGTCTTGCTGCTTGGCTTTACTTAGAGCACTCCCTTTGCTTGTCAGGGTGCTGCCAGCTTCCCCAGATTTTCCTTCAGCAGGCCTGGCTGTTGTGGTAGCACCATCTTCCATTTCCCAGTCACTGGTGTCAGACAGCTGTGCTTCTGAGGTGGGAGGAGGCAGCCAGCGAGGAGCTGGGAGTGTTGGTGCTCACCCCACTTGCTGTCATTGCATTGAAGACAAATCCTACGGGACAGCCCAAGGCAGTGGGGGCAGTAGAGCCTTGCAGGAATCCTTAACTGTGGGAAAGAGGGAGAAAATGGCTCATGGTGCCCCACCTACAAGTGGCTCCACGCAGAAGGACTCAATGAAGCTGTATTTTTAACACATTTGGGTATAAATGACCCATTTTTACCTCTGCATACATCATCTGCATCATCCCTTCACTTCCTTCCTCTTTAAGTGATGTGTTATGCATAGATTTGTCATTTACACTCCAACTGCATTTTGCATTATTACATTTTAATGATATTTGAAGTTCTTGCATACATATTTGAGTTCCTGATATAAATGAAAAAAGAGAAATAATCAGCATACTTGGTTTATCTGATGGCATAAAAATGTCCTATCATAACTTTGGCAATTTCTTGAGTAAGACCAAGCACAAGATCAAATACTAAGAGAAGATCCAAGTACATCTGTCTATCTCAATGTCTCTAAAGTTAGGGTTGTTCAAAGTCAACAGCTCAATTTTGCAGTTTGGCACCATGTGTACCTCAGATCAAAAAATATTTAACTCTCCCCACTCTCCTCCTTAAGCTTTGTAACTTGTGGTTTGGGTTAAAATGAAACAGAGGTCTGAGTGGTCCTTGACTCTCACTATTTTTTTCTAAGAGAACATCTCACTTATAAACAAAGCATATTGGCTTTGTTTGAGGGTGCTCTGCGTGATCCAGAGGGTCTAACCTCCTCCATCCCATATCTCATGCCGACTTACAATCTGTTATAATCTATTAGGAATCTTGAGGCTTGAGGGCAGAATTTTGTGTGGGGATAAAAGATGCTTTCATGTTGGTGCTATGGGATATAAGTTTTTTTTTTTTAATTCTTTCTCTCATTCTCCCTTTCATGAAAATTCATTAATCTGTGACATTTAAAGACTCTGTCTGAGAGGTGTCTGGAGCAGCGGCCGGCTGCATACATCAATAGTTTCTCAGAGTCTGGCACTCTGTCAATATTTGGGGGCCTCAGTAGCAGCACTTAAATGCACTGCCTGCCTGCCTGCCGTCACGCTCTTAGCGTGCCTGTAAGAGTCTGAATGAGGGGATATTAGCACGACGAGTCCTTTCACAACTGGCAACACTTTAGAGACAAACTGCTTGGTAGGTATCTCTCCTCTTCCCTCCCCTCCTGTTTTCTGGCATGTCTGCTTTGTTTATCTGATGTGATTTATGTATTTACACACAAATATGCATCCTATGAGGGGGCATCATAAATCCTGAGGCTAGAGGTGGTATTACGGCATTATCTATATAACAATGGAAAGGGGCTGAAGCTGGATTTGGACCCAGAACCAGATTAAGCTTGGGTTGACTTCTGGGCCAGTTGAGTCAGGAACAGAGTTTTGTTTGGATTTCATGGTGCCAAAATCTTTAGAGTTCAGTTCCAAATAATGAGGATCTTGGACTAAAATATTACAGGAAGTGCTACTGTGGCAGTATTTCAACCAGCTCCAAACCAGAAGTGGAAAACAAGCCATTTCAAGACTTGGGTTCTATTCAAATCAAAACTGTTACAGCAGGTTCAGAATCCAGACCTTCTGTTCCTTTTTTAATCCTATCCCACTGCATAAATTGGATTCACAGCTGAATATTACTCTGGATTATCCATGAAACCTCCCCTTTTCAGAGTTAAGAAAACCAGGGAAGCAAAATGCAACATTTTATTTGTTTCTCTGGTGGAATGAGAAGTACAGTAAAATAAATTTGAACTTGCATATGTTTATTGATATCCTCCTTCTCCCTTTTGTTTGGTTGGAGCATTATGGCTACAGAGCAATCACTGTATTTTATGATACCGCCATTTTCAGTTTATTTTCTCTTTACACATTGTGCTTTACCTCTTGCTTATTATGTTGATGGCTCTGAAACCAGGTTGTCTAGAGAAGTGAAAGGCCACGATGTCTGGAAGTTTGCATTGGCTTTTTAGAGCTGACTTGTGGACAGAAATCAGGCCATGAAACTCTGTCTGAATCTTTCTATTTCTAGGTCTCCTCAGAATACTATCTTTTTCGACCTATTTTATACATATATACTAAAAGGAGATTAAGGGATGTAAGCAAACTAAGCCCTCCCATTATGAACATTTTCCTGACTGAATTTTGGGACCAAATTCTTAGACAAATATTTGAATCAGAAGCTCTCTGAAACCACTTCCTTATCTTTCCTACTTTGCAAGTCCAGTAACACCAGCCAGTGTTCCTTAGCTGTGACCACCAGCCCATCCTCCAGTGCTAGCTTGAGTTGACAACTTCTTCATCCTTTTCCAATAAAGTTCAAAAACCTTTTTCTCAACAAACTTCCCCTGGTAGCACCTGCAAAAATTTGGCATGGTAACAAAATAGATAAAATTATTGTGTTAGAGCTACCTTTCAAGAGTAAGTTGGCAACAAAAATAGCTAACTACCATTCCTCAATAATTTCTTTGTTTGTTTTAGCACTGTCTCATCTGATGCCTTTACCTTGATTTTTCCCTTACTCTGACTACAGCTGCATATGATCTCCATGTTCCTGTTTGTGTCCCAGAGCACCTGCAGTTATAGAGCATTTTGTCACCTGTTGGAAAAAAAGGAAAACCCTGTAAAAGTTTACAAATGTCTCTGCAGAGGCAGTGAGTAACAAGGGATGCATTTATCCCTGCTTCAGGCCAAGCAGCAGTGCGAAAATAAACAGGCTGAAGGCTTCTGAGAATGCTGGAGATGCATCTGGCTAGATGGCAGCAATGGCCAATAAGTGCTGTCAGTCGACAAGGAGGAGGATTTCTTTTGAATGACAATAACTGCTCCTTGAGCATGGTGGGGGGGACACGTGTGTGCTGAGGGGAGTGGTGGCCTGCAAGTGCTGCCCTTGGACAGAGCAGGACTGCCTTGGCACTGGCCGGCTCAGGCTGTTCTCTCCCAGCCCCTCGCAGGAGCCGTGGCTGAGGTGCAGCCTCAGGGCTGGGAAATGGCAGTGGGGTCTCCTGGAGCTGAGCAGCAGCCTCAGGGATGGAGAAAACTAGCATGAGGTTAAAGCTGCCATGGGACTCCAGGACTCTGGGGACACCCATGATCAGGCCCCTAGGGCAGGAATTCTCATCCCATGTGCTCCGCAGTTCCGTCCTTCTCAGTGTGCGCTTTGCGCTGCCTTTCACAGTCTCAGCAGAGGAACGCACAAGCTTAGCGTAACCCACGCACCTTTTGTACCCAGGGAGTACATCTCAAGGCATAATGGGGCACATTTGAATTCTGTCCCCAATGTTTCAAAAACGTGACTGACTTTATTGTCGGTGACAGCCATGTATGCTGTGAGAAACCTCCCCACCCCCAGCCTCGAGTGCTCTATGTGGAAGTTGAAGAGTTCATAGTATTGCAGTCCTTTCTGTTTCTGTGCTGTTTATTTTCCAACAAGTTCCAGTTGTCTTTCTACTAATCTGGTCTTGTGAGATGCATGGGGTCCTCAAAAGAGAGGCAGGCACACCTCTTCCCTGAAGTCCCACGGCTGTTTCCACCTCTCTGCAGATACTGAACTTTCATTTCCCATTCCTGCTGGTGACAATTGCGTGCCTAAAGCCCTGCACAGGGAATTCGAAGGTTGTCTGTGAGGCTTTCCACTTTTTCAAGCTCTTTAAATCCAACTAGTCTTCCTTCCCTGGAGGGAAGAGAGGATTTGTCCCCAAGCAATGGGGGTGCAAAAGTGCTGAGGGGATCTTGGGGCTCAGGCTTCATTCATTACATGTCCCTGTTGGTTCCTAGTAGCTGTAAACGAGATGCTTTCTTTTGAGTGCTGAAATGGATGAAGCAGGAAAAATCCAGGCTTACTGTCCATTCATATTTTACATCTATTAATAAGTAATTAATTAAAAAAGAAACTGATATTCCCATAATGGGCTGCTAAATATATGTGAGTGCAACTATTGGCATTAAAAAGAGATTTGACTGCAGTTGAGGAGTTATTTATATTTTAGTAAATCATGTAGGCCCCAGTTGAGATGAGCAGTCTCATCATTGTTTTAGGCACTGCACAGACACACTGTAGGAGGTGCATGTAACCCCAACAAGCTCAGAGACTGCACAGACAAACTGTGGACAGGGAGACCACCATAAAGAAATTAAGTAATAACTCACATTGTGTGCAAAGATGGGGGCTGAATCAAGAAGGGAATGCAGATCCCCTGCTTCCCTATTCTTTCATTAAGTCTAGAGCTGGTTGACTTACAATTCAGCCCTTAGATTTACATCTGGGTAAAACTGTTGAGTTAATTTTTTAATTTGCTGAAAGGTGCTCACCTCAGATATGGGAAAGCCAAAATTATGCAAGGAAAAAAATAAACAAATTTAAAAAAAAAAGTTTTGGAAAGCCAGAAGATTTTGTTTTGATGTATCTAAACAAGGTTTCTGGTTTTGCTTTGATATTTCCAAACAGGGTTTCTGGTTTTGTTTTGAGACTTAGTCAATTTTAATTGAAATATATTGAACACAAACAAAAAAAACCTGACCCATTTCATTAAACACATAGGTAATTTTTGTTTGGTTTTTTTCTCCTTTCCATATTCTCAGTTTAGTAGCTAGCCAAATAAATCAGCTATTTGCACAACTGTAGTTCTAATTAGAATGTTGGGCCCTGGGGACTTGGGCTATATATTTCAATACAGTACATATTTATAATAGCAAGAACCCTGCCTGGTACACCATATATAATAATAGCAAGCAGTCAAGTGCACTGGGGAGATGGGGGCACTAGGGAAGACCAGTGCCTTTTAGCTCTTTAGATTTTTACTTTCAGTGGTAGTTATATTTTGGAGGGTATTGCTTGCAAGATAAAATTTGCATTTATTTGAGCAACTCACAAATGGGATTCACTGCAAAACTATCATTAAAGGGAAATAATGCAGAAGAAGGAACAAAGGATACGTTCTCAGCCAAGGCTGACATGCAGACACTTTCAGAGATCCTCGACACCATAGGAAAAATGCTGTTTTCTCACTCTGCCGTGGCCTCCCAAAATCCTGAAAACCAAGCAGTAAGGTACAGGGGCTGCTCATAAAGTGCTCTGACTGTTCAGCTGTATTTTTGTCTGTTTGCAGTGTTTCTACCTTGCAAGCAGTGTAGTCATTTCTGTGATCATTTCGGTCTAGAAGCAGTTTCTTCTGTTCCAGTTCAAAGCTGCAGAGCCCATTTTCTGTGAATAGCTTCCAAGGAGGAGGACTCTGGCGTCAGGTATTCCTGATGTGCTTTTTGCTTGTGCAAGTTTTGCCACTCTGCTGTAGGTAGCTGGTAGGAGCTGAAGGAGTCACTTGAAGTATGGCTGTGTGTTACTCTTCCTCATCTTCTTTTAACTGATCTGGTTTGGTGTTTTCTCCATTTGCATGTGTCCATGAGCAATAAACCCATAAATTTATTCAGCCTTATAACCATGTTAGAGAATCTCTAATAGTAGAGGGCAAGATGTTTTTTTCCCAGCACAGCCAGTGTGGTATTCATCCTGCTTTTTTCTTGCAGTGCAGCCTGAGCTCTGGCACACAGGGTACTGTGCCACTCTGTCTGCAGTGCCGCATACTGTGATTTGGCAGTGGTGATGCTCCCTCCAGGTGATTTCTCTGCAATGTGCAGGGCCAGTGCTGGTTTTGGTGCTGCTCCAGTCCCAGCTGAAGGGCTCAGGTGTATTTCTCATATGATCTTCATGTAATGAGACAGATTTCTTCTTATGAACCTGTAGTGGGTGTGTAGGGAAGGAATATGCCTTAGGATTGCTAGGCCTTGACTGCCAAGTCAAAATTTACAGAAGTAACAGAATTTTCTGAGTTGGGAGGGGCCCACAAGGATCATCGAGTCCAACTCTTAAATGATTGGCCCACACAGGGATTAAACCCACAATCTAGGTATTACTAGCACTATACTCTAACCAGTTGACCTGATCTCAGGGTCAAGTCCTTGAAGATTAGGATCAGGCTTTCTAGTGGAGAATTCTTCAAGTTTCACTTTCCTTTGACTGAAGAATTGTCACTGTACAATGCACCAGTCTTGGTCTGATAGTTTAGCTGCAGAATGACACCCAACTAGGGAGCCATGGATAAAATCCAAGAAATGAGACTTGATCAAGCCCTCTCTGACTCCCCACAGGTATGCTTTGATGAGGTTGACTTTATGCAGACTTCTGAAAACATCTTTTGACATTTTTGAGGGCCTCATTTTACTTAGTCCTTACCTTCAGAAGTCTGGAGCATTACTGGACAAAACAAGGATCTGCTCCAAGCTGTTAGATTTCTTTCTCCGTTACCTCCCAGCTGCCCCATGTAATATATGGCTGATGGTGAATATCTGAGGGTGAATAAAGCACTGAAATGGGTTGGAGAGAGAGGTGGTGGGTGCCCCATCCCTGGAAGTATTCAAGGTCAGATTGGACAGAGTTCTGAGCAAGCTGATCTGCTTGAAGAGAGGGGTCCCTGCTCATTTTAAGAGGGTTGGACTAGATGACCTTTAAGGGTCCCTTCCAACTCAGGCAATTCTATGATTATGATTCTATGGTAGATACCACAGGATTCAAGGTAAGTGAGAATGTGGTAGGAAAAAAAAGGTAGATAGGATGGATGGGGCTGGAGACTTGATATGGGGAGCTGAAAGTAGGCTGCAATATACAGGAGGGTGGTCAGGCATTTTTCCTGAGAATATAACATGGAATCATGCATATAGGGGTCTGCCTCTACTACTCTTTCTTTGTTCAGGAACTCCACTATTAGATTCCAGTGGTCCTAGCACTCAACCCAAACATTCCCATGAAAAAGAAATACAGGTCCTCCTGATGTTGCTGCCAGTGGCCTGGGGTAGAAAATTGTGGAGAAGTGAAATTTTTATTTCTGGTTGTTGCTGTTCTTTTTGTGCACTTACTGCTACAGTACCAAGCAAAGGTTTGTCTAGACCAGGGCTCAGGGCTACTTATTTTCCTGATAATCCGTTTCCTTTTGCCAACAGCAGTGGCTTATGTGGCTAAGTCAGAAGGGAATGCTCCCATCACAGGCAGCCTCTTTTCTATGATCTTCATTAAGCTTTGGGCCATTAACTCAAGATGCGTGATTATTTTGTTTGTTCGAACAGCAAGACAAGCAGAGTCTCCTCTGAGTGTTTCTTTCAAGCAAACCAGCATGACTGAAAACTGGGAGCTTGCCAGAAAGCGTTACGTGAGATAGAAGTGGCAGGTTCATCTTAGTGTGGGCGGAGAGGGAGCGATGTACCCTCTCTTTTACTACTTCAAACATGCAGTGTCCATATGCCATAGATGAATTGGTTTATGGATGGAGAATGAAGGATACTACTCCATCTCCTTCGTGCAAACACTGAGTGAGTGCTGTGGAATATAGAATCCGAGGGATATGAGTATCAGCTGTTGCTGCAGTCCAAACACACAGCATCAGCATGCAGTATACTGTAGACAGTACCGTTTTCCTTCTTTATATTTAGTGTTAGTACACAGAGCCAAATACTAAAAGGGGGGTGGGTGGGTCACATGATGAAATTAATACCATTAATTATTTAGAAACAATCAAAGGAAATACAAGACATCTGGCTTTAAGCCCAAACAACTCATGGCACTGCTGTTGCCTTGTAACCTCATCAGCTCTCAGTCCAGTCATCTCTCTTCTTTCATTATGAACACAGGAGATGCTTCCCTCCTACCCCCCCCTTCCCCACCCCTCTTTCCTGCCTTATTTCTGGCAGCTTGGAATACAGATCACAAGACTGAACTATATAGTTTACTGATTTTGTGTGTATAAACCCTGATTAGTTCTGTGGTGAAAAGACATCCCCTCACATCGTCACGCTATACAATAGTGTTTGATTAGCTGTGTGTTGCAGCCATAGGTCACGTTTTTCTCCTCATCTTGATATTGGGGAGTAGCTGCTGTAGGAGGAAAAGGCACTGTTGGTGCTGTAGTGCTAAAAGTCACCAAACACACATGTTGCAGTAGGCTGTGCACAACATGCGGTGAGAGACAGTTCCAGCCCTGAAGAGAGGAGGGTCTATGTAGGCAAAAAACTGGAGCAGAATAAACATCACAGCAAATGTTGTGAGAGAGACATTGTGCCCATGATTCTGCAAGAGGACTGTGGCAGACCCAGTCCACTGGCTTTGGCATTCACCTCCCCCTGGCTGAGGCCAGTGGTCTTATCCTTCATAGCCGTGGCCAGGCAAGTTTTTCTATCAGACTGATCTTTCAGTGAAAATTCTTTTTCTTGAAATGAAAATTTTCTTGGGGAATAACTGTTTTACCCAAGAAAAGTCAAATAAATATTTGCCAACTGCTGGTTCTGAAAGACTCATTACTCTTGTTTTCCCCCTCCTTTTTCCAGCTTGTTGAAGAAAAAATTCTGTTTTGGTTATCTGAGAGGTGTATTTTTGTGGAAAGCCCTTCTCATGAGGAAAAAAGACCCACTTCACTGATTCTTCCAACTCAAGAATAGAACATTTTGGAGTCCTTTTCCCTCAAGTGATTATATCATCATGATAAGATAGTTCCATTGTCTCTTCAGCTCAGTCTTTCTTAGTATAGATGATTTAATACAGTTTTATTGTGAGTTCTCATCTTCCATAGGCAAATTAGTACATACAACTTCCTGAAATGGTTTTATCGGGACAAAGCAAAGTTTTTGCTGGTCATTCTACTTTTCTGTGCATTGGTGAATGTGGGCCCATTCTGATGGCTCAAATGCTGATGTATTCAAGTCATTCTCATTACATCTTTGTCTGTGGAGAAGCACTTTCATTTTATTTCTTTTCTTGCTTTAATCTGAAAAGCAGAGATTCACTGACTGTTCTTTTAATGGTTGTTGAGAGTTGCTTTGAAGAACTCTTAGTTTATGAAAAGGCACTGAGACTTCTGTCAAAGTAAGCATCTCCTGGCAGTCTTTACCTGCTCTTGACTATTATTTTGAAGATGCAGATTCCCAATTATCTGTGAAAAGTATTGAAATATGCTTTCTTGGTTCTGGGAAGCTTGCTTTAGACTCCTGCTCTCTATTATTTGTAGTGTTCCATAGCCTACTCTTGTCCTCAGGAACGATGGCATCAGTTGAACATATTGGGTGTGATTTTTCAAAATATGCAGTTACCCACATTTGGTTCCTTCTGCATTCAATGTGTATTAACACTACATTCAACAAAGGCAGTTAGGCCTATGCAGAAGGCTTTAAAAACTGAAAATGAAACCCACCTCTTGAACTCTGGGCTGTTTGCAGGCAAGAACATATGTTATGAGTGCTTCTGCTGCTTTTCAGAGTGTTTGTTAAAGGTGCTTAGACTCTTCTCTGAGTAATGGAGTAGTTAGTTTTGATGCTATGATAGATTTGTTTATTTTATATTGTCCCTTTAAATTTATCACATAAAGGTGTTTTATCTCCTGGAACTAAATGTAAACAGAAGTTCTAATAAACTAAAAAACTCCAAACAAACAAACACACACAACAAAAACAAACAAACAAAAACCAAACAAAAAACCCCACCCCACAACCTCTTAGATTAAGCTGTTCCAAGGTTTAGTTTATTTTTTTCCTTATACTAAAGCCAGTACTTTTTATTTCATTTTCATTATATGTAGTCATTAAGTACAGTTTCTTGTTTATATAAAACTTACAGTTTTATTTTCTTTTTTTCTTCTCTCCCTTGTCTTTTCCCTTTCCTGACATCTGCATTGCATGTTGATGTCAAGAGCAGCAGTAGTTGGCAGTTTTCCTCAACTTTGTGAGAGAGAGAGAGATTGTGTTGGAATGAAACCTTGCTCTGCGTACAGCCTGCTTGAGATGCAGCATTGAAAGGTATAATCTCATTTTCTGTCTTGAAACCAGAGATGAAAACCACAAACAGGTAGAAATCCTGGTGCCAAACCACCTGTTGAGTTGCAGCCGAAAAGCCTTTGGCAATACTTTCCTCACTGTATCCAGTTGGAACAGTTACATGGCTGATTCCCACAGTATCTGTCTGTACCTGCGAGTTTGGTAAAGAGGCTAATTCATTGGAGAAGATTGGGATTGAAATTCAGTTAGAGTTAGCATGGCAAAGAATCTTCTGCTATTAGTCTCGCTTTTTGCCTGGAGTAGCCCACGTTGCCTGTACAACTCAGATCAGCATTGAAAATACCAATCCTGAAGTCACATGCTGTGTATTAGAGAGAAAAATGAGATTTGTTGAAACAGCTTTATGTGAAGTCCAGATCTGCAATAGCATGATATCCTAGAGGTCAGAATTGAGGTGACTGGATGAAACTGTGAAGACAAAAGTTGTGAAATACCCTGCCAGCAGCATCAGTGCTTTATCTTTTGAGGGTATTACAATTCAGAAAACCACTTGAAATCAAGTTAAAATGCTATCCTTGAACTGCTATACATATGCTCCCTGTGTACTCATTACAGAAACAGCCACTGTGTGTTAATATGGCATTACAATTTTGGACTCCACCCACAAAAATTAATAACATTCTTCAAACAAGAGTGATGTAGGATGCTGACACATCTAAGCCCATATGTTCTTGGACTTGTGTCCTCCAGTGCATGAGGGAACTAGAAATCCCATAATTTTTCTTATATCCTGTAAAGCCATGCTGGTAAACTAGTAGTATATAAGTGCTGGCAGGCTGGCAGGGTTTGGACCATGAATAGCTGAACAGTAGAGCCATATTTTATACTTTTACATGCTCTTATGTGTCCTGTTCTGTTAGTGGTACTAGTTGACTTTCATGGGTTTGCACAACCATAATTTAGAACAGATTTGGGCCACGCTATTTATATTTGTGCAGATTGCCTCATGTTTGTGAAACAATTATTTCCTGTGGATCTGTAGCATTGTCCAGTGTTGCAAAAAGCTTTTATATGTATATATGACTGGTTAAAACATGAAATGTGTTTTGAAGCAACATGACAAAGAGCAGTAAAATCTGCACAGTAACTGAGCTTTACTTGGCTGCCCATTTAATGTCCAATTAATGCGGTTACTTTGCTCAGAAGTCTCTCCAAGGCTGAATAAGACATGCTGTGGGCTTGTAAAAGATGCAGTTTTTCCCTGAATTTTCTAAAGATTTCCGTTACAGATGCTACAATGACATGAGGACCGTGTAATCTGTATCTTTAGTAGCAGTAACAATGCAGGGTGGGAAGTATATCCCCAAAATCTGAAGGTGTGAATTCTAAACCATCAGTGAGCTGTGTGAGAATTCTATAGAGTAAAACCTAATTTTGTGCTGAAGAGGAACACTGTGAACACCCAGCATAAAATAGAAGATGTTCTGTTCTCTACTGCACTATCTTGAGCCAAACTTGGGATCTAAAAGCCAAGCGAGGTTCTTTCATCACCAGTCATAAAGATGCTGTAAGTCAGATTGTCCCCTCAGGCTATATTTTGACAATGTAGTAAATTGAGCTTTGAGAACTTTCTACCAGATCGAGAACTCTGTCACCTCTAAATGCAAAGCACGGATCCATTATAAATTCTCTGATGCAGTTTTAAAAATATATTTTGATGTGTTGACTTCTAGCAGCAAGCTCTGTGCCTTATCTGATACCTTTTGTTCCTTGCTGTTAGCGTTAACACATGTAAGGGCTGGCAGGAATGGCATCTCGTGCCCTCACATGATCCAGGTGAAGTCTGTACTGTGGAGTTCTACATTAGTGCATTCTGTTAAAGTTTCAATGATAAAGCACTATCAACTCAGTTACTTCCCTGCATTTTGTTGTCTTTCTCTTCTTCCCTTAGTCCTGGAAGGTGACACAAGCATCAGGAAGTACAAAACTTGATTTATGTTGCAAATGGAATCAGAAAATGTCATGGATTTTGTATATGTGTACCAGCACTTCCAATCCCATGAACTGTGTTGAAGAGAGTGAAAAAACCCAAGTGCTGTTTCTTGCGCAAAATGAAGACAGGGCACTACAGAAAAAGTGCATGGCCAAATTCCATTTGCCTAAACTCTAGAGAAACTAATGAACAGGCCAACCTTCAGAGTTTTGATTTGAGGATGAGTTTGGCCAATATTAAAATTTGTCAAAAAATTCTTATTGTTTTCTTCTGCCTTCCTCCCCTTTGCTTTTCTCTGGGTTGTGATGAATGTACCTTGTCCACATCTTGTGACAGTGACTGACACTGAGCTTTGTGTTTAAAGCCACACTAGCACAATGAATGTCTTTAGTAAATTATGTTTCAGAATTCTTCCAGTGAATCTGCAGTTTGGAAAGGCAGAGCTGATTGCAAAATCTTCAATTTCAGAAATGTTCTATATTTGAATGTAAATGGTTTCCTTGACCTTGGTGTGCCAAAATGATTCTCAATCTGAGGATCTTGGTCTCCTAAAAAGAACAGGGGAAGTGGAGGGAAGAACTTTATAGTGAGATTTCTGACACTGCTATGTTTAAAACTTACTGTTTCCTGGAGTTTTAAGAAGTTTTCAATTTATTTTCCTTCCCTCTCTAACCTAATTAATTTTTAGCGATATCCCTAGGAATGTAATTTATAAGACAAATTAATTACATTAGAAGTTGCTGTCGTGGTATAAGCCCCCTTGTTTAGGGTAAATTTAAAATGTTTCTGTGTTCTTTCCATCTATAAATACTAATCTACCAGTGACAGTCTGTTTTCTTTGTTTTTCAGAAAATTTTGTTGTCACTGTTGAAAATAGAAAAAACATGGAATTTAAAAAGGAGAAACATTGCTGTAATTTAGCTGTGGCTAGGAAAAAAACCTTCTGAAGTGGCACTAGCAGAGAGGTAGGGCTCTTTGCTTTGACTTTTTTGTCCTTAAAAATACCCTTTGTAGAAAATAGTCAAATAATAACTAGTAGACAAGACAATAGTTTTCCACTTACTGTAAAATAAAAATATTCATCCTCAAGAAAGAATTTTTAGGAAGGAAAAGCACATACCAGTTGCATTGCTCTGTTCAGGACTGTCCCAACTGCAGTGTTTGTATTGGTGAAGCTGCTTAACCTTTTGAAGCCCGTGAATCCTTGTACTTTACAGCATTTTTTTTCATATCCATGCAACCTACTGACTTCAGCAAGCTAGTACACACATTGTACCTTGGGCTTCCTGGGCTGTGCATTCTTTTCTGAAAGATTAAGGAGACACGAGGGGTAATTGCTGCTCCTGGTAAAAGCAGTAGGCGTTTTGAGAGCAGGAGCAAGTTTGCTGTAAATTCAGGCCAAAATAGAAGTTTGGAATTTATTTGGATTCCAAAGTTTCCTGGTAGCATTGCAGCTAGGTCCTTATTCCTGAGGTTGGATAGTGACACTGACTTTCCTTTACACAGAGAATGAAATGCCGAAAATAGCTTAAATGGGGATAAAACCAAGTATGGTGCATCTTTTGCTACTTTTGTTTTGACTGGGTGGAATAATCCAAAGAAGACAACTTCGTTCATAAAAGCATAGTAAACATAGCAAAACATCCCAACATAAATACAGCAGAGTATCTAAGCCAGTATGTAAATCTCAGCTTGTGCTCTAGTGCCTCTGCCTGGCATGGGCTTTCTGACCCCACCATGGCCAGGTTCCAGCTGCTCACCCCCTCCCTCAGCAGGATATGGGGAGCATCTTTTGCAAAACTGTGAGGAACTGCCTGGGAAATATGTCTCGGGAGATGATAGCAGGGAAAGGGTGTTGTGCAGGGAGAGTATTTTGAAACACTGGATGCACTTTTTTTAGTTTTCTATTTTCATCTTGTGTTCCCAGCTTTTCTAAAGGAATCCTAAGTAATTTCAAAACAGAATTACTTCACTAGCAGTTGTGTGGCCCTCATGAATATGGTGAAGCCTGACACTCCCTGTCTCGTTTTTTCTGGAGGTGTTCGACACAATCTTACAGCATTTTACAGATCTTCTTTCTATGTCCAGATAGCATTGTCTTTACTTAAAGATAAGGTTCAGAGGTAAATATAAAACATTTATTAGGTCTGCTCTAACTCTGACTTTTTCTTTTTTTTTTTTTTTTTTGAGATGCTACATTATTTTCTTTTCCTTACACAAATTATAGCAAACACAGTGCTATCCCACAGTCCCCAGCTTCAGTTTCAAAATGGATCAAGTTTAGGTTCTGACATAATTGGCAGAGTACCATCGTTTTTCTACCCCTCCCTCAATCTGGGCCATAATTGTGGATATCCTGTGGACTGCAGCCCAGAGACTGCCAGTGCTGGGAGCATACAGAAGGGAAGAGATGATGGCAATAGCTCTGTAGTTTGACCTGACATTTGCATTGTTTCTCAGTCGCTCAGTGTGATGAGGGGAGCAGAGGGTTTGGCATGAACTGTAAGAAACTGGCCATGATTTGGAGGAGCAGTCTCCCCTGCCTGGCTCTGATGTTATTAGTAGGTGCCGTTTGCACTTCAAAAAAATACGATACAAAGAAGGGGTATTTTAAATAAAGGAAAAGAAAGCAAATAGATAGAGAAAGTCATACTCTAGGTAATTCCACTGCTTGCAATGAGGTTTCACTGGGGATAGATATTGACCCCATAAAATCCCTGGGTCACAGACAGCCTTATGACAGACCCTGATAGCTTTGTGAAGACAGATTATGTCAAGCCCTCAAATTTGGAAACATAGCAATTCCTCTGTAGTACGATTGCAAATGAACACCCATTTGGAGATTGCCAGCATTATCACAGTTTGTCAGGGTGATCTCACAGCCCACAAAGCGCCGTAAGAGATTGCTTTACAAGTTCTGAAAGACTAGAGCGTTGAAGTATGTGACACTGGAATGATGCTTTGATGCCTGGCTTTGTCAGTCAGCCAGACAAATAAATAATATCCAGTGTTTTTATTAGTGTAAAGCATAACAGGTAATAAAAATGTACAGAGACACACTTTCTTGTTGCAGCTACAGGGAGCACAGAAATGCATGCTAAGAGAAAATGTGATGTGTGAAAGTCAAACCCCTCAAACAAGCAGTTGAGTGTATGGGTCAGTAACTTATTGCTATTTCAGCAGGTACTAGTTAAAAGCATTAAAATTATTGCATGACTAAATGAAACAGCAGAAATATTTGGCATTCTAGGATTTTGGTCATCTAGAAAAGCATGAAAACATATATTCTTGTAAAATAAGGATGGAGTGTTAAGGGCCTGGGCTACAGAAACCATGGGCTCCTCTCATGAGTTGTGAGAGAGAGCAATGTAGGAGTGCACATAGGTAGTGGCATGGAATTAAATAGCAGAAGAGTGTAAAATCCAGCCTTTATTTACAGCCTGGAATTGTGGAAAAGCTTTTGGGTAATATGACACACTCAGATTTTTGTTAAGAGTTTCAGATCTCTTAAAACTTAAGAGATCAATGTGAGAATAGTCTACAAGCATGAAATTGGTGTTTGGGACTCTGTATAACAATTGAACATTTTAGGCTACCCTTTTCCAGATTTCTTCCACATTCAACCCAGATTTCCACAAAGGATGTCTAGTCTGAAGACCATTTGTGGAGCCTCAGATGAAAACTATTTGCACTGGTAAACAGTTCCAAACAAGGCAAATTTGTTAATCTTTGTGCTTTGATACAAAACATTGGTAGGTTTTTGTATATAGCAGTTTTCCACCAAGGATGGAACATGGATCTGATTTATGTCAATTTTCAACCTTTAGACTTTGTGTAACAGAAGGTGTAAGATGTGCATTTGTTACTCTCCTTCATTCTTAGAGAGCACAAAGTTGTAGTAATGTCAGATCAGCTACAAACCCCTGCACCTCAGATCCGCTTGTAGTTAGAAGATGATCATCTGCATTTATCTCCCACTTGTAGAGCAGCTTACACTTTGTCCTTGACCCTGGAGAGCTTTTGCCCCCATTTCTCCATCCATAAGGGCAGCAGAGTCCTTATGGGTACCCAGGCATTAGTTAATGATTGCTTACACAAACCTGGAGAAGCTTGGCTGAAAGACCTGGTATAAGGGCATAGAATTATTATGACTATTATTAGGTGAATTCCTAAACCTAGACAATGTATTTGCACATGTAAGTAATTACGATGCACTTCAAGGCATTCTGTTTGTAATGCTTTGTAATGCTTTGCTCTCCATTTCCTACAAATCAAATTACTCAGGGATAGATTTGATTTCCACATCATTTTGAAAATATTTTCTTTTTCTTTTTTTAATTTCCTTTGTATTAATTTTTTTCAAAGTTCAAAACACAACCAACTGTGACTAAATGCATAAACCCAAACAAAAAAACCCTAAAGTATAACAAAATTAAAGACAGCCTAAGATGATAGGCAGCAAACAATGTAAATCATACCTAACAAATGTGGTTGTAATAATATACCTTATCCATGTCTGATCCACTAATAACAAATACTTACTCAGAGAACAAATAACTCATTCTTCTTCTCAGCGAGAGAGAGGCAAGACCAAAATTCAAATTGTATCTTACAGTCTAAACAAATATGAAAAACCTGCCAAATCTTCTTATAGAAATCCCAACAGTCTTGTATTTTCTTGGTATCTTTTGGGAGTAAGGAGACTGGGAGGAGGGGAAAGAAAGGCCAGCTTTTACTGGAAATGTGTGTCCTTATCCTGTAGCTATTCCATGAGAATTCCTTGGTGCCTTCTGTTGAAAGGTTTCTCTTGCAGGTACTGGATTCAAACCAAAACCTGAAGGGTTATTTTTAATAACAGCCTAGGGTTATTTTTAATAATTTGGTATTTTCTCCTCCCTCATAAAAAGTTTCTTCAGAGTGTTGGGTTGACAAACAGATTACAAGTGAACTCTGGTCAGTTTATAAAGTTTGTTACAAGAATAAATGCTGTTATTAGAAATTAATGAATGCTTTCCTTTCTCCCTCATGTCAGAAGAGGCTTTTGACATTTTCACATTTTTCCTTTTTGGTTACATAAGCAATTAAGCAATTATTTGCTTAACAGAATAGCACCGTCCTCCCTGTCCTACACTGGGGGTGTGACACCATCTTCCCCCGGTCCCTTCCCTGTCGTGGAGTCAGTCGGGTTTGGTTTAGTTCTGGTCCACAAGTTGCCACCGGTGGTAATTGGCACAGCTGCTTCCCAAAGTGGGAAAAGGCAGATGTGCAGGTATCTTGCAAGCCATGGATCACCTTCCCTGCCACACAGAACATAGGTGTTGTTTGTGACCAGGTCGCAGCTCAGCTAGCTGCAGGGCCAGCTTTACCACTTGCCCCATCAGTGTGCGAGGAGCTCTGGCCTCACTTGCTGCTGGAGAAAGCTCATGTCTAATGATGTCTAAAGAAGCTGAGTACTTTCCCTCTCATGTTAGACTTTAGGGTTTAAAACAGTTTTTCTACCCCAAAGTTGTTTTTGTCTCATGTCTCTTCTGTTGCCATTGTTGCACCTCATGTTCCTCACTCCTCCTCTGTGGGCTGTGGTCCTTGTGAGGAGAAGAAATTCAGTCCTTTCCCTGTGTGTGCTGGTGAAATCACTGCCTTGCAGGGGCTTTGTGCTGGGAGGTGTAGAAAGGTGTCTCTTTGTGTCTTTTGATTTTGCCTTGAGGCCTCTTGTAATTCAGCAGCACCCCCCCAACTCCTTGCTCCTCTCCCACTGTCCCCATATGTCCCTTTAGCTGCTGGTCTACCCAAAATGCCCCCTTGCCATGCCCTGCCTGGGGTGGTCCTGCAGGGCTATTCTCTTTGCCAGAGGGGTTATGGTTCATGAATTTTGCAGTTTTCAGATGATGCTTCTAGTCCCTGTTATTGCTTATAGTTTAAAAGGTTCTGTTGGCTGGGTCCAGGCTGCCTCCTGCAAAGATCCTCTGTCTAATACCCCCAGATAACATGCGCATATAAGAAACAAATGGGAGATGAGTGGGATCACTAGAGTGACGTAAGGTAAGGAGGCATTTTTAGAGCCTCTCATATGGTATTTGGCATCATGAACTTCAGTTTAAATTCTATCAGCAGCAATTTGCTCTTAAAACCTAAGCCATAGAAATTTCTTAACATCATAGCTGATGAGAAACATGCCTTAAAAATGTGAGCCAAGATAGCTGGTACAGTGTCATGTCCCAGTGTGTAGGATCCCAGATTACTGCCACTTAAGCTGTTTTGGGGTTTTTTTTGTGTGTGTTTTTTTTTTTTTTAAGGAATACCCAATTCTGCAATCATGACTTCCAGCAAAGATGTTTTCTTCCCAGACCAAAAATGTGAACCTTATTATCTGGAATGTAAAATGTAACAGAGAAGTGGCTGTACCAGCTGCAGAAAGAGAGATCCCAGTTTCAGATACAGACCAATCCCCTAGCAGTGGGCTAACAGCATCCACCTCCTTTTGAGTACCACTGAGAAAATCTTAATGCACTTTGTGTGTATTTTCTTTGAGATTCTTTTTAAATGTCAGATGCTAGGCCTTTTTTCCCTATTCTTTTGTATAAAGTCCTGTCAGGGGAAGGAGGGGTTTGGGAAAAGGGAAGGTGTTTATAGAACATGTTCTGAGGGGCTATGCCGGGCAAATTGACTTCTGTGATACATGGGCTTAGGAGGGAAATGGGGTAATGAGAGAAAAAATGAGAAATTAATGTATAGGCAGAACCTCAAAGGTCAGAATTAGATTATATTCTTTCTTTTCATAGTAAAGTTACCTGCTTTATGAAGCAATGTCCTCAGTATTTAGCTTGTAATATTTTCATAAGAATGCATTCCTATTTTCAAAGAGACAAAGAGCCCAGAACATGGTTTAGGGATTGGAGAGAATGTATATCAGTTACATATGAATAACTGTTCCTTGTACTGAAATGAAAATTAAATTTTTGATACTGCTGTCATTCTTTGATTGAGAGACATAAAGCTATGGAATGAAGCTTGCAGTGCCTGTCATTTAGTTGGGCTCGGCTTCAGTCATGTTGGCCAAACTATCAGAGAAAATTAGGCTTCTGAATTTAACTTTCTAACCTCTTGTTTGTAGCACTGCAGCACATCACTGCGCTGCCCTGTAGCACAAGAACTGTTCAAAGTATTGTTCTGAATTTGAACTGGTGGTATGCTGGTCCAGAGCTGCACTTTGGCACCTGCAGTTAATCCTTCCAGGTCAGGATAGTAGTTTAAATGTCTCTTGACATCTTGTGTCTTGTCATGTGTTTGCATATCTCTCAACCTGTCCATGATTAGGGTTGTTTAAATGGTTTTGGATTTTAAACTTGTTAGATCTTCCTTTAAAAGTCCCATTCACCCAGTCAGTGTGGAGATGGTGCCTCTGCTAGAGCCCCACGAGGGTTTCCAGTTGTGTCTGCTTTCTGGATTCTCACAGGGAAGAGGTGGCATGAGATTTGTTCAAGGAGGCTGCATTCATTTTCAGTAGACAGATCTCCTGTTGCACAGTGATAATGTGGAACAGTTAAGGTTGCATTTATTCTGCAACAGCTGAACTGTAACCCCCAGTAGCAGAAGATTGGGGTCCATGTAAGCAGGAAGGGTTTGCTTATTTTTTTGGAAGACTGTGCCTTAAGATACAAAACCTCCTCTACATCACAGCCCAAAATAGTGCATTGTCCCCAGAGGGTGGCAATAGCAGATGTTTGTGAATGGCAAGACCAAGCCTCCAACATGATCAGCAGAATCATTCTCAGTGGAAATTTTACTTCAATGTGATGAAGGGAAGTGAAGCACCATTTATTGACACAACTGAGAAGTTTTACACTCTGCTGGGTTGTGGATAGAGAAGAATAGTAAAACAGCTTCTACCTGGCATGTTATCAGTCCAACGACCAGTCATAGGGAATTCAGTCATGCACAATGCCTGCACACTAGGGAAAGTAAACTTCTGTAATATGTAGCATAGTCATCAAACTCTCTGTGTGCACATCTAATCTGTGCAACTGTTTCCTGGGTTCAGGTCCAGTGTGAATACAGGTAAACATTATTGCTTCCCATAATCATGCCAGTGAACCGCAAGAATGGAATTACAACATCTTGGGAAAGCATCAGAACAAACAGGCACATGTTCTTCATCCTTCCATGCAGTCACCATGTATCAAAAGCACAGACAGACAATACATTATACATGTATACATCATACATGAGGGCAAAAAAACCAGACTATACTCCATGCAGCCATCACACCTTGGAAATAGACATAAAATGTTATGTCAATATGAATACACAGCTCCTAACAGTCTAATAGAATAGATCATACCACAGCCAGGTACATCTGTTCTCAGCACTAACCATTATCATTACCTTAAAACACTTAAAATCACTGAGCTTCTTCAGGTCTGGGGACAGATTATAGCAGGAAGAATCTGCTAAATAGATTTAGCAATGTTGCAGGCAGGGACCTTGACTACATTAAAACGATACATTTTACATCTCAAAGGCTGTAGGCTGTTTTCAGAGGCACAGTCTGAATAAAAAATGACACTAACACAGGATAGCAATTTCTTTATCACTGTGTAAATACGGAGCTTGAAACCCTTGGACAAACAACTGTGCCAAACTGGAAATTAATTTGCCTGTGAAAAATCAGGTTTGCAATATATGGCAAGTCATCAGCCATCCTGTGTTCTTGTCAGACTTCTGCACAGGCTGGAAAGACTGAACTGTGACTGGACTTCAGACTGTGTGGCTGACAGAAAGGATCAAATCTCTCTTCTTTACCGAAAGAAACAAAAGAAATAGCATACTTCTCCCTGTCTCTCTGTGTTCACATGCTGGTATCTGACTGCTGTGAAATGTGAGATATGGGTTCTTGCAGAGACTGTCTGTCATGAAAGCTTAGAGGAGCTTTCAAAAGCAAACAAACAAAAAACCAGTTTGATATGCATGCAGCAGTGACTACTAAGGTGGTAGGCTGCTTCTTGTTTAAGACTTGCTCTGGAGGAGCTGCTGAAGAAGGTATGTGACTGGTTCACTGCCTGGCTCTTCAAAAGAAATGAAAGTGGAGATGGGGAATAATGACCATGATAGAAATAAATGGATGTAATATTATTTTTGATGATGAAAATTTCTGGAAGATGCAAAAGAGAAAAAAGGAGAAGACATGCATGTTTTGCACACTAGCTAAGAACAGGTCCAAAGAAATAGGTAAAGGTTCAGCCTGTATTCTCATACTTATTGTCAGCAAATTGTTTTAGCTTTATGAATGGCCATGAAGATATAGCTCCTCTGGTAGAACTTCAGTGTGTAGTTCCATACACATCTTCACCCAGACTAGGAATTCTTCGAGAGCACTTCAGCTATTCAGAGGAAAAGCAAGAGCAAATACACACAGAAGGCCATCCTGGTCTTTAATCAAGCTCACTTTTTTTTGTACCTAGTTAAGGTACAAGAGAGCTGAGATCCCTTCTTCCACACTGTCATCTTTTCCATATCTCCCTCCATTCTGTCTCATGGCACAAATTTCCGAGGCATTAAGGCTATGAGGAGTTTTGTGTTTCCCCACAAAAGAGCAGGCTGGGTGTGTGGAATCCCCTTCCCCATTTTGATAAGGTGAAATGTCCTTGTTTTCACCACCTTGACCTACCGTTTGTTAAGCTGTTTTTCCTGTGTCTGAAAGGCCAGATAACCTTCCCTTGCAAGGTCCTGAGAATGCTTTCTGGGGAGGGAATCCTTACCTTAGGGATACCAACATACCATGCACACAATATGTGGAGGTCCCCAGAAAACTGCAGTCAACAGCCAAGCTTCTCTGGCACAATCATTCTCTCCGTGCTAAAGGACAATCTGTCGCTTGCTTGGGCGGCAGTCTGAACCCATGCAGTTATATCCCTGAGAAACTGGTGGTTAATGTGTACCCCTTACCACCCTTTACTTCCCATGGGAAGTGTACGTCTTTTATCATGTCTTCTTAAATATAAATAAAGAGCATAAAGCACATTTAAAAAACCCCTGCCAGAACAGGAAACAGTATTGCACCCAGTTCTGACTCGGGAGAAAAGGAGTAATTCATGGTAGTTATGTTGCATGGCACACTCAAAGCAATATCCAGGTGATGTTCTGGTGGCAGGGCCATGGTCAGGGAATCAGGCCCAGAGCAGGACAGGTGATTACCCTGGCAGTTGGGAAGGACAGCTTATGACAAGAAATAACCCATGGTATATATGCCTGTTCATTCAGCCCCAGAATGGGGATAGGTGAGATATAATCTTTTTAAGAAAAAACAACTAATGAAGTTGCCAAGAACAGATATTTTATAATCTGTGCTAAATCTCTGCTGGAAAACATGAACAGCAATGAAACTGAGAAGACACTAAAAGAAATTCGGGGCAAAGTGCCAGACGCCCAGACGGAAGCAGAATGTGGACCAAAAAGCTTGCGACAATTGGGTAATTATGGTTTATGAATTTCAGCTTTAATCTGTAGTTCAGTGAGTCCTGATTAAATATCTGTTAAACACAATTAAAGTTTGTTTTTGTATTTCACCGTCTTGATCAGAATAATTAGAGACTGCGTGTTTCATGTCAAAAGTAGCAAGAGGAATTTTAGTGAATGAACATCGTTTTTAAAAGCCATTTGTAGCACCAGCTGTTGGCATTATTTTATATTTTAGTGTTATCAGCATAAAGATGGGTCCTCTCAATGCTGAATGCTTTCCAGCGGGGCTAAGATTCCGGGAAAGGCGTGATACAGTCGGAGCTGTGCCGGGCCACGGGGCTACGTGGAGAGCCTGGGCTGGGACTCTCTTGCTACAACGTGAGACTGCGCACTTAAGCGGTGGAGGGTGAGAAGTGCTGTGAACGGGTCATGTAGCGCCCAGCCTGTGCTTCTGTGCCAAAGATGTTTGAGATAGCAAGTGCAAGGAGTGATAGGAGGGATCGCTGGAGAGGGCACGGATCTGATGAGCTGCATTTGGATTCTCTTATCACAGCGCCTTATCGGATGCTCTGTGTGTCCCAAGGGTAAGGTGTTAGAGTGTTAGCCCAGAATGATAATTGGTGGCAGCGTTATGAGTGTTTTGGGAAGGAACCCTTCAACTGTGTGGTGGTGCCTTAGCAAAGGCAACAGGCTGCAGTGATGGCCCTATGCAGTTACTGAAAAGGATGGGTTTGCCCATGCCAGCTGCTGCGAGCACTGCGTGCGTTTGTCTTCATCAGAAGCAATTGTATTTAACTGAGGAGAGAGGATAAATTCTACTAAGTGTTCCTCAGAAAAATAGGGGATAAACGTTGTCGTGGAGGAAAAGCAGGATAGTTTTAAATGAAGGAGAGGCACACTGAGATACAAAGCTCTGTCTACAGAAGCTGTTTTTTTTCCAAGAACCTGAAATGCATCTGAATGTCACCTGAATGTAGTTAGGGTGTATAAATAAATCTGGGGGTGGGGAGAGTGTGCACGGGTATATGGCTGACCTGGTTTTACCCTTCATCTGTCTCTTTATACCAGCAAAAATGAATCTTCAGACACAGTTAGTGGTGCCTGAGGAGGGGGAATAAATTTCAACTATCATAAACTAAAAATTGAAAATACCTACTAAAGAGACTTGAAAGACACTGCCAGTTTCTCCTCTTGAGAATGTGTTTTGCTGCTCTATTGTTTAGTTTACTTCAAATTATATGGTTCCTTTGGCCTCTACAGTTTCAGCATTTTTGCTGAGTGTCAAAAAAAGGAGAAATGCAAGTGTCCTGTGTGGAGGAGACAGTCTTCAAGCACAGGACTGAGACCACAGTCCTACTGAGTAGTCATCCATTAGTAACATCTCTCAGTCACCAGTGGCCATGTGGAGGGTCTGTGTGGCTCATTATCATCCTGCAGAACCACTTCATTTGCTGGCAGCTTAATGATTCAGTAAGAGACTTGCTCGAAAAGAACAACTCAAAATTCAACAAAAGTATTAGCTTATCTATAGTTTCTTTAGTTTTTTTTAAAACACTGGTCAGTTTCTTTGTACTGTGTCACTTACCTTTCCAGCTAAGAGGGGAAAAACAGTGCCAGAGAAAACAGAATTTCTAAATTAGCCTTCCAATAAAACTATAGATCTATTAATTCCTAAGTGAAATCAAGGTTACTGGTGAAAGAGTTGAACAGAACTAAAAAATCAAAGATACTTTGGAAGACAACATCAAAGGCATATCAAAATATGGTGGTCTCTTTATAAGCTGCAAGCCCTGAAGAGATGGTGCCCCTAATAGAGCTGAGGGAGAAGGGATCAAAGCGATGATCACATGAGTCTTTAAAGTAGAAAGAATATGTGGAGTGAATCTATGAAGAGACAGGTTTTGGATGAAACTTGCATAGCAGTGGGATCGTTTATCACGTCTTGAAGCCGGGGTACAGTACAAATGATCAGATTTCACCAGGGAAGGAGGTAAAAGATGTTCAATTCAGAAGAAGAAAACTCAGACCAAATTTCTATCAGTAGAATGACAATATCCAGGTTTAAATATGTGTATATTCACATATATGTGTGTAAACAATTGCATTTTTAAAATGTATATTTTATTAATATTAGCTATACTCACTTTTTTTCAGGAGGAATATATTCTGGTGAAACACAACAACATCAATGGTATTTGGTTGAGAGCATGTGGGTTTTTTTATTTTTACTTCATAAAGTTATAAGGAGAGCAGAAACAGAGTTAGAGCTTTTCTGTTATCTTCTGTTACATTTCTGAATTACTCTGATTTTCCCTTGGAACCAGCTGCTTAAGTATATCTCATCAAATGGCTGAGCTTGTCCAAATCCACTACCCTTATGTCTGAGATTAAAAATAAAACAGGGCAGTGTGTAGGTCTTAATACGAGTTGCTTTATATGGGGGTGGGGAAATGGAAATACTGATTTGTAATTCAGTGTGTGTAGACCTTTCACAAAGTGTATACAAGCCCAGTGGAAAAAAAAAAAAAAAGGAGCTATTTGTTCTTTTGGCAAAGGTGTATGTAGTTCTTCCACAGAGTTTTATACTGCGCCTGAGGGTCATTTCTCTTTTAAAGAAGCACTGACAGCTGTGATGAATGGCATTACCTGGGAAGAGGGAATATCTAGATGTTTAAACAGATCAAATTTCTTCTTATAGAAGAGTAAACATTAGGTCACAAATCTGACTGTTCTATTTTCATGGACAGTCAGGATCAATTGTATGCTACTTAAATGTGAACTGGAAAGGCTTAAGTGTAGCTGCATGCTAACATTAACAGAGGAGGGTAGTTCACAACCTATGTACGTTGTCACAGCTATCCTTTTCCATGAAGTCATGGATGAAGGCCATGTGCCCATGTTGAGTTGCTTCCTTGTCAGCAGGCGAGATTGCCCGTCCATCACTATTATCTACAACGCGGCCCATTACCTGCCAGCCAGTAAACATCTCACTCTTGCCATCTGCAGTGAATTACAAAGTGACTGGAAGAATCAGGATCAGTTTGCCTTGCAGAATGATTGTCAAGTTCATTTTCATCTTTGGACACCCTTTGGAAGCGGGAAACATGGTGACTGGGATGGGAAAAAGATGATGTCCATTACCCTCAGCTGTGCAAGCTGACTGATGCTATTTTTTACATGCCTTGAAATTTTCACAGCTTGCAGGTGAAATAATTTCTTTTATTCTTGACTGGCTGTATCATTTGTGATAAATAGTGGTGCCATTTTCACATGAGAGGACAATGTGTTCCCTCATTCAGGAAATATTTTTTTAATAAAAACATTAATTGTACTCAGTACAAAGACATCTCCCATTGACAAAGTTCATGTCCAGCCCATCAGTGATGCATTCAGAGAGGAGGATAGTGTATTATAGTAATTTTTGCTGCTAGCATTTTGTCAGTCAGTGGGGTTCTTTAAAGCTTCCAGGTAGCTTGACAATGATTGTAAACCTTGTTGTCACTGCATGGGCTTACAGTGAATTTCAAGCATCTGCCTTAGGGAAGACAGAATCTATTTCATATGGCTGTTAAAGGAAAACATTAAATAAGTAGAGTAGATCAAGAATCTGTCAATAATCCTTGGTATAGGGTCTGTTGGTAATGTACAGATAGATTAGATGTCCTGCTGTTGGTAGTGGGAAGGTAGACAGAGGAACAGGAGTGTTTGGAAACAAAAGCCATTCTAATGGCTCTTCCCTTTGCCTTTCAGGACACATCAGGTTTGTGCAGAACCTGGGCCTGGGCTTGTGTGTCTGTTCTTTTCCTTCGGCCTCTTTCTCTCAGCAAAATGCAGAGTTAAAAAAAAAAATAGAGTGATATGTGTTTGGTATGTCAGCCAATGGCCACATGTGCAGTGAGGAAATTTTCTCTGAGAGCTCCCAAAGCTCATAATCATTGTGCAAGACATAATTATACTCTTTTAGAAATCCAGATCGGTCCGCAGTAAGAGGAGGATGGGAGGGAATGTTACAGACGGATTTTTACAAGTGTATGTGTCTCCTTTCTGCAACAATTTTGGTCTTAAGTGCACTTGGCTAAATTCTCATTCTCCCCCGGGAGGGTTACTGGAGGGATTTCCAGGCTTTTCTGTCTGCCTGCAGCAGGCTCATGGGGAGCAAACACGCTGACTACCATTCTTTGCACCTGCTTCAGAGAGGGGCAGCGTACACTCCCAGATGCTTGCCTCAGGGTGCCAGCAGGAATGGGGGAATAGGAGGAGGCTGGCACTGCTCTTCAACAGACAGTCATCCCCCTTGGGAGTCTGGAGATGCCAGTGGGCACGATGCACCCAGGACTTCAGAGCTGAGCAAGTGCTGATGACAGTGTTATACCTGATCCCAGTCAGATAAATAAACAGGTTCAGAGAAGAAAGCTCTCCTGAATCTTTTTTTCACTCTCATAATGCTTCAGGAATAGCTGGTATTTAGCTCTCTGTAAGAGAAGAGCCCAGTGCTCTGTTTTAGAGAGCAGAATCAAATTAAACTGGAGAGCAACACCGATTTCTGGGTTTAACCGTTTGCTTATCTGAACTAATCATTGTTTTTTAGGCTTTGTTCCTTTTTTTGTTTTACTTTTTGCATGATCATTTGAATTGCAAACAACATTTGCTAAAGGAAACAATTTCCTGGCCAGTGATTTTTTCTGTAAAACAGGAATTCAAAATGATCTGCCATCCCGATTTTTGGTGATACCCAGACATCTGACTGACTAGGCATATTTCCTAATTCTTAGATTTGCAATATTTTGAAACTGGAACAAATGCTTACAATAAAGCAAATGAACAATACTAAACTAAACGAACAATACTTTCTGAACCCGTGAAGCAAATGGAAATTTTGCCCTGGGCAAATAATGTCTGGAGCTTCACAAACACCCTCACTTCATACAGAAAAGAAATTGATTGCAGCTATTTATGTAGCATGCAGGGATGATCTGGTACCTAGAACCAGACTGGATTGCTGCATGATGGACAGTGTAGCCTCTCTGGATCATACCTTGATATTCAGGATGAGAGATAAATGTCAGCCGTTACAGCAGGGTTTTGTGTGTTGCATTTGGCAGCACATGCATACTGTTGTCACTTTTCCCATCTCCAGAACTCCGCAATGAAGGGATCTAATTGTTGGATGTCAGAGTATCAAAAGCATTTAGATGTTTAAAGATGTCACTGATTGCCTGAAGGTACTTTAAAGAGTACATTAGCACGTTAGGGTTGTTCCTTTGGCACTGGGTGCCTTTTGAAATTCTGGTCACTGCCTGCTGTTATGTTTGATTATAAGAATTTCTCTAAAGATCTTTGTTGCCACCTCCAAGGCTTGCCAGCTCCCCCACCTGAGTTGAGGGTGCCCTCTAGGCTTCTCCTGAATGAAGCATGTGAGGATGTGATATGGCCTGCTTCTTTCAAAGTACCAAGAAGCACAAAAGTATTGAGAAGAGGGCATAAATAAGAGGGAACTAGAAAAATATTAAATTTGAACCAACTTTGCAAAGGGTATAGAAAGCCTACAATGAACATTGCACTGGGAGCCACAGTGTTGTCATCATGCTGTGCTTGCTGAACAGGGATGAGCTGGAGCTGAAGGATGGCAGGCTGGCTGTGGGCTTCACGTTCATACCAAAATACTGAGCACAAAAATCAGCTGCAATGTGAACTTGAGCCATCCAACAGTCAGCATAGCTTGTCTTGATAAACAGCCTCTCAGAAGAAGATACCTACGTCGCCAGTCCAAGGCAGAGAGAAAAGCTCTCCTTTATGCTGTGTTTTGACTATTACGTGCTTCCAAATGGTACATTTAGTGACACTGATAGAGAAAAGATGGCCCTAAGTATCAAGCAAGAAGGAAATGATAGAACACCAAGCTGTTGAAATAGCATATCAACTAGCCAAAAGAATGTCTGGCCACATTTTAAGATGTTGTAAAATCGGTATGATTATTAGATCTTAGTTGAAACATGCTAAGTTATACTTCAAAAATATCCAGCCCTTTGTTTGTGATAATTCATGTAAGTAAGGGCTTTATCCCTGTGTGTTGTTAACTATTTCTGTAGGGGTGTTGATTTTCTAAAGTTTCAAACACAAGTTTTTAAACCAAATCAAATGGAAATGTTTCTCCTTGTAACAGGTCTCATTCTTTGGGGTTTTTGAATTGCAAAATATCTAAATAAATATCAAAATATCTAAATAATCCCCTGAAACAAATCTGAATCTAAAAATTGCAAAGCCGTAGATACCCTTATTCTAGTGACTGAGGCAAAAATACAGAGATTTTCCAGCAAAATAGCTCTGCCAAATAGCAATAGAATACTTGCAGTTACACAAGGAGGAATTCAACACACTTGAAATTTTTCAAGAATTTGGGAGTCTTCATAGTTTGGAAAGTGTTTTAGAAGTGCTTTACATGGCATGCTATAGGAAATAGTTAAAAGATGAAATAACATACCATACCATGATTTCATATATATCTTTTTTATTTGCTGATATTTTCCAGAAGGACCACATAAAAAAATGTTGGGTCAATAGAGAAATTCCCACCAAGTTCACTTTGCCTTAAATCAGATTCATGGCAATTCAGAACTCCTAAAAATAGCAAGAAATAGGTTTTGGGCACCTTTTAATTGAAAAAGGACATTTGCAACACAAGCATTGAATTACATTTCTCCCTAGCCTTTGTTTGACAGAGTCAGTTTAGTTCTCTGACAACTGCCAACACACATTTTTCAGAGATGAAGGTGGTATTCTACACAAAGTGTATGGCAGAGTGAATTACAGAATGAGACATCTGTGGGATTTTAGCTAGTAAAACACCTGCAAAAGGCTGCTTACATGTAGGATTTGAGGAATACCTTGACTGAACTAAAGCTTTCATATTTAAATAACTGTGGCACTGTTTGCTAGTACAACACTTGTTAAGGCAATTGTGGGTTATATTGTTATGTACTTTCCTTTTTCTGCAATACAGGAAGTTCAGCAGAATTGTCTAAAGAAATGGTGGTCCAGAGCATCCTTAACAGCATCTTTCTTGTAAAGGTTGAGATAATACAAGGACTCCACCATCTTTTCCTCATTCAAATTCTCCCTTGACTTCCCTACCTGGAAGGTATAAATATCAATTGTGAAACAGAGTTCTAATTCCTTTTCACTCACAATTTCACAAGTTGAGCATCTTGTGATAGTTTATCACAGTTGGGAATTTGTTTGATTTTGTTAGTTTATTTTGGTAGAGAAGTTTATAACATCCGGGCGGCCGAGGAATAAACAACACCTCTCTCAGTTGCCAAATCCCCCTCAAATGACACCTTAGGACGGGGAGAACGATGTTTTAATTGAAGTACCACATTCCACAGCTGAACTAAAGCAGGTCACGCTGAAGTATGGATGTGGCTGGATTTCAAGGCAGAATCAATGGTCATATTGAAGTTTTTCTTGTAATTTTATGTCTGTATGTCTTGAATCCAAGTGATATAGGATTAGATTTTCTCACAAGATTTCTACACTCAATTTCTCAAGAACTATTGGTGGAGGAAAATTTGGTGGTATCTACATGGCACTAGGGAATGCATTCCTTCTGGTTGTTTACAGTTGAAATCAAATATTGTATGGGATTTTTGAGACTGGACATGCATGCATATAGACAGGCACTTGTGACTGTGTCATAAGATGATAAAGTTGTTGGGAAGCAGTGCCTGAGTCTGTCTGTCTGTACAGGTCTAGAGCACAAGGATGTGATGTGTCCACATGATCGTACTGCAGATACCCCAGTTGTCTAAAGCAGGAGTTAGGTTTGAGGGTTGCCACAGAAAGAGCTGCATCTGGAAAGAGTATCTGGGTATTTGTGCAGATTGGTACTGTTTGAGCATGGAAGCTGCAGAAGAGAAAGAAGGTAGGGTCTTGTCAGTGTTTCAGCTAGACATAACCAGTGCAGGGAGTTCAAATGTGTGATCTTTGAATGAATCATTATCGCTTGCAGGATTTGAAGACAACTGCTGTTAATAAATGAAAAGAGGTTTTCCTTCACTTCAAAATGTAGCTGTCTTGCTTTTGGATCCTGAGGTCCTTCACTGAATCTTGCACTGAGATGAATTCTTCAGAAGACAGGATCATCCTTCATTTGGCATTTACTCACTCAATTACCTTCCTGCATTTTGTGCAGGCCACATTAGACTTTTCATATTTTATTTGTTCTTGCCAGACCACATTTATTCATTAGCTGTATTTATTGTAGTTATGGTTGAGACAGCACTTTTATTGCAAGCTCCCTATCTTTGGTGGTTTATAACTTTCTGAAACAATTACCTTTTTGGCTGAAATTTCTCAAGCTTGTTCTAAGCTCAGGGGTGAATAATGTTTCAGTAAGGTTGAAAAAAATCCATTAAGCCATTTATGAGGACTAGACGTTCCAATAAACATAGGCGCATTTATTTTTTGATGACCTACTTATTCCAATAAAGTACATTATTATTCTGTTTTCTCCTGGTTTAAATTATGTTGTCTTTTAAAAGAGAATGAGGACGTTTTATACCAGATTTTTAGACGGGCTTCAAGCAAGGTTTGTTCACATACAGTTTTGTGCAAGTAAGCACACTTGTTTGCTACATTGAGCTCACAAAACAGGACTATTTATGGGTGCAAAAGCTTTTGGAGTTCAGCATATTGTTCTCTGCAGGAAAACAACAGCTAAGTCCCTTGTGGGTCTGGTGGATAGCTGGCACTGCAAATGCAAGTCTGACTACACAGTGCAAGGGTAGATAGACAAAATGAGGCTTTCTTTTGAATATAGGCCTTTAGTTGTGCAATGATGCTAACTCAGTGTGAAGATTCAGATATTGCTTGTGCAACAGTACACTGAATATACTTCTGCTCTCTTGCAGGCATTGGATACAATTTTTCATCGTGCTGTCCTGGACAATATGCAGTAATTTGACATGTGATAGTCTTGTGCAATTGAAAAGGCAGTGCTTTTTTTTTTTTTTTTCATTGAACTTCTGCATAGACAATGTAATTAAATTCAACTATGCTTTGTCTCATGTCTACAGTGCCTTTTAGTACACATGTAAATGTTTTTGTGTGTGTTGCATACATTGTGAGAAAGTCCTAATGTTTATGCACGCTGATGTAGCATGAAAATATAGCAACCTTTACTTACTAAAGTAAAGATATTGTAAGTTTATGCCAGTGTAACGGAGAGCAGAATATGGCCCAGTATGATTAGATGCACTGATGAACTTTTATGTTAAACTCCATGACCTTTGCACAATTAAAATCTCAACTTTAACATTGCATTAGCTTAGGTTTTCATTTAATTACACATATTGGCTGAAAGCTTCAAAAATGTTAATATTTTAAGTCTCTTCTCATGTTTGTAATTGAACTTTTTTGTGTGATTGTTTTCTGCAGTAATCAAAAGGACATTAGCATGGACAGGAAATGAATCTGGAACTCTAGAGATTAATATTAATCTGCTAATGTCCTGTCCTGATGTTCTCAGGAATCCTTTCTTCTCTAGCACATTATGGTACTTTAGTAATCAGCAATTAGGGCAAGGTTTTCTCAGGCCTGAACTATGTCCTCATATGTCTCTCATTTTTCAATTGCTGTGGGAATGGTGGTTCTGTCCCCCATGGAGTCAGAGCAGAATGCAGTGTTTCTTCTCCAAGAGCCATACTGCTTAGACGAATGCAGGGCTAGAGGCTTAGCAGATTTTAAGGACGGAGATTTGAGAGTTAGTTAGGGGAGCTTAACCTCAGGTTATATTTCTGTGTGGGATTTGCCATGCTTCCATGCTTGGGAATACTTACCTTGAACCTTGTACTATCTCTGCATGGAGCCATGGGCTCAGTAGTGGTGCTTCAGGAAGCACAGACCCAACTGGCCCTGACCCACAGCAGCACATCACAGCCTGGGCCATGCTGAAATCTGCATCAGGAGGCAGTCTCATCCTCTGATTGTGTGCTTCAGACAAGACTGTTTTGCAGACCCAGTCCTGTAGTGTCAAGCAGAAGGTCAGAGGGACTGCGTAACCTCTGCCCATTTACCAGCTCCTGCAAGGAACTTTGTTATCTCAGCCCACTGACACACTGATGCCACTGCAGAAATTGTAGCCCTTGGACTTCAATGGACTTCATTGATAGTGCTTAAGTTTTTTATATATGTAGCATTTAGGCAGCAGATCCTGTGAGCCACAGTATTTCCTCCCTGTTATTTCCTCCACTTGCCACTCCCAAGATGGTCTGAAACATTGCAGCTCCATGGCATTTAGGAAATACAGACCTGTCTCCAAGTATCCCACTCTCATTTGCATAAGAAAGCTGTACGGATTTTTATTTCTTTTAGCATGTGCACAGAACGAGAGGTGAACAGAGAGAATTCATTTTCCGGTTTTCAGAGCTCTGTAGGATTCTGTGGGTTGGTTCAGGGGGAGGGAGGGTTGGTGTGTGTTTTCTTCCTTTTCTGGCATAAGTGCCCCTGGTTTTGCTCCAAAAATTTAATTGATAGTCCATTACAAACTTCCTACATTTGTTCTCACTTCTACTTTTATTTTGAATTTCTATTGTGCAGTTCTATCTGAATAAAAAACCCTCTAGAAGGTGCAATATTGAGATGCAATATTGACTTGATTGTAACAGATCATTCCATTTTCTTTCCCTAAACAAAATTTCATTGAAATTGTTGTATTTTCAGTGCTTCACTTTTGATAAATAGGCATCTTCCAATGGCCATATGTTCTATTGGAAAAATCTCAAGTCGTCCTAGTTGTATGCACCCAGATGATACTCAGTTTCATGATATGTTCCGTTGTCTGGTATGTGGTGCAGAGAGAGGAAAACAAGAAAGTGATAGTGGAAATGACACTGAGGCCTGTGCTTGCACTTCAGAATAGGCAGATTGGAGTCCAAGCACTGCTTAAAGCTTCAAGTTCAGTAATTTTTATTTTGGTTTAGGATACAGAATAATTTCCATTTATCTCAAGTTGGGTTGTTTCCTTTATAGCCTGTTTATTCCAAAGAAAAATGCCTACATTACTCTGAGCCTCTTACTGGCCAGATACTTATTAGTGGTTTTGCATGATATTCAGTTAATTGAGCTTCCACTTTTCTTAGCAGATGAAGTGGATAATACAGTTGGTTTGAATTCTTAGGAAATAGGAATCAAAATACCATTGCAAACCTCAGGCTTATTTTTTCCGTCCCACCGTTTCCCACCTGTACATACATCTCTCTGATTTATAAAGGGTACTTTAAAAATATTTGTTGCCAAAATTGAGAAGTGTGGGCTATGCAAGTACCTAAAAAGGTGAAGAGAGTGAGCCCAGAGTCTGGGGCCATTTGCAAGGGAGGGAGGGGAGAGAGGTGAGAAAGCCCAGATTTCTCTGGCTGCACAGTTTCTGCTGTGGCACTATGGTTAAAAGGGGAGAGATTCACTTCAGGTAGACAGAAAAGCCAAGTATATTTTGACTCATGAGTGCAGACAGCTTGCATTGGTGTGGTAAGCAAACCTACCTGCCCAAGCTGCCAACCTCTATCCCAGCACTACAAATACCTAACATTCTTTTGAAGCAGCAACCCCTGAACTGTACCAGTTTATTACCGAACATTTTAAAGAAAACCATAGCCACTTATGATTTGTTTTATTACCTTGAATTTTGAGCCATAGCCCTTCAAAATCTGCTGTGTGAGCATTTCAGGCAGCGTAGTAGCAGTGGTGGATAGAGAGCTGGGTGGCAGCAACATTTGACATCCCAATGCTTAGGACTAATTCTAAGTCATACCAATTCTTTTTGCTCTAGCACTGAGGTCAGGTGCATCCTCCATCTGTGCTCCATCTGCTCAGCAAGAATGCTGATCTGGTGTTCTGTACCTATTGCAATGTATCTGTGTTGATATTACATATAAAAAGGACAAAAGGCCCTTGGGACATCCACAATGTGTACGTATTTTTAAAGGTTTGGCCGAAAACATTTAAACTTCAATGGCCAGCAGGAGACCTGCAGCAAACAAAATTTCTTTAAGCTGCCTTTAGAGCCCTTCTTTTCTCTGGTTTTCCTTTTCCAAAGGATTCCTGGTTCTCAGAAATATGAACAGAAGTTGCAAGAAAGCTCATTCCAAGAACAACCTTTATGCTGAGGTTCTCAGTATGTCAGATATTGACTGTCTTAGGGCTGATGGCACTTGGGTCTTCTACCCTCTTTGAACTGTGTTGCAGGGATCCAGGTCTTTTTCTTATGACAGTCACATATTGTCATTTTAAAACAACAGTTTATTTTACAACTGAATTTATTCCCTAGTGCCAAGGAAAACTGAGACAGAAAACAACTAAATCATACAATGAAGTGGGTATCAAAGCAGAAAATGAAATCCCGCATTTAATGATGACTTCTTGAAATCCAAGGCAAAGCTGACTGATGGGACCAGCTTTTCTGAGGATAGCTCCAGACTCGTCATCTGTTTTCTGTCTGTTTCACCTTTTAGTACTTACGGCTTAAATTCAGGAAGTTCAGTTTAGCTAAGTATCCAAAATAGTAGGAATTACTTTGAATATTTATATTTTCAAAAATGGACTGTAAGTTACTTAAGAACTGTGTTGAACGGGGTATTTTTTTGTCCCTTAGCATCATAGGTCTAGCAAAATGCATTGTATGTGTAAACAAAAAGTTCATTACATGTTTTTAGTAATAATTAGCTCAGAAATTTCATCAGCATTTTTAAAGTTTGAAGAAGATTCAGAGTCCAAACATGCAAGACTTCCCAGAAGAAAATGCCTGTTGCCTTTGTTGTTCCCTCCCAAACTGGCATGGTTAAAGGATTAGTTACTCAGCAGTGTTCTGGGTAAAAGATCAGGCTGGTTTGCATTTTTTTGTAAGGCAGTCCACCCTTCCCTATGACAGAAAAGGACAGTTGTATTTATATGGACAAGAGCTGTAAATCAGAATTGGAATAGTTGCTGGCACTGGCTCCTAATCATTCCTGGGAGCTGGGATCAGGTATGGCTTGCATTTGTACTCTAAAAGGCCACAGAGTACTTTCCAAAAACTGAACAATGATGTGTCCATTTTCTGTGGGTTCAGCTATAGCAGGCTGCAGCCCACTGCTCAAACATCTGTTGAAGGAATGGGCCCATTAAAAGAACACAGCGTCGCTGTAGTGTGGTGGTGCATTTTAATTGTCTCCTGCTATACTTTTTCATGCTTTTTCAGCCCTGTGGAAAACCAAGTTCTCCTCCAACTGGTCAGAAATGTTCACACAAACTTACTTGCCCCAGGATTCACTATGGGTCACCCTGATTTCAGAGAAAACTGCCCAAGTGTTCTTGTTTCTTAGCATTTTATTTTAAACAGGTCTTACATAATCTCGGTTTTTTCTAAGGTGCAGGAATGTGGGGAGTTTGGGGTTTGGCAGGTTGTTGGCAGGATGGAGGGCTTAAAAGATCTTCCCTTTCTGCTGTTGCTCATCACTGACCTATCAGGCCAGTGGTGCCATGTTGTGATGCACTAGATTGTTATTTGGATACTGCACTGGGTGTTGTGTTATACAAATGTTTCCCCCCTTTCCTCAAATGGTGTATCCCTCGGATAAGGTGGTCTTGTCCCTTGAAGCCCCTCCCTTCGCCCCTCCCCACTGGTATCCCCTTGGCTGTGGACTTCCATCCCCACCTCCCTTTCCGCGGGTATAAATGTCCCTTGAGTTTGGAGTTCTTTGTCTCTTCTTCACCTGGAAACCCTACGATGTAGATGTCCCCTTCCACCTAATAAACAGGACATCAGAACCACGTGGAGAAAGAGCACTTCTTGTCCTTTACTTCGTCCATGTAGGATCCGTACGGGCTTTAATCCCAAGCTAGCCGGGGGGATTTACAGCCCGAAACCCACGGTTCCTTCAGTGCCAGGTAGCTGTGGCAGGCTAACAGCTCTGGAGTGTCAGCCATTGACCACAGGACTGGTGAAAGTTTATAATTCTGCAAAGCCTCACTAGCCCCTAGACCATCCTTCCTTCTCTACTTCTTTTTAAGGAGGTAGTTGTAAGAAAAGGCTTGCACATTCTATTGCAAGCTATCATGTTTTCTGAAGCATTTACAGATTTCAGTCACAGCTTTCCCATATCTGGCAGTAAATACCAATATGAAAAAGGAAAAGCTATCACTCCCTTGATCAAATCTTTTTTTTTTTTTTTTTTTTATTTTTACATTACCCCAGCTGGAAATTACTCATTTTCTTAACACAGCCTTGGTCTTCTACCTAGAAAGACACTTCTACACATGCAGAAAAGATGAGGGAGCTGAAGTTTTGGTTTATTGTTATTATTTCATTTATTAAACAAAAGTGTCAATTTTTTAAACTAAAACTTGGATGATCTGAATATGCATGATGCTTTCCATATCATTATGATAGAGTGCTGAGCACTCACAACTTTCTTGGAAGCTCGTAAAAACCAAAAGCATCAGGACCTTCTAAAATCAGTCATTTAAGACCTTTTAAACAAAAGTCATCCTCTCCTCACACAACTTCACACAACTATACAACTGGAAGCTGTATTTCAGTCTCTTGTCTTGCTGATATTTTGTTGTATAGTATAGGTCAAATGTCCATCTTCTTTTGGTATTGAACAAATCCCAGGGGTGCTTAATCTGAAGCACAGTGTTTATAGGTCAGGGAAGTAAATAATGACTTACCAAAGCATGTGTTTCCTGCTGTGAAAGACTGTGAGAATGGGTTGATTTTGCATGGGTATTTTGTTTTACTGCCACTTGCCCTAGGGATTCCCAGTCTCTTTTAAAGGTTTACTTAGGATCAGTGGCCAGACACACCTGGTACAACTCCTCCCTTTGGGGATGATGATGAAGGCATATCACAGGGTCATTAAGGTTGGAAAAGACCTCCACGATCATCAATTTCAACCTTAATATCCCTTGGTAATTCCTAGGTTAAAGTTATGGGCACAAAGCAGTACTGAAACTCAGATTAGACCTAAGTCTGAGCTGGTGGCCACATACTGTTGGGACTTTGCAAGAAACTCTTGATCCAGACTTTTCTTTTGGGGAAATGAGACTGAAAACATCACGTCCTTTGCATGCACTTGGCAGCAAGTGGCAGTGGTTCTGTGCCATTGGGAGAGACATGCCCCCTGGAACACAGATCTTCAGTGCCTCACATGAAGGGATCTCAATCCAAACCAGGAATCTAAAGAAAAGTACTGCATGTGCCTGTATAAACAGTCTGCAAATCCCATTGTAATTAGATATTCCTGAGGTGATTTCTGAGCTCCTTTGTCCCAGTCAGGTGAATTCTCCCTAGGTCACACCCATGCTTTTCATGGAAGGCAGTGGGGTAGAGAACGCACCACTGATAGTGTGTTTCTTAGGCCTTGTGGTTGCAGAAGTGTGACTAAAAGAAACATCTGCAGATGTCTGGGCTATACAGGAGTTAACAGAGAGAGTGATTTAGACCACCAAATGTGGATATTTTATTGTGGCCCTATTGTAACTTCTCATATATTTTGTATCTTCTAGTGACTGCACAATCCTGGGACTTGCCTTCTGGCTATGATTTATTTTTCTGTTAAGTCATTGTTCATCATTATGAGCTGAGATTATTTTTCTGTGTAAATTTAACAGAGAAGCATTCTTGAACTTGAACACATTTTTAATTTTTAAAAAGCAGCAGAACTCCCTTTGCTCTCCTATGATTATGATACTAAACAATTATAACTCTTTACCCTTTGGTCTTCACAGCATTCTTGTCAGATTAGTACTTAGAGAGGCTTAAATCAGGACACTGCCCCTGAACCCCCTCATGAGCTGGGAGCTTTGAAGGGGTTTTTAGGCCTGGATCCAGACACAATCTTGTCTGAACACCGGAAAGCAAGCGCAGAAACGTGCCGGGGAAGCAAGGCTGTGCAGTCATCGATGCAGATGTAATTTTGTTGTTATTGCTAACGCTGAAATCCTAAAGGAACAAAATTTAGTTGGGGAATCTGTTGAAGGGGAAAGAAAGAGGCCTGCTAGTAGTTGACCTTGGTGGATGTCAGATGAAGGAATGCAAATGACTCTCAGGAAGACTTGGAAGGTCACTAAGCCAGTCCGAGAGAGGGTAAGCAGGTCTTCCCGGCCACCCAAAATTTGGCATGAATAGAGAGGCAGGTGCACCTCTGAGTAGATCAGAGAGTGTTCACTTGGCCTTTGGCGAATTTCAAATGGACAGGTACAAGGCAGGTCTCACATCTCAATTCTTCACAGTAAGTTGTGTAAGTGTTGTTGCATGGGGTTGGAGTATCAGGATAGTTTTGACTTTTCACAGAGGAAAAGGACAGTTTTGCCTTGCTACACAAGAGGCTGAGTAATGCTTTCTCTTACCATTTATATTTTCTTGTACTTGCCTAGAAGAATGCAATGATAGCCTCTTCATTAAAGCAAAACCTGGTATTTCCTAGATATCCATCTAAGAAATCCGAAAGATGGATCAGATATACAAGTATTTAATTGTCATTCACATTTTTCTGTTCATGTTACTTAACAGTGTTTTCCTTACCACTCAGTTCATCTCTGTCCTGGTTTACAGTCTACATTTTTCTGCCAACCCCAAAAGCTCCCTAACCTTTGTTACTTCTTGTTTGACCTCTTTGTGGATTTGTATTTTACTTTTCCCTCACTCACCTCTTTTCCTTTTCTGTCCCTTTGATATCTACATGTAAGTTCATAATTTTTATTATGGGTGAGGAAGCCCATATGTATTTGTCCCAAATGTTGAGATCTACTGAAAGGGGGCAGGGGGAGAAACTAAACTGAAGTGAGTCATCATTCTTGGCTCCTTGAAAGCTGGAACCAGCTTCAAAGGGAGTCTCAGCTTGGGGGCAGTTGCACAGATGAATCCCAAACCTTTTTACGTCTTTCTCCTTCTTTCCTCCTCCTCCCTCCTCATGTAGTCCGAACAGATTTGGCAATTTCAGTTAAGCACGTCTGTGCAGATTTTTAAAATCCATTACATAAGTTTGTTAGTTTAAGACTCTCTTCTTCGACATATGAGCCTAAAATGGCTTTGATTTAAAAATGGAACTTGGCAGGGAATTTGTTCATATGGTAAGATATGTTTTTTTCTTAGTTTGGTTTCATTTATAATATGTTTTAATCATTTTTGGTGTTTTCAAAACAAATGGTGAAATATGGGTTTTTTTCTTCTATTTCTGGCTACCCTCCTCTGAAAGGCCTTACTTCTCTCTGTGTGTTTAATTTGGTGCTTGAAAAAGCCTTTTTAGACAGAGGCTGCAAAATGTAGTCTTAACATGCCTGTGAGGAGGGAAAATTCAGACGTGGATCCTGCTGACCAGAACTGTGAATCTCACAGATCTTCTCTAATAGCAAGTAGAAGGGTCACTAATTGGGTCTCAGAGTATGTACAAATATAAAAATATTTATAAGAAAATAAGTGGAATATAAGGAAAAGAAAGGAGGGAAACCAGGTGGGACAACACTGTTTCTATATTCATGGTCGGTGCATCACAATTATCTGAGCAATTATAATGTTAAGGAATTTTTTTTTTCACAATCTGAGGTGCAGAAAAGCAGATTGCCACCAAGTAAAATTCTTTCTTCTCATTCCTATAACTGGGGGGATCTGTATTCCCTGATTGGCCCAAATATCCTGAATTTTCTGTATTTTCTTAAAGAAGTTTTTCTTTGTGATCTTCTTAGTATATACAGTAACCCATAGAAGAGACTTTTGCCCTTTAGGAGGTAGTTCAGACCATGCATCTTGTTAAAATCTGTACAATAGAATTGAGTCCTAATTTTTCAAGTGATCTTGTCTTCGTGTGCACAGATCTCAACTTTCCTAGGGATGGGAAAGCAGGATACAAGTTAAAGTTGTGTTCAGTCTTGGAACCTCAGAGCAAATGGTTTTGAAAGAAATGCAAGGCTGACCACCTGGTCTGCCTGTTGCACCTAGCTATGTGGAAAACCCCAGCTTGTGTTTATGGCCAAAATGACTGAAACAAAATATGTGTTGCTTTTGCAAAGGACAAGAGCAGAGAAGAGCATCATCAACCTAAAGAGCAGCACATTTTTTGAAAATGGTCAGGCCCAAGGAAAAAAAAATCTCCTCTACTCATCCTCTGTGGGAAACCCAGCTGCCATTGCTGACAATTTAGGATGAGAAAGAGACAAACTCTGCAAAACTAAAGCAAAGGATGGGAGGATCCACTACAGAAAGCTGTGGTAAAGGAGAAAAATTTGCAACTGCACTTCATCCTGGTTAAGGCTGAAGTATGAGGTAGAGGGAAGAATCTTTCAGGCTCGGAGATGGGCTTTAGAAGACCAGCCAAAAAAAAGCACACACAAAAATAAGAAAGCAGAAGGCGTGGGTGGTTATGGGGATTAGTACTGACATATGGAGCCTATCAGCTTGAAGTTACATGTTTAAATCTGACCTAGGTCAATCATGCCCCAAAGTCATTACTGTTGAGCAGCTGTTGGGTGGCCTCTGTGAAATGACTTCGGGGTTTGAGCCCAGTTTCTAGTGGCAGGTGTCCACATTACACAAACCCATCTGTATTAATTGCCTCCCTATATCTGGGAATCTCACCAGAAAGACTAAGGGTTCATCATAGAGACTGAGCTATCCCATTTTATCTTGGGTGGCCCTTCAAGGAAGGGGCTGAAGAACTTTGGAAAAGTGTCATAGGAGAAGAGAACAGATTTCTTTCTCTGCTGTTCAAGTCAGACCACCAATTTTCAAACCCCAAGGACCTGCAGATTTCACTGGTGCTGCATTTACTCTTGAAGTCAGCAGAAAGTATTTCATAACTGGCTGCTTGCATGATATTGAATATACATCATTTGGTTTCTACTTTCGGATCATAATAATATAAACAGGAAAACTACATTTTGAATTCATTAAGTTCTTCCTCCGCTGTTTATAAAAGATAAAAACTTCTCGCTCCTTTTTTTTGGTAAGGATTGATTGGTGTCATGTACATATTCGTTCACTTCTGTTTATGCAAGATAATAAGAGTATTAACATGGAGGTGGAATAATGGTGTTTATAGTTCCATCACCACTGTTTATATAAGATAAAAACAGTTTAAAAACCAAAAAAAGGGAAAATACTGAGAGAACATTTGCTGTTACATACATATATTATTTTTTCCCACTTCTATTTGTAAAGAATTAAAAAAAAAAAGTGTTGCAAGTTGAAGAGGAGTTGCTTCTGTTTATAATATTTCTGTGCTGTTTACCTAAGATAAATTAATTTAGAGTTGATGTAATGAGCGGCTTGGAAGAAGAGAATTGGGGTGAAAGAGGACCTGGTGGGGTTAAGTCTGATACTCTTAGTACCTTGTAATCCTTTCCTTTATTAAGTTACATGAAAGATGCATACTGAATCTTTCTAGTGGGAATATGATACCACCGGTGAGGCTGGGGACACATGGCGCTGTCACAGCAGCCAATGCAGTGGCTACCAGAGAGCTTGGAGGCTTTCTCTGGCAGGAGAGCTCTCAAAACAGAAAGGATTCTACAATAGCCTGAAAAGATCTCATGAACGTTAAACCCCCTGGTATCACTGTCCATAGGCTTAGTCCAATAATTGTGTGCCTGTATGACTCTGTTTTGTTCTGCAGCTTTGAAGTCTAATCCTAATTCCTTCAGGGAGAAAGGCTTGTAAAATGTCTACATTTCAGAGAGACAGGGAAATACTACCTTTGATGCAAGCCCTATTGTCAGTCCCGCTCAGTCCTTCTGAGTCACCCCTGTTCCTACCCTGTGCACGGGCATATTGACAGATTAGGGAAGCTGGCAGATGTGCGTATTTCCTTGGGATGAGACTGATGCTCTGGTTCACAGTGTCAATCAGAAAGGCCTCTTATACCTAATAAAAGAACAGCTGTGTGGACATTAATGCATGCACAGGCAAAAAGTCCAGGAGTATTCGCTTACTTTTCCAAATGAATTTGCTCCAGATCCAGTCACACTCTTTGTATGTTTGCTTTGGCCAAACATTCAAGCAGGCAGGCTTAAAAAATCAGGTGTTCGTACTCTTTCAGGTAGGGAACTATCAGCAGCTCACTTTCACCCTGTAAGTGGTAACTGCTGTGAGAGATGGCTTTTTGCACATAGCTTCTCACCCCCCTTGTGCAGGTAAAGGAATCAGCCCAGGAGTTGGCTTGACCTTCTCCAAGTGGTGATGGACTAGCTTAAAGAAAAATAGTGAGAAAAAATCTAACTGCATCCTTAACCAGGAAGCTATAGTGTATCAGTAAATCTAGACTTGCATCAAAAATGCTTTTTGTCTTCTAAAAGAAGTCACCATCTTCTATAATTTCATAGTAGCATTTTTTTCCTCTCTAGTCCTGTGTGCACCTAACTCACAATGATGTCTTCATCTTTTCTTCCCAATTTTTACTTCAACCCAATAAATGTCTTTACAAGGCAGACCATTTAAACACATGCATAAGTCCATTTCTGTTAACAGGATCCTGAAGTAAAGGCTGAATTTTAAAATTACATCCCTGAATCCCATTTCATTCACACATTTGAATTTAAGCATGAGCTTGAGTATGTGGTTTGAGGGCTCAAGGTTTAACATTAATGCTGTCAGGATGCAAAACAGTGCTGTATATCAGTTGTGTCATGTGGTCCATTGCATTGCTTGATGCCACCTATGCACCCCTTCTCCAAATGTCAAGTACTTGAAGCAATTGTATGTGCTTAGTGAGCAGCATTGCCCAAGGTAGATTAAAAAGGTTTTATTGGATAAAACTGCAATCTACACGTGGATCTTCCAAAGGCAGATAAGGGTATGAATTTACCAGGTAAATGAATCCTTGAAAATTTCTCTCTACTAATTGCCAGCCCTTACTTCCCTTAGTGCTGACATGGATGCAAAGAGAAAGGATAGATCTGTCAGCAAGCTGAGAAAGAGTTTAAAGGAACTTCAACCAGAAAGTTTTGTTTTTCACATGAATATATATTGTCATGGGTACAAAATAACATTTCTGAAGTGAAGGCCATTCTCATCCCTATCCAGAGCATTCCAACACACAGTAATATGTGTCTTAATTATGGTGTTCCTGTGTCTAAAAACAGCTCAGAAATTTCACTTTTCAGACTTGTATAATCAAGTTGCTCCACCTTGCTATTAGGCATGAATGGCAGTCAATGCTCCAGGGAAGCCTGAAATTGAAAAAGCAGCAGGTGGGGAGCAATGGGTCAGGATGGGTATGCATTTAAGAGAGGTGTGTGGGGAGTCCAGAAGTAGAATAGCGGGAAGTGCTGTAAATTGGATTGAACATGTTGCTAGTGGACAGAGTGAAAGATTATACAGCATTTGTCTGTGTGACCGTAATGAGCTTTTTTCCCATAAAAGATCCGGGGAGAAAGTACTGTGTGTGAATAGGGTCCCTTTAAGAAGCACTTTTAAAAGAGCTCATTTTCGATTCCAATCATGTATATGCCCCAGCAAGACTGTAGCCAGATGCTTGTAGATCTGAGGAAAACAGCCCAACCCTTTTCTTATCATCTACCAGAGATGACAGACTTTAAAAACTCAATAGCACTTTCAATAACTACTAACAAGAACTGGGACTTGCCTGGCTTCATTTGTCTGGTCAAGGCTCTATTTCTGCAATTTCTGCAGAACCTTACACTTAGTGTCTAAATTAATGATATTCCTTCCTTTTTGCCATGACAAAAACCACTCTGCACTATATACATTATGTTAAAGTTTTTGTCAGGGACACAATCTATAAAAGATTTTCAGCTTCATCATTTTGACAAGCTGATTCCATTAAACTCTTCCTACTGATCACATTTGTGTGGTGCACATGGGAGAGATTGTTTGTTCACATGGTTTTCCCTTCTTTGAAGCTGAGAAACAGTGATCATCTCTCAGGTTACACATTATGTCTTTTTCCTGTCCCCAGGAAAATGTATTTTGAGGGAACACAGTGTAGCTCTCTTAGTAAATGAGTCTTCTCTGTGGTATAGTCCTTAACTTTTCTTTAAGGTTCTTTTAGGATAGAGACATGGCCTTAACTCTTAAAGTGTGTAGGTTGGTCTGTTGATATGTTTGCATTAAAAAGCCCTGAACACATGAGACATTTCTCATTGTTGTTACCATTCCACTTGCACTAAAATGGAAATACTTGAGTGCTTTGAATAACAAAACTCTCTAGTTTTTCTCAAATATGTGGTTTACTCAAAATCCTCACAGTCTAGGGATACCTGTGCTGGATACCTTGCGCTATTGGAGCTTTTAAAGGGGTCTGGACAAACACTGGTAGTTCTGATCCTTCCATACTGGCAAGTGCTAGATGCTGATGATTAAAACTGGAAATGATAACTGATAGAGCTGATAATGAAAGAAAAGGATGCTTTATTTTAAAATGCATTCTCTCACAGCATACTTTCTAAGTGAGTTATTTTAATATCAGTTTTTGGCAATAAGGAAACTTAAAATTTTGTGGCTAAAGCAGATAGGGGCCTAGAGGGGAATCAGATCCCACAAAACCTGTGTTTGTCTTCAAGGAATGATTTTTATCAGCCTTGGATAAAAATGAGCGTGGTGTAGAGCTACTTCTCTATTTTACACTCAGTAAAGCCAGTAGGATGTTTTATGCCAGCCTCAGTGATGGGCACAGCCACCAGACTTTCTGGGATAATTGTCAGTGCAGAATAGCATTGCCTACAGCCTGCTTTAGCATAAACCCAAAATCTACCTCAGTGGGCTTCCAAGGGCATTGAAGCTTATCAGATTCATTACTTCATAATTGTAAGTGCTTTTTGTTTGTTTTTTTTTTTTGTTTCTTTGTTTTGCAACTGCTAATAATGTCACCTTCCTTCCTTGTCCAGGGCATTTCCACAGATAGTCATATTTCTCAAGCTGACAGATTTCTGATCCCCCAGACTGAATTGCTGTGTATCTCAGCTTCCCATCTTACATGAACTTTATGTCCCTCATTTAAAATAGCAAAAGCACTGTCTACATGAACAGACCATTATCCTGGTTAGGTTGTTAAAGTTACTGTAATGCTGACTTTATTTTCTTGTAACAGTTCTAAACAAAATGCTTCCTTTGAAAGGTCTCAGACCTCTATCCTCCCAACTCCTAATCACAGTAATATCCAACCTCAAGGAGTCATTAGTGAAGACGCAAACAATATCCTGTAACAAGTCAGCTATGAAGAAATTGGCATAGTTTATCTCTCTGATTCATGTTCATATGAAAATAATGGGTTGCAAAACCCATTATTTCCTCCCCCACCAAGACATCTCCCAAACTAACCCTGAGTATAACTCTGCAGTCACTTGTGAGACAGGGTCCATCTACAGAAGTGACATGTTCTTAGACTACAAAGCCATTTCATTGTGCTTCTTCTTAAACTGGCTCACCTATAAACCTCTGTGGGGTCATGGTAAGCTGTTGCATTTTTAGATAACTGGGAAAATGGTATAATGATTATATTTTAAATCCAAGCCTCAAAGAGGGGTTTACATTTCTGGACCAAATTGATGCAGTGAGCTGTGTAAACTGAGTGTGGACGAGTTCTTGGAGTTGTTTGGTTTTTGTTTCATCTTTGTGAAATGGACACTTAGCTTTGCAGGAGAACTGATAAGTAGCGTAAACTATGTCTCACCACTAAGAGACTTCGTAAAATCTTGGTGTCTGCTGTTTGGGCTTCAGCAATAAATGGGATTTTCTTCACAGGAAGGAGCATGCAGGTGGCTTTTCAGGTTTCTGTGAGGATTTCTCTTCTCATTTGATGGGATACAGGTTCTAAACTGGGCATCAAAAGATGTGAGTTCATTTCATAGTTCTGCCTTAGTATTGATCAGCTTCAAGATCAGTATAGCTTTCTCCTTTTCTTTTTTCATTCCATGAATTGGGAATAAGGAGAATTACCCCTATAAAGCAAAATGTGATGTTCAGCTCATTGGGAGTTTGGTTGGGTTTTTTACAAATAAAGCTCCTGAATTTATGTATATTGAACTCCACAACTTTAAGTCACATTGGTTGCTCTCTGGATGAGCTGTATAAATATGGATAAGCTGTACTGTGTTAGGGAAAACTGGGAAGCTTGGAAAATCTGAGAAATAATTCAGTCTTTCACAAAACATATCCCACAATTCATTATAAGTATTGTTTTTACTTGTTAACTGGGTCAGCAAATGAAATTACCAGGCTGAGATAGCCCAAGATGTTCAGGGGATGAAGTTCAGGACTGGAACAAGAGTGTCACTTCCAAGCTAAGTCCTACTAGGGAAGGTGCTAGGTACTTGCAGTGTGACTTCTTTTATATTATGTCTGAGTTTTCCCTTCAATTACATTTTGCAATAATTTGATTAAATCAACAGCCCTGTCTCGCCCTCTATATTATCAAATGGATACTCCAGTTAGGATAGAAGAGTTGGTGAAAAATTCCATCTAAGCTTCTCTGCTGTTGCACTACTTAAACTCCCTGCAGCAGCACCTTGGTGGTGAGGGTCAGGGAGGGAGGCATATCAAGGTTAAACTGATATAACAAGGATACAAGGGAGGAGGTAGTTTGAATATATTGGCAGTAAAACTTAGAATTAGGAACCGGTTCCTATAAAACAACATCATGTTTGGTGATAAGAGGGATCAGATTCTGTGGTAAGAGACTGCATTCTTGACACTTGAGCCACTCATCCCCATACAAAAGGGCAATGAAAAGTTTGGTTGCCCAGAAACTCAGTTTTCAGGGCACACATCACAGAAGTAAGAGCATGCTACAGAATACGCTGTTCTCATACCAAATATGAAATGGAGAGTATTGTTCCCAGAAGCCATTTTAGTGGAGCTTTATAAGGTAGTTTTGATTTATTTTAACAGGCATAAAGTGAGAAGAAACAGGTGAAAGGTAAATTACAAAGTATTGATTATGGCCTTGTAGGAAAAAACAGTTCTCCTGGAAGACTCAGAAGAAACACATGCTTAACCTGTCTTTGTAGATGCTGAGGGCATAACATGGCTCACAGAGGTACAGCTGCATGACCCTGGTGACTTCAGTGTGTCTGCAGGGGTTTAAAGGCAAGTGAAATTTTTCTGTAATGCTTTTAGTCTTGTTCCAAGTGTTGTGTACTCTCCCAAGAACACAGGTCATGTTCTAAGCAGTAAAAATTTTTAAACATTGAGTATAAGTCATACGCTCTCTTATCTTTCAAGGATTTGCTGCTCTTGTCTATGGTTAGATATTCCATATATCTTGTCAGGTTAAGATATTCCTATAGGTCTTCATAGAGTCAGGTTATGATTTCTTTATAGATAGGCAGTCAAGAAAACATCCTGACAATTTCTTTAAATTATTGTGGCAATGGATCTGACATGCTCACACTTTTCCATAATGATCTTGCTGCCACTTTGCTTCTGATTTAACAAACACCCTCATAGTCAAGTCCTAAACCATGCAGCTCTCACCCAAGAGAGCAAGCTGCATTTTTGAAGTCCAGTGTAACTCCAGCCTAGGGCTTGCCAGAACTCTGCTGATACCCTTTTGTGGCCCACCAGCCATAGAAAATGCAGACCCCCAAATCCCTGCACAGCCCTCCAGTCCCTTTGCAGCTCAGGCTTTGCAGTGTTCCCAATCCAACTTAGCGCTCCAGCCCAACCTGTTCTCGACATACTGCAGTACTCATACACTCAGCCAGTGCCCTTTAGTTCTGCTCTGCAGTGCCATCAGGGGAAAATGATATATCAGAGTAACTATGTCCCAAACTGAATGTTAGTCAGTTGTTAAAATGAAAGAAATATTATGGAGAGTCAGCACGTCTCACTGTGGAAATCAATTACATCCACTGGAGTGTCATGCTTCTTGGGACCACATATGATCCAAAAACACCATTTAGAGAAGTGATCACAACACCACTGGATTTATCAGTTCATGATAAAGGAACATTAATACCTAGAAAGCAAATAATAATTAGCAATAGAAAGCTCCCAACCAGTAACTTAAACTCAGTTTTCAGGGTCACTTCCTCACATTAGCAGCCTATTTGTATGTATCACTAGATTTTATAGCAATTCTCTCCTTATTAATAGCAGCTTCACTAATTGCTATTATTAATAAAGATGCATTAGTTCCTAGTACCTTGCTTTCTCAGTTTAACATTTTGGTTATTCAAGTGTCATCTGCCTAAATAATTTAGAAGTATTTGATTGTATTTTCTCATGCTGGGCTGTCCAGTTTTGGAACTGCAGAATTCAGGACAGGTACTTGAGAGGGTGTAGGGAACAGGGTACCATGCACTAGGACTGCAAACCTCCAAGCAGTGAAGCAAAGATGCTTCATTGCTTATCCACCTTGCAGTAAGGAGAGCATGAATTGATATGGCTATGGTGTAACACAACAGATCCAACTTGTGAGCTTCTACTTCAGCCACACTCCCTCAGAACAGAAAATTCACCTACAGGTATAATCAGAGCCAAGACATAATTTTGAAGTTCCGGTCCTGAAAGGCAGCCAGAACCTTTAGGTATATATTCTTGTATGGTTCAGTAGATATGTTTTCTGTTTTCTTCTGTTTAAGGTTTCAAAGCTGAATTCTAAGTGCCAAGAGAGACCAATATTTAAAAAAATGAAAATGCCCAAGTTGCTTCTGGACCACAAAGAGAACTCATCTGGTCAACAGCTGACTTATCTTTTCTCTCTTTTGCAAGAGTGAACAGGGAGCAGGCTGTATGCTGGGTGGGAACAGCCCAGTCTCAATGCAACCATTATTTTTCCATTTTTGCTCCTTCACAGTCTCTTGATGGGAGCACACACAGCCACACAGTGATGGAGAAGAGGGTCAGGAGCCTGGGAAGGATTACAGACAGGAGCAGGCAGCAGCTGCCACCAGAGCTGTGAAGCTGGCCGAGAGCACAGTCCCCCTTGGGCAGTCGGAAAGGGGCATTAGGAGTTATTTCAGCAGTGGCCATCCCTTCCCCGGTATTCTGTTCCCAGAATTAGTCCCCTAGCAGTGACCTCCTTGTCCAGGGTGGTGGTGGGCAGCAGGAGCAGGGCAGTGCTATGGCTCTGGGAGGTGATGCTGGACGGCCTCCTTCTGCCAGTGGGCTGAGCTGGAGGCTGCACTGGCCGAGCACCTGCCAACAAAATGCCCTGGTTTCATTAATTGTAACAAATCCATTAAAGATGTAGTCAGTGGTTAGAGTTACAGAAAGATAAAAGAAGTACTATTCCAGGCCATCTTTTAAGTCAAGATGCATACTCAAAATGCTACATTTACATTATAAAACAAGAATATATTTAACCTTCTTTCTTCCTCACTTTTTGCTAGCTTTGCCCTCACCCTGGGCCCCTTAAAGCAACTGCTACTGAAGCTGTAATGTGCTGTTGCTTCCAGAGAACTCTCCTGCTCTTCTTTTAAAGATGTTTTCCTCTGAGGTGCTTTGTATAGAGACTTTTCTTGACTGAAGTTCTTCTTAGGGAGCAAGAGACCTCCAATGGATGTTAATTAGAGTTCAGTTTGCAGATGCAAGAGATTACTGTTCTTATTTCATCTGTCCCATTGTTTTCACTGAGAACAGCTGTTAGGACTTATTTTGAGCTGAGTTACCTGTGGAATGAGTCAGCTTGATATCTTTTTGAATTAGCTTACATATACATGAAAGTCCAAATTTGGGTTGGATTAATTTATTTTGTCTTATCAAAACATATTATCCAGCCTTCCTGGCAGGCAGAGTGTGCTGAAAAATCTATTCCATAAAAATTTTTCTTTTGTGTTTTCTAGTTGTGGGTCTGTAGAGTTTTCTGGTTTATAAAAGCATTTTTGTGTGTGTGCATTTGTAATGCTCATTTAAAGTCTGTTTTTCCCAGTACATATTTGTTAATGTGGAAAAGACAAGGCTAAAATTATAGGCATTCTTAATTACAAAAGAAAACTTTAAAGTCTCCTTTTATTGCCCATAACAGCCCAAATTTAACAATGATTTTAAATACACTACTGACATTAAATACACTAGTGAAAGAAAATGTAAGTTTGAGCTGTGTTTACAGCATGTATCTTCCATGTTACAGCATTCCATCTTCAAATTTGAGAGAGGAAACAGGAGAATAAACCTTTTCTATTACCTTTGGTGGACTATAGCTTGTAAACAAACTCTATCTTTAGAAAATGAGTGATGGAAGTATTATCAATAAATTCTGACTCAAAATTGTTGTCAAGTCATCACTGCATTCTTCACAGAACCACAGTTTGGCTGTTAATTTAATTAAAAAGAGCATATGCAGTGGTAGTTGAGTAGATTTTTTTTTTTAATTCTTTCATGATGCATGATGAAAATACATACACATATGGCAATGCATACAGACGTGTTAATTCTAATGTGCATAGAAAAACTTGTTCTCCTTTCCTGAAGATCATTTTATTTTGATTCTCCAGTATTGCAGACTAAGGGTTTATACATGGCCATATAGCTGGCTCTCAAGCTGTTTGCAGTGTCCTCTCCCATATGAGCTTTCTCCCTCCCTGCAATAAGCTGTCAGATGTAAAACCATCTCCTCAGTTCAAACCTTTCCAAGCACTAGCTCCACTGAGTGATGTTCATTTCCTGTCTTCTTAAACAGCGTAGCCAGCCCTTCTCCTCAGTCTTGTGTGAGTGAAGGAGTCCATGAGAACAAGGGCTGAGCTGTGGGGCTTCCTCTTCCTGGTGGGCACACAGAGATGAAGATGCAGAGCAACAAAAGGAATGTACCCTGTTAGCCCTCTGCAAAGACTTGCTTGATTTCAAAAGGAGCAGGATTGGGCCCGTGCACGGGTCAAGATCTGCTGAACTGCTTTTTTTTGGGTGTGACTTTTGGACCATGTCTCTGCTGTGACACACTGCTGGTGTCATTTTCAGTCCCCAGGCAGACGCCAATGTGCAGTGAAGCCTGTTAATACAGGTCACTGAAATTCCAGATATATATTGACTGCTACAGAAGATGGTCACTTCAAGTACCATGAGCACAGGGAGAAAAAAACAAGGGGGAACCTGAAGGTCATTTTCCTCTCTACGTTGCCATGTTGCTTTTCCTGATGCGGCCCCTTACCTCACGTGTGACATTTGTGGCTAAGGTGTTGTCATATTTCTGGTATGCTAACTGTCATGGTTTGACGCTGGCCCAATGCCAGTGCCCCCATGAAAACCCATTCTTCCCTGGTGTCTGCTGTGAGATGTGATCAGAGACAGAGCAAAGCAGGCCTCCACTTGCAACAAAAGGAAAAAAAACTTTATTATTACACAATTACAATAAAATTAACACACAGAGCAGAATGGAAAACCTTTTAAAACATTTCTCCTCCCCCCACTCAATTCTTACAGAATATTACAGAACCTTAGATCTTAATCCAGTCCATCACCCTTCAGATAATCAACTCAGTCCATCTCCACCCTTCAGATAATCACTTCTCATTTCATTAAGGAGAGAAGGAGCCCTCCTTGTGCCACCACAGGTAAATCCCCGTCACTCAGCAACTACACGTCGTGACTTCTTCCTTCCATGTTCAGTGCTCTCACCACTGCACATGGACCAGAGCTGCTCTTAGGGTTTCCCCTTTCAAGGACGCCTTGCCCAGTTCCAGAAGAGAACGACAGTCTCTCTCACCTCATTTTGGGACACCAGTCCCCCCCAATACACCCCCTGGGGCCGAGTCTCACCATCTCTTCATCAAACATCACTCCTTTGGCGCAGCCTCCCCCTAAAATGCAGGGAGAGGTTCTATCCATGGCTAATACAAGGAAAGTCCAGGCCACTCCATCATCTCCTCTAGGATTCTCTCAGCTTCTCCCAGTCTTTCTTCTTGCACCCCTCTGCATCACACTTGCGCATTCCTTCTTATCCGTCTCTCTCCTCTCTCTCAGCTCCCGGAGGATCAACATTTGCAAGGTTTCCACCTTGATCACAGTCTCTGCTCATTACGAACTCCCACACCAGTTCCGCACACTCACGGTTCCCATTGCCTCGGCCCGGCCGGTGCTATCACGTCCAAGATAGCACTGGCACCTCTCTCTCACTCTCTCTCTCTCGAGGAGGGGGGGGGGGGGGCTGCCCACTGCTTCTCTGAGTTCCTCCACCCCTCCGTCTCTGTGGGGAACTCACTCTTATCCAAGCCATCGCCTCCCGTCTCCGGCCCATGGCTCCGGCCTACCTCCCCCGGCCGCGTGGCCTTCCCCTCCCCCACCCAGCCCGAAGCTGGGCAGGGGAGGTCTGAACTCTTCCATCCACCGGAACCAAGAGGACGTTCCCGTTGGGAGCTCTCGCTTTTAACCCCCTGTGTTCTCAGAGGCGGATCCATATCCTCAATGGTCAAACCAGGTGCCAATATCCACATCTGGGCACTTATTGGTTTGACCATTACCACCTCCCAAAAACTCATTTCCTCTCAAACCACGACATTCCACCCTTCGCCTCTGAGAACACATTAAAATTCTATTAAAACAACATTAAACACACTCCTACCAAAACCATAACTTACACTACATCTCTATTCTTAGAATTCTGTTACCAATCTACTTTAACCTACTACATGCTTTGCTCTTATCTCTCTTTGATCCCATCTCACAGTCTCATCTCATCTCTGGATTTCCCGGTCAGGGAACCAAAAATGTCATGTGCCCCCATGAAAACCCATTCTTCCCTGGTGTCTGCTGTGAGATGTGATCAGAGACAGAGCAAAGCAGGCCTCCACTTGCAACAAAAGGAAAAAAAACATAACATTTAACACACAGACTGCCTTCCAGAATATTCTGCATTCTTGTAATTAATCTCTTCAGATAATACTTCTCATATTAAAGCCCTCCTTGTGCCACCACAGTTCAGCAACTCCATCTCTGGATTCCTCAGCAAGCCTTGATTCCAGAAGAGAACGAAAGACACCAGTGATTCCGCACACATCAATTGCAGCACAGCATTGCTAATACTAAGCCACTCCATCATCTCCTCCAAATTCTCTCAGCTTCTCCCAGTTAGCACCCCTCTGTGATCCGTCTCTCTCCTCTCTCTTCCCGGAGGATCAACATTTGGTTTCCACCTGTCACAGTCTCTGCTCATTAACTCCCACAAGTAATGTGCTAAGTCCAAGATAACCTCTCTCTAGAAGGGGGGGGGGGGGGGTATCACAGGGAACTCACTAATGGCTCCGGATTTTCCCCCACCCAGCCCGAAGCTGGCCTGAACTCTTCCATAGCAGAGGTTCTGACTTCAAAAAAGGTGCAGATGATAATCTACTATAGATTCTGCACTGAACTCCAAGTTTCCATCTGTCCTCAGCAAGCTAGTCACTGTGATTTTGGCTGAGCTGCTCTCATTAGCTATTGAAATTACTTGCATATATGTTCACTGGATTTTGGCTCTCCTATTCTCAATGGAAATGGAAAGGACACTTAGGGGAAAAGGGTATAAATCAACAAATAACTGTGTAACCTGCAGAAATATAAATCTATGTAGATTAATCCGTGTTTCCTAAATTGCGTACTAGACTGTAATTCAATCAAAGGGTAGGGGTCATGTGACGTTTATGAACATTTATGGATGGTATAAGCACTCAGATTAAATGTCAAACCTGGTATTCAGTTTAGAATCATGTATTATTGTTATTCATTAATATATAAAAACAACAATTATATCCACTAAAATCCTCAATTTAATTTTGCTGTAATCTGTCTCTGCTGTGTCAGAGATGCAGTGCAGTCTCTTTGCCCCCCTCAGATAATTTAAAGGGCTCCACTGAATTTCAGCCCAGCCTGCTCTTTCCCCCCAGCATGGCACTGGCTCCGTTTGCCCTCCTCTGAACTGAGGAATTCTCAAGTAAATTATTTTCTTTATCTTCCACTGGGATTAAATTTTAGTTTTCATACTGAGCAGGTGTAGTGCACCCAGAAGGGGAGGAGAGGCAAAACTCTGGATCTTAGATCCAGTTTATTGAGTATATTAGACATGATAAAGCTGTACCCCTCACTGGCTCCATATCAGTAAAGGGTGAAAATGCTTTGAGGCAAAACAGTCATTTTAGGATTATCTAAATTTGTTGTCAGTCCTTCAAGCCTGCTTCTTCCCAGTCTGGGGCTAAAGGACAAACATTGCTCACCTTGGTGTGCTGCATTGCATCAGAGAGATCCTAAATCACTTTGCAAAATGGAGCAGAATCGCTGTCCCAATTTACTGCTAAGAAGGCACTTGAAGGAGGTTAACTCAAGCCACTTAATGAATAAAGTGGAAGAAGCAACTGAATGCCAATTGCAGAAATTACTTTGGCACCTAAGATGTTAGTGTTGTTGAAAGGAAGCAATCCTTAAGCTAACAAAGGTAATATATTTCATCTCGGTTTACAGACAAAATTTTACTGACTTTCAATAGACTTCAACATGAATGCCTCAGTCACTTTTGAAAATTGTACTTAGCATCATAAATCTGTTATCTGCTTATATAATGTAACACATACCACTGGTTTTCACCATCTTAACTTCCCATAAATAGATATTCTTCAGTGTTTAGGAACCTTATTCGCATTAAGCTCAGGGGTACTAGATTCCTAAATAGCCTTAGCATGTAGACCTTGCTTGTCTTTTAGTCTTTGTGATTTAAATGGAGTTTATTCATATAGCAAAGAAAGAGAAAAGGAGAAAAATCTGACCACAGTGAAGCAAGGACAGGTTTAAGATTAGCCCTTGGCTGTTCTCTTCAATGGCCAAAACATCTTCCAAGTAATAATGATAAATTAACACTGGAAATTCAATATAAAAAAAAAAGATCAATGGATTCCATTTGTCCATTCCACCAAACAGAGCCATAGTGAGTTGAAAACAAGAGACATAAATAGAGAAAGGTAACTATTCTGTTTATAACATAGAAGCATGGGGAAAATGGTCAGCTTTCTTCAACTTCATTTTCTCATGTTTTTATATAATAATATGTCTTGAAGAAATCTACTGTGTTAATCGAATGTAATTAGGTTAAATGTCTCTAGTGACCAACAGTGTCATATGATAAGAAGTTTCACCCCAGCATTTTAATGGTTCAGGTTCTGCTCATGGTTTCAATTAAGTCAGCATAATTGCACAAGGCAGTGAGAACAGGATTTGGCCCATTTCTCTCCTGCATACGTGTTCTGCAGTTATCTAACCTGGAATGAATCATAACACATCTTGTTTTTCCAGTACTTTACAGGGAAAGTCTTGTTTTCATATGTTTTCTTTTGAACAAAACTGATAATCAAGTGTCCAGACCAGTTGCATTTTTAAAAGTACAGCGTTTCAGTTCTGGTGATTTTGCTGGATTCTGGTGTGCAGCTTCTAGTATATTGTGCCTGTCTATAATTACCCCACAGTTTTAATCAGACAGGACAATCTTGTTCATTTCTTTGAGCAAATTTGCTGGTAATGTTTGTGTAAGTCATTACTCAGCACCTCCATAATCTCAGGCCACAATTTGTAGAATTCTTTGGCATCCATGTTGTCAAAATTGCTTGATGCTTTCCCTTTTTCCCTTAAGAGACCTTGTTTTATGTTGCTTATAACAGAGCCAAACTCTATCCTCAGCCTAAAATTTTCCATTCTGTGGTTTTTTTTCTCCGTACTGGATGTCTCCCGCTTTTTTTTCCTTTTTTCTTTTCAACTCTGGGACTCCAAGGCGCATTCTTTGACTCAGACCTCTTGTCTCAGGTTCTTCTCTGGTTTGTAGCTCACTGTCCCATGTGCCTAAAACTCTGAAAGAAATACTACCCGACTACCCGCCCCTAACAGTGCTTCACTATCATTTATTACAGATGAGTCCATAGGCTTCCATGGTTAAGTCTTCAGGAGAAATGTAAGAGGAAAATAAGGGGTACGTGCTTAGGAAAGGAGATTTTTCTCCACCAGGAGAACTTCCCTGTTACAGTTCATTAGAATAATGGATTCTTGAAAGCAAGATAGTGACCTTCTCTTCACCAGCTTGATCTTGCCCTTCCTTTCATTTTATGTCATTTCAGCTTTTCAGTCTGTGCAGAATCCGTCCTGTCTTCTGTCTCATGCAAATCTACCTTACATGTGGGAGCAGTCTGCTCCTTTAACGAGAAATTTGCTGTTAAAAGAGTCTCTCTGGGTGGCCTGTCCAAAAGATGGTATAGGCATCTTGTTTCCTGCCCTCCAGTTTTTAGGATTGTCTCTGCTCTTTGCTGTATTTTCTCCACCTCCTTTACAAACCAAGCACTGGATTTGTACACATGCTTTCTCTCACACTCTCCTCTACCAGGACCATAATTCCCACAAAAAGTAGCCACAACTCTGAGCTGATTTTCTGCCTGCCTTCCCTCTCTCTCTCTCTCCTGTGACAGCTCCTTTCTTTCCCTTTACTCTCTTAACTCAGGTTTATATTTCTCAGGTTTATTTTTCTTTTTAAAATTGCTTTGAGGAATGACAGAGCTAATCTCCCCCTGTAACTAGACAGGAAGCAGAAGTTGAGGGCCATATCTTAAGTGCTGGAGTACACCACATGGATCCCATAGTCGTTTTCCACAGTGGTCCTGGTCCCCTGATAACTATCTTCTGGAGAGCACTGTCTGGCCTGATTACCCACATTTTTTTCAGCTTGGCAGAGGGAAGGGGAGACAGGACTGATTTGTAACTTTGAACATTTGGGGAGCATCTGCCTTTGTTTTCTGTGTCCAACAGGAGTGTTTTTTCTTGTTACAATTCAGAGCATCAGGCTTTGATTAATTTTGTTTATTGCTTCATCCCAGGTTATTATGTTTTGGAAATAAATATGGAAATAAATATGTTGGCAGTAAAGCTTAGATACTCTGTAGTAGACCTGTAGTCTACCAGAAGTTTGCAAACCTTTAGCCATTCCACTTACATGCCGTCGTTTTTTTCTTAGGGGTCTCAGAGTAACAAATCAATCAAGTCCAAGATACTGTGTTGACAGAAGGAACTAAGACAACACAATTTTTCTGTGCAGTTATCATCTGTAATGTAAGCATTTTCAGCCCTAATAATAAGCCTAACCCCTCTTCTGTGAAGGTCAGGATCAAGAAGGCTAGCTCTGTTTCAGAGTCCTGTATCATCTGGCATGACTGCTAAGAAGGATGCTTTTCAAATCTGGCAGTGGTTTTGTGATAAGAGCATTTGTCCATAGGAGCCACAAGCCTATTTCACGGAGACTGTTGAACAGCCACCAGAGGATATTTAGTCTCTGCTGGCCTGGAATTATCCCAGGACTGAAAAGCTTTTTAGCCATTACCAGTTTTCTCAGCTACGTGGCTCTGGGGTCAGGTAGTTTCAAAACTTCCAAGATCTATGTCTGTGAATTTAAAACTTTTTTTTTTTTAGCTCTCCTGTGGAAATTGCCACCATCTGTAAATCTCTTTGATCCCTGTTTTATATTGTTACATTGGTATCATTTAGTGTGTTTATTAACAATTTGATTTCCTTTTTTCTTTCTTTCTTCTCAGATCACTCACAGTCAGTTTGTGGCCTTTCTCTGGACAAACCTTTCCTTTCTCTTGTGTAAGTATTTATAACATTTTATACTTTTCATTGATAAAGTTGTGCCTTTTCTTCAAGTTCCATCAAAGTCAGCCCGGGGCCTCTGTTGCTTCCCATGGTCACAGGACTCAATACTGAATATTTTAATGCAGTCCAAGATTTTAATGCAATGTCACCTTATGGGACTCAGATTTTAGTTCAGTGACATTGTGTGATTGATTTATCTGGGATTGATGTGTGCATTTCTGGATGACAATATGGAAGATTTCTGTTTATATGTGGGGATATACGTGTTCTGATGGACATTATGCTGTTGTGTTCTAGTTCAGAATGAAATACAAAGTATTCCATTCTGTGCAAGTGCAAAACAAGTACAGAAAACAGTCAACTAGCATTGCAACCTGTGCATGCAGAAGTTTGACCCTGTGGTGAGGGACCCTTCCTTACCCAGTCCTGGCTGCTCTCTGAGCTGCCCTTCTTGTCTGAGTAGATTGAATGTGCTGTATTTTTACTGACATCCAACAGTATCAGGTTAAAGATCTGTCAGCGATTTCTTTGGCAGGTGTTATGCAGGGTTCTTCCCTCACCTAGTCACATTCACTTGAGTTTGGCTGCTGCTATGTAGGTTAGTGATTCACTGACCTTTTTAGTTGAAGAAAATACTATGATTATCCAGGTAATTGTGTTTTCAAGACCCAGAATAGGAAGAATTAATTTTTTCATGGTTTAAGTTGGTTTTTTTCCCCTTTTTTGGGGGAATAAGGGATGGAGCCTTTGGGAGTGTTTGTTTGTTATCATTTGAATTTTAATTTTGTCAGGTTCTGACACACGATGGTTTTGCGCATTTGGAACAAAAACTCACATTTTTCTGGGATTCCTTCATACATATTGGCAGTGAAATCTAGTGCTTTTGAAACAATGACTCTTCTTGTTGAAATATAAGGGGAAATATAGCACCACCACTTCATAATATTTACTATAGTTAAGTAAAGACAGACCAAAGTTTTCCAAATGTCCACCAGCATTTTAAGCCACTGTTTTGGGATGTCAAAGCTGAAGCTATTTAGTGAATGCCAAAAATAATGAGGGCTTTTAAATTTAGGTTTAGAACTCCACGTCCAAATGTACCTGGACTTTGTGTTACTTCAGATCTCTACTTTGCAATTTAAATTCATGTCTCCTACCTGTTCAGAGAGAAAAGTAGATGACTGTTAAAATGCTGCCTGAAATTAAAAAAAAAAAAAAAAACAAACAAAAACAGCACAGTAAGAGAAATAGCTCTTTCATGTTTGGGGGAGGGATTAAACCTGCAAATCTGTAAATTTATGTTCAAGTTGTGTTTTGATTGTTGGGATTTCTTTAAAGAGATGTGAACGTGCAAATGGACATTCATAATTTTTTCAAGGTGCTTGCTGAAACCACAGAAGAGCTTTATTTTCCTGATACTAGACCTAAAATATGTGGCTTTAACATCTAAAGTTGACCCACTACTTTTGCAGTGCAGAAGGAAAGGGCACACTGGCTTCTCCCCCACCCTGTGGGCAAAAAGAGGAGATTTGCTGCAGTGGCTGCAAAAGATGGTATGACAATGCCAGCTCCCAAGGAGATGTATTTGAGTTGACCTATCATGCCTATGATGTCCCCATAATTCTTTCCCTTCTCCTTTGCCTTTCATTATAAGGTGTCCCAAATCTATAATTTATAACATGCTGCTCCAGTTTTGCTCTGATATATTTGCTACAAATAAGTAGGAGCCTATGTGTATCTATAGCTGCCTGTGGCGGTGTCAGGCCTGCGAGATGAGGGGAGCAGAGGCGCCCACAGAATGCAACATGGCTTATGTCTAATGTGACATTTATTTGACTCAGAAAGGCAATTGATTAAAGGCCCATCGGACCTTTGCCATCATGTATTATGTATTTATCCAGCAGGGGCATTTTATAACGGCCCCTGACAAATCCTATTACTTTTGTTGCAGTACTTCATAATATCAATAAAAAGCATTAATGATACTCAGGAATGGGAAGCGTGAACGCAGCTTGTGTTAACGCTTCCTGCAACAGTGGCAAAACTAATTATGTCTGTGGCCGACACCATGTGCCTTCAACATTTGCACAACAGCACTAGTTAAACATGGTTCTACCTCTGCAGGGCAAGGCAGTTAGGTGGAAGCAGCAAGCTGGCTTCATGATAGGTAGGCATGTGGAAACCAGGAGCTGAAGTCCCTCTTTGACAGTGCTTTGCTTTGTGACCATGCATTTGTTGTTCCCCATCTGGCTGCCTTTTTTTCTGGACATGTAGGATTAGAATCATTTGCTCTCTTTCTTCTTTAGGTCTGGCTTATTCCACAGCCAAGAAGTGCTCTTCCATTCCTAAATTAGCAAGCTCCATAGGAGCCCTACTGTATCTCAGGCATGTGTTTTCCTGTACTGGCCCTACCCTTTCTCTCTGGAAGGCAGGTCCTTCAGGCCATTGATAGTCTGGGTTCTTTTTGGTAGCAGAAAAAGTGTAAACGGGACATTTTTACATTAGAAGCTGTTAATGGTACCTGACAAGCATGTTTCTGATCTAGATAAGTGATTTGTTCTGCCCTCTGTCTCAGTGTCCAGCACTGGGCTCTCTTTTCATATCCCTTCCCACAACTTGCTGCTGATTCAATCTTCATCCTTCTCCCAAATGTTACATACACATCTGCCTAATTATATGGCATCAGAGTTTTGGAGGTGGAAGGATTTCATAGATCTCCCCCCCAAACTGTATTCCCACTTAAGAGGAATACAGTTAATCTCTGTTCCCCTTGAATGTCCTCAGGACTTCAAGAGACACAGGTGTGTTTTCTTTGTCAAAATCATTCTTTTCATGGAAGAAGTCTTCCAACCATCCAGTAGCAGTATGGATATTACTAAAGTGCTTTACAGTAGGAGAGATAGCTACATAGGATAAATAGCTACAGCAGGACACTTCTTTAACTTGCTGAGCACTACCTGTTCAGATGGAACCCATACAAAATTGAAAAGTTATCTGCTGTTAGCATTGGTAAATGCAAATCCAAAGTGTACCAAAGTCATCCAGATACAAGGAAGTTACAGGACATGTTAACATAATTCCATGGATACCTGTCCATCTTGTTTAAATAGATTTCTGATGTAACCAGGTTGTGCTGAGCTGCAGCATCATTCCTATCAACTGAGGACTGATTCTTGTTACTTGACATCCTGGTTCAAAAAAGGAAAAAAAAGAGAAAAAAGAAAAAAAAAAGAAAAAAAAAAGGGAAAAAGTGCAAAAAAGTGCAATTTATTACCCAGCCTCATGAAGATATATTTGGTCAAGTAATGATGACCTAAGGGAAGCTGAGAGGCATCTTACTGATCTCACCATAGTTATGAGAACCATCCATCATATGGTCAGTGATTTGTATGTCAAAAGATACCCAGCAGTATTCCAGCCTGCCAGTAGCTAGTTTCTGAGAATGCATATCGACTTTATCAGACATGATGATGCTCAAGTAGTCTTTGATATCTATGTATATGTCCCTGCTTTGGTACTTGTTCACCACCAAACTGTCGTCTGTTACCACTCCGAACCATTATCATCAAATAGCAACTAATTAGCCCCCTCTGAATTCTGTTATCTGGTTCTGTGCTTAGTATTGCTTTGCAGATGAGGAACAACAACAGTGATTGCTACATTAGGAACAGGGAGGAGGCATCTCTTCTCAGTCTTCTTAAGAAGCTCTCTCTTACTTGAGAAGAGGATAATAACCTCCAGGTCAAGCTTATTCATGAATCAGAAATGAACATTTGCAAAATGCCAAAAAAGTCTACATGTAATAAGCCTTATGTTTACAACAGCTTTCAAGAGTTAGCGTTTTTCAAGAATTATCATAATTAATGTAATAAATAGGCATGTAAATTATCCAGAAGAATCAGTTGATCTGTTTCTGAAAATAAGGAGGTTTAGGAAGGGAATGGTCACCTAAAGAGCAATCTGAAACAGGAAAGGAATATTTTTTCCCCAGCTATTACATGTCTCCTGAAGGGAAGGGAATGTTCCAAAAAAGAAAACAACATGAGCAGAGGCAAATGAGAGAAATGGTGAAACAGCCTCAAAATGGCATCAGAGCTGAAATTGTACTCTGGTGTATTTATAGAAATGAAACAGTATAACCAAGAGTACACCTTGGGATGAATGTCCTTGAGCAGTGCCACAATTTTAAGCTTTATTCTTTAGCTGAAGATGTAGCCATCAAATAAGTAATAGATGTGCATGGGAAAAGACCCTCATTATTTAAAACAAATCTGTCAAAGTTCACAGGTTTGTTTTAAAACATCTGTCATAAAAATAGACCAAATACCCAGAAAACTCAAGACATAGCCAGATTTACAAAAAGGGGCAAAATTTGGTCCCAGTTTTTCATTCAAGCATTAGTTTAAGTGTTGGCATTCAAATTGTTTAGCAAGTAATAAAGTCTGCACATAGCTGTGAAGTTGATGTGTGGAGGCAAGTGTGCAACCTGCCTTCTAATTGCAATACTAACAATATGTCCACTGGTGCTGGATGAGATTGAACTCAAGATTGGGCAGCATGACAGCTGAAAATGTCACACCTTTCTGCCATTATGCATAGTAGCAATCTCTTTGTTCTGAGTTATTTTTCCTTTACTTAGTGTAATAGAATGCATTGAGTGTTAGCTGTTTTTCAAATATAACACAGTACAACAGGGGGAAAAAATGGACTTGAACTAGACAGTTGTAGGAGCGTAATATTTTTGGTTTAACTAAAAAAAAAAGAAGGAGACAGAGAGAAAATGGAGTTGTTCAATGCACTTTTACCCCACACTGGCAGACTTTAATATATTCCATATTTGAATGGAAAAGACCACCTTCTGAAGCAGTAGTAGCATTTCCTACAGCAGTTTGAACGTCAACCATCAAAATATTAAGACAGACCAGTTTGTTAGGTCGAAATAACTGTGCAAAATGGAAACAACTACAGAGTGCAGCAGAGTTTTTCAGAATATTCCCTTTGTAGTTATGGTAAATTATCTTCCAACTTTGGCAAGCACATTGCTCTTCTACAGCTGTATCACCAAACATCTTTCTCTTTTCTGAGCTTTATTGTGAGTCCTTCTCCTAGTGCAGAAATCCTCTCTGCACCCTGCTTTATCATCATGTTTTGTATCTGCCTGCATCCAATGTATACACCAGATATGGGGTAAAAATGATACCAAGAACAAGTTTTGCAGGAGGAGCGGTTTTTACAAAACACAGCATCCAGAAATAAAATGTTTCCCAGAAGTCACCTTCTGATTGAGAAATTGTAGATTTGTCTATTGAAGCTGGCAGTGAGATATGAATACTCAGGGAGGTCCAAATGCCTGCCCATGTGCTCATGTTCATGCTGAATGTCCCATGTGTGAGACACCATAATGGAAAATGAGCTTGTAAGAGCATTTCCTCCATCTCCTTTTCCTCTCTACCAATCCCACTTAAAATAGAAGCAAATCATCTGCCATGTAGCTCGTTTGTGTGCCATTACACAGGTAGGTGCGCATGTCAAAACACATGTGAGTAATCTTCAGGCCGTGCTTCATGAAGGCTGCTTTGCCTCTTGGTGGGAATGGGAACTCTTAGACATAAAAGATCATCGTGTATTGAAAAATAATGATTCTTTCCTCTGAAGTTCTTGTTCAGCTTGAAGGTTTCCATCATTTTGGATAATATCATGCTTCATATGGTTCACAAATTCAGCCCCCCAGCTAATACTTCCATTTCATGTGTTTGCATGCCCAAAATATTAGATTTTTGCGTACCACTGAAAGCAAATGCTTTTGGATCTGAATAGATCTTGCTCTCTGCCATTCCATCGTACTGTTTTAAGTTTAATAGAATAGCTGTATCAGTTTTCTGAATTATGTTTTCTAATGTTTTAGCTTCTTAAGCATACTCTAAACAGCTTGAATTTCCAGGGCCAAAATTGAAATCCCAACTTCAAATAGCATGCAGTTTAGAAGTATTCGTGCTTCACGCAATCACCAAAGTAAGGATCAGTTGCAACATTTGGATCTGGGTGTGTATTTAAATTTCATATTTGTCCGTGTTCATTTATCCTGGATGTCTGTAAAGAGATTAATTGCTTTTCAATTTTTGCAGTAAATCTACTTCGACATGAAAGACAAAAAATAATTTGCAGCATTCTGGATGCTCTGCAATATGCACTGTAGGTTGTGAAGGAGAACTACTATGTGTGATCAGCATATAACCAACTCTGAAGAATGAAGGTTTTCCAACAATTTTCAATTTTTGCATTAAAGAAATCTTTTTATGTTTTGGGGTTTAGGGCAGATTTCTTATGTGAATGTCTGTGCATGCTTAATGTGGTCCAGTCATGACATTAAATACTTAAATTCTGCCACAGAAGGCTAAAACAAAAATTCATCTTCTCTTCCAGTGAACTTTAATGGAAAGGTAGCAAGTTTAGTCACTCAAATACCTGCAGACTGAAAAATGCCTCAGGGAAGAGTGTCAAAAATCCTGTTTTTTCTTAAGTTGTTGAAAATAGTTTGGCAGATCTTTTATTGTGGAGCCTGCAATTTAATCTCACATTGATACTGTGACTTCTGTGGCAATGTCTTCACCTTCCATCCTGCCTTGTGCCTGTGCAACATTGCCACTCTGCTAGTGGGCAGCCCAGCTTTTCCTATTGCAGGAATTTACAAAGTGTCATAGCCTGACTGGATCTAGAAAAGTACGTAGTGTGTTCAGGGAGAAGCAATGCTTTTGTAAGTGCTTCTGATCACCAAGTATTTCTCCACATCTTACTCCAGCAGCATTTTCTTGGGAGGCACGGTCCGGAATTCAAAGGCATTCAGCAAGATTTTGTCGATGAATGGGCATCCTGTTCTGGGAATAAGAATATTTTAAAAGTATGAAACTGAACTAGATATTTAATTAAACTGTACAAGTAAACTGCTGAGAGAGTTGCAGCATCTCTGAACATCTCAAAGAACTGAGACAGAGAAATAACACTTGAACATTACAGATGAATGAGAACTAAATATTGTTAATGAGCAATTTATTGGTATTGATTGATCCTTTTATAGCCGTTAAGCATGCCCCCACTTTTTCCTAATCTATACTCCCTCCCTTTGAGGGGCCATGTAAAGAAATATTACTGGCTCCACCCAAATCTTATTAGATAGACAAAGCTATTTTGTGTACCTAAACAATTGTGGAAGTATAGCCTTCATCTTGCCCAATAATTCTTTCTTCACCGCTGCTCAATCTCCCCTTCAGGTAAGCAGTGGCTCACCTTACAGTCCTTTTGCAAATCTTGATCTAAACTCATAATTTCCCTTGTGATACTGTATCAAATGCTCTACTGATAAATTAAATTTACTGCATTTCCTCTGTCTGGATAATCAGTTATCAAAGAAAGTTATCAGATTAGTCTACTACAAACTACCTTTGGCAAACTCATGTTTTGTTTCATCCCATTTTCCATTTACCTACATGTCTTTTCCATTATTTTTTCCTTTAACATTTGCTGCACTCATGCTGTTGAAGCTCCTGATGTTACATCAACATCAAAGAGGTGTAAGTGAGATCAGAATCAGTTTCAATACGCTGTAGTAGAGCCTTGCAAAAGCCTATTCATTCTCATGACTGAAAAAAGCTACGTTCTCATCTGGCAGACAACTGAAACATCAATTTTATTTTTCATTGTCATTATAGCAAAGGGCAGGTGGGCTGATTTTGAGGCTTGGCTGGTGAATGTTTGCAATGATGTGCAAAAGGGTTTCTAGAGATAGGATCAGAGACATCTACCTGCACATTAGAGTGCTTGGACACTTGCATTCGAAAAATCTTAATGTATGTATCAGTAATGAAAATCTTAATTAAGAACACTGCATCATTGTCCATGAACTCACTTTCTTTCTCTGTGTGTGAAGCTCTTTGTGTATTGCAGCATCTACCTGGTCTAGACAGACAGAGCCCTCAAAGAGTGTGTCTGGCAGATCTCTTGATTATTAACAACTAACAAATGACAAACCCTTACTCTTCTTTTGTCTCAACACTGAAACTCAGAATAGTAGAGCATATAGCGTAACTTGGGAGTTTGTTTGGACTTTTTACTTTGTCTATGGCTTTTTCCACTGCATTGTTATATTGGTGAGTTTCAAAATCCAGTAGCATTGATTAGAATTGAATGATGTAACTTAGAGCTACCAAAATGTGCAGAGGCTATTTACCCAATAGTATATTTTTTCCTTTAGGAACAATGTACTTGCCTGGGCCATGTTCTGTATGCACAAAAAAGTACACTAATGGATGTGACGACTGCAATGTTAATCTCCCCAAACTCAGAAAATTTAGAGTGAAGGCTCCCAGAGCAACCTTGCCTCTGCCCCTTGCTTATGATAAGGTCTCTTACTTTCTTACTTAAGGTCTCTTACCTTGGCTTTCCAAGGGAGACAGTACAGAAAGAAGACAGGGAGAACAGGGAGGAACTGCTTGAGGTTTTTTCCCTGTAATTGTCTTCCAGTGACATTTGTTTGTTGAGCACCACTTGTATGTTTGATGTGGTTTGAAACACATCCAGAAAACCTCTCCAAGTAGTGGACATACAACTGATTTATAGGTGTACTGATAGCAGCACAAATAGTGTAAGGTAAGGAAGAGTGTATGCATGCCAGAGTTGTCTCTTTTGCTTCCAGATGAGGGTGAGTCAGTCTGTCTTCTCAGATTCAGTGTCATGTCACTGACACTGGTGGTTTCTGTGGACTCACACCTGCATGGTAGGAGGATGTGTCTCAGGAAAGGCAGGAGCATGAGATACTGCTATTTACTTTGAATAAGAAACAACTATAGAGTCTCTTGTTGTCTATACATATCATCACTGTTGAGACCCATATAAAAACCTACACAGGCAGTGACTTTATTTTTTCATCCTTAGAAAGAATTTCTTCAGTCTGACAGAAGAGTTCATGCTGAGGCCAGTAGTTCATGCAAGGCACAAAAGCTGCATATGCCTTTATATTGTCACATAAAAAACAGTTCTGAGAGTGAAACCCATGTAATCCAATAATCCCTCAGACCACAGCTGCTGTTTCAGCCATCATTAATATTCTCAAAACCAACACTTACTTCCCTAAGACATCAGAACCTGAAATATTCCAGATTAAATAAAGTGGGATACAAAGATGATTAGTGGACTGGAGGATCCCTCTTATGTGGAAAGGCTGAGGGAGCTGGGCCTGTTCAGCCTTGGGAAGAGACGGCTGAGAGGGAATATTATAAAGGTATGTGAGAACAACAGTGTGTCCTTGTAGCCAAGAAGGCCAATGGGATCCTGAGGTGCATTAGGAAGAGAGTTGCCAGCAGGTCAAGGGAGGTGATCCTGCTCCTCTGCTCAGCCCTGGTGAGGCACATCTGGAGTGCTGTGACCAATTCTGGGCTCCTCAGGACAGGAGGGATATGGAGCTCCTGAAGCCAGTGCAGCAGAGAATGAAAAAGATGATTAAGGGACTGGCTCATCCCTCTTAGGACAGGCTGAGGGAGCTGGGTCTGTTCAGCCTCCAGAACAGATGACTGAGAGGGGATCTCACCAGTCTGTCAGTATCTGAGGGGAGGATGCCAGGGGGATGGAGCCAGGCTCTGCTCAGTGGTGCTGAGCATGGGACAAGAGACAATGGGCAGAAACTGATGCACAGGAAGCTCCACCTGAACATGAGGAACAACTTCTTCACTGTGCAGGTGACCAAGCACTGGAACAGGTTGCTCAGAGAAGTTGTGGAGTCTCCCTCACTGGAGATATTCCAAACCCATCTAGACACACTCCTATGCCATGTACTCTGGGGTGGCCCTGCTTGAGCAGGGAGGTTGGAGCAGATGACCCAGATGACCCATTCCAACCCTTCCAACCTACCCAGCCTGTGATTCTGTGAAATTGCTGATTCTTCACTGCTTGGTATCAGGTCAGTGCATTTCTATCTAGGCAGAATACAAGGGAGGAATCACCTCCAGTCTGATTTGATTTCATTCTATACTAAAATGCAAATATGCAGTAATTAGAACTGTCCCCTAGTCTTCCTGCTACAGCTCAGTCACAGATTGCAAGAAGAGTATCTTTTTTTTTAATCCTTTTTCTTTTTTTTTCTTTTTTCTTTTTTTTTTTTACTGGTCATTTACACAATTGGCTGTCTGCAGTTAGAAATGTGTAGCTCAGTGTCTGGAAGAATTTTTAAGAAAATAAAGATATCTTATTATGGTAAAAACCTTGTTATTCCAAAACCGAATGGTTTCAAACATGTCGGTGCTGCTACTTCTCTTTCAGGACTATGTACGTGTCAAGTTTGATGTTTTAAAACAAAGCTGTGTTATAATTATACAAGCATGTTTAAGAAAAAAAAGGCTTATGGAAAACTTAACAGCTGGAAACTGTTTTTTGAATACTTTGATGACTCAAAAGCAGCTGAATGGGTTTTTGCAAAACTTTACCAAAAATGACATTTCTGGATTGAGACAAGGCATGAGAAATAGCAGCTGAAAAGGTAACAGTTTCACAAAGGTATGAGCAAATATAGACAGAGATTATTTAATTCATTAACTTCCACTGTACAGTTGTTAATGTAATGCTATAAAAATAAAAGGATTCATATTTATATAGTTTTTCAAGGATTTCAAAGATCTGTACTAGACTTTAAGGAATTAAGCTTTTTAGCTGAGCACTAATCAAATCTTAATATTTATATTTCATTGGAATACCTCATATTCAAACAGGAAAACAAAGACATAGAGAAAGGTGGAGGGTTTGCCAGAGTCTGCACAGAAAGAGAAGACCACATGTAGCACCCGTGCCTTTGGATTGCTCAGCTTGGCAGTGTGGGAGCACACTTGGCATCAGAGAGCTCCTGACTTCTCTCTCCATCTGACTACCGCTTCAGGCACACCCAGCTTGTAGGTGAACAGCCTCTCTCACACACATAGGCTGGGCTCAGGTATCCAGCTCACTTCTTTCTGTCTCCACACTTCATTCCCAAAGGCAAAGTCTGCCAAATTCTGGCTGCTGTGATTGTGAAACTTGACTTCATTCAAGTATCACTCCCATTTCAAGTGTGCATACACTCCTTCTCCCCCTGTTCTCGAGGACTGCCAAGGTGGGAGAGCTGTCACCAGAAACCTCTTCTGGGGTCTTTTTCAGTGCATGGTTCAGTCTATAACTCTAACAATAACTTCACTGTTTGAAACCTCAGTCACTGAATAAATATGATTTTACTGCTGCTTAGTTTGGATGTTGAACTGTATTGGAGGAAACTGCTCTACTTTCGTACTGAATTTTTTTTCAGGGTGGTGTGTGTGAAAAATAACACAAATAGGAGTGTTTTTGGATGGTCACACTGAGCAGTCAGCAAGAAGAAAAGTACAGGATGGTGAAGGGAAATCTGTAGTAAAAGCAGTATAAGCTTGTGGTTTGCTTGCAGGACCAAGAACATGAATTTTTCCCTTTAACCCCAGCTGTAAAACTCTCTCCCCATGGTGGGGAAATCACTTGATGTCCTTTTGTTGCACTTCAATTTCATCTTCATGGTGTGAACCATCACCCAGCTCACCAGAATACCATTCCTCTTGAAGTTTGGATATCAGCAGAGGTTTTGTAGAGATACTTTCCTAACTCAACAAGCCCACTCTTTGTCAATGTTAAGAGTGTCATTGTCTTACTTTTCCAATTAAACAGGCTTTTATGGCTTTCATTTTTTTAACTTGGCAAAGTCACCAGTTCTGGGAACAAAGATTCAGTGCTGCCTTGTGCATTATGCAGATTTCCAGCAGCAACCTCAGATTAAAACTTTGGTATTGATATTTTCAGTGGGACATAGTTTCATTTTCTTACCACAGTTGATCTGAGCTTCTTGAGAAATGGTAATCATGAGACATTGCTATCTTTGTAGGCACATTTGCAGTAGCCCCAGATTTGGTTCAATTTAATCTCTGTACCTAAACTATGAAGTTACATGAGGAAAAACTTGAATTTAGCCAGGTAGGAGCACCTAACTCCACAGATTCTCTCAGCAAAAGCAGTTGTCATCAGTCTTTTCTCAGCTTTACAAAAGTTTTGGCAGTGTGCCCTATATATTGACCATTTTGCTCGCAAAGGGCCTCAGTTTTGCTTTCCCTTTATCATTTCCACTTTGAGCTGTCTAGTATTGCAGTGGTTCTCACAAGAAGCTGTCCATGTATTACTGCCAAAACCAGAATCACAGCCTATGCCAGCCTTTAACTGGTCATTAAAAGGAAATTACACTCTTATCATTTTGCTAGCAGTATCACTTCCTCAGCTTCACAAATAATTATCTGATCCAAAACTTCTCCACTATTGTGTTTAAGTGTTTTGCGAGTCTTATACCTAAAAAAAAATTCAAAGACTGAGCAGTGTTGTTATGCGTATCTCTCCTTCTTGTATGTGAATATCCTAAGCACCAGGAAGTGCCAGGTTCATGGATCTTTTTGTCAGAACTCATCAGTTCATGCTTTCTGAGTCATCTTTTAGATTGTATGAATTTTAAATATTTGTTGGCTAGAGGATGATATGTTGACATTATTGCATAGAGAAAAGAGGAGAAGAACTACCAAAAGGCAGAAGCCAGCGAGTTGGGTAGTCTGTTGAAGATATCCTTTCCTAGAGAAAAAGTTACATCCTGTAATGCCCAGGTCAGTTGGATATAACAGCATTGCAGGCTGATAAATTCTTTGCTTTCTTGCTAAGTATTATGAACAGAATTTACAAAAAAAAAAAAAAAAACAAACCCAAAAAACAACACACAAAAAAAACCCCCAAACCCAAACAAAAAAAACACCCAACAAATAGATGATTTATTACAATTGCATTTCAACTACGATTGAAGTAGGAGGAACAAATCTAGTAAACAGTGTTAGAAAGAATTTCTCATTGTAGTCCATACAAGAACTGGCATAATTTAAGTAGCATGGGTGCATATGGGATGCATTTAGGCAGCAGCAGAAACTTCACAGCATCCTCTTTGCTCCCACTCCATCAGGTTTTTGTTCTTCAGCTCAGCTGCCTTTGCAGGACTGCATCTTAAGGTGTTGCCAGTTTTGGCTGAAAGTTTTCAGAATGTTGCTGAAAAAAAAGGAGACAGAAAAGACAAGTAAAATTTTCATTTCTCTTGCTGAATTGAAACAGCAAAACTGGTTTGGCTGTTTTGGTGTAAGAGGCAAAGCAGAAAGTACAGCCCCTCCATTTAAAATAAAATTACTACTTTACAACCCACTTTGCACACATGAGCCAGGAAGGCAGGCAGGATATGGGTTGTGACAGAAACAGGCTGCAAGGAGAAGCAATGCAATCTCTTGCTCATCTTAAGCAACAGGATGACCCTTTGATGCTGTCTATCTGCACAAAATTCTGTTGAGCTGGCAGAACAAGGTTGTGCTAACTTTGTTTGCACAGTCCACTTGTATGCATGTGCTATTTGTGAATTTGTGAACCTTCCCCTCAGCCCATTTACAGTTTGCCGAGGGATTTAGCAGAGTTTTGAAATCTCACAGAAGTCTGGCTAGTCAGATGTAACATTTAATGAAATTGGTTTGTATTGCAACAGGATTGGTGGGAGGATCAAAGGCTTGGTGTAAAATAAAAGGTTTTTGGTTTCTGTGTGCTGAAATGCTTCTATTTTCCTTATATTTTTATTAGTGTATATTAAGTAATTGAATTCTCCAACAGTAAGTAAAAAACTCTACTAAAGCAGTTATTAAAGAACGCCTCTTCAGTTTCTGTGACAAGGGCTGAGTGTTACTGCTATAAAGGGTCTCAGAAACTGTGTTCTTTTAAGGCTGATCAAAATTTAGTTTTAAAATCAGAGGTGTGCAACTGGACAACACAGTATATCTAATAATTTTGGTTTAGTGTGAAGAGCTTAGGGTCAGCTAGAAATTTGGCAGATTGTCTCTCAGGTCAGGAAGTAATTTTGGTTTACAGATTTAAAAGCCAAATTCTGATCTAGTATTTCTTAAATGTCAGAACAATCCTCTGACCTTGAAAATTACTTTCTCTGTATACTTTTGGGGCTTTTAAGTAAAAAAGGCCTTCTTCATAGTGAAATGTGGTAGTCATCAAATCTGAGAACTTAGAGAAGGGAGGGTGACATTAACTCCTCTTTTCTTTCCCTTTGCCAGTGCAAGAATGGGCTTCATTCATATCAATGGCAACTGGAGGGAAAAAGATGTGCTAATCTTTGACTGGGCTTTGAGTTTATTTCCATAATGTGCACTGTGGCTTCTCCAAGGATGAGTCCTCTGTCTGCAGTCTTTCAGACTTCAGTAATAAGAGGGGAGGACAAGTTTCTCTGCTCTCTTTCAGAACTTAACCTCCAATGCCTTGATTTCACTTTGTCCCCACCTAAGCACTGCAGGAGGATAAAGGCCATATTTAGTGCAGCTGGCCAGTTGCACACTTCTGATCATTCCTGGCCCTTAATAATATCATTGGTTGAACTTAAATATGGCATTTGAGCAGCCCATTTAGTTTATGAATCTCCAGTATTGTCCTTTTCTGGAAAGTAATTTTGCTACATCTGAAATTATGATGAAAACTGGAAATCTGCCCTTCCTTCATCCCTTCTCCATCCACCTTTTCTTCTCACTCTTGCATTTCCTTTTGGAAAGGAGGTATCTGTGTGGTGCCCCTGTTTACAGCAGAGCAGAAGCAGCCTGCCCTTCTCACAGTGAACGAGAAATTGAATGGGAGGGAGCAGCCTGAAGCCTTTCTCTCTCCCCTGAAAATGAAGCCTAACTCATCCTCATGGCTCCCAGATGCTGCTGCTCTATGCAAAACTGAGTTCAGATCTTTTTGGTTCTGATATGATGAACCTCAAAACTTCCTATGGTGAGAGCTCGGAGCCTCTTCTGCCTCAGTTATCCATAGTATCTAATGTTAAGGCATTCTCCAAGACTTTCTGCCCAAGGATTTGCAATTACTAAGTGATTGTTAATGACTTAGCTTTCCCTGCATTTCTGTGAAGTAGGGAGGTCATATATTCAGCATTTAGCTGTAGGGGAAACTGAGACACAGGATGAGTCTGGATTTAGCAGAATACCTGAGCACATAGTTCTTTGAATTTAAGGGTCATTTCAAGAGATTTTCTGAGAAGTCATTTGAAATATGTGAAATATCAAGTTGTTTGCGGAAAAGCATCTTATAAATAACTGCATGGTGTTCATAGCAATCAATTAATTAGGTACCACTGTTACATAGAAATGGAAAAACCGAGGCACTGCATTTGTTTTAAGGTCAAGCAACCTAAGAGCTTATGGTCACAGAGTTAAGCAGCTTTCTTTACTTAGTGTTTGTGGTTACATTCCTTCCTTTCTCCATGTAGCTGACCATTTAAAAGAATGAACAAAGCTTTTTGGAGAAGAGATTAAATTTGGAGGTGTTGGCTGTTGTGTTCCAAGGTGATGGTTATTCAGCCAGCTTACAATGTAGTAGTATTATAAATTATTAAGTGCATTGGAACCTTAAAAAGTAATATCTGCTCAATTATATGCTAACTTAATGTAGAATAAACACCTACTACTGATCGGTAGTTAAATTATTTAATCTAGAACTAATCTACAGTTCAAACTAGTTTTGAAAATTGAGTAGTTCTATATCTGAAAATAATTAATTGTTCAAACCCATAGAGCTAAATCCAGCAGTGACATAAATGATAGGAGAGAATAACACATCGGACATCAGTGTGTGGGAAAATAAGTAACAAAATAATAGATGTTGCCCTGGTTCTCTCTTATCCTGGCCAGTATCACACACTTTTGTTGGTAGAGCTTTTTTCTGGTGCTGGCTTTGTCCAATTCCTCCCTCCAGCATTTGAGTTCCAGCACTTTTATGATTATTTCACAGGGAGATTTGGTAGAGGTTTATGTTTTCTTTGCCCTGCATCCATTTACACCCATTCTGTGACCTGGCATGGGGCGTGGGCCCTGGCTGCTCCTGCAGAAGAGTTTGGCTTGGCAGGGCTGACCCCTCCCTCCGGCTAGGAGAGCTGCCTTCCAGAGCACTCCTGGTGACCTCATTGGAATTGTTACTGATTCATCCTGATGTGAAGATGAGCAGATGTCAGGCCAGTAGTCCTCAGTGATGAAGTGTTTCCAGGGTCCCGTTTCAGGAAAAATACCAAGCTCCTTTGATGAAGAAGAAAAAAAAAAACTTTTATTTTTTTTCTCTCTTTATCTCCAAACCCCTCCACAGAACAACATGGGGAGAAGGAGAATAGCAAATGTTCAATGGGAAATTTTGTCTTAATTTTTTTCTTCTCAAGAAAAAAATTCCACACGCAAATCAAAACAAGATGGGGCCCTGGAGCCCCACCTGCTGACTTGAGGGAACAGAGAGAGGGAAGGAAAGATGCCTGGTCATGTGCCAAGCATTCAGCACTGGGCTTGTAGCACTGTGATGTGGCACTTGAAGCTCTAGGGGCCTGGAGCCAGCGATACAAATGCAACAAGAACTCTTATGAAAACGAGCCTCTTAACAGCGTGTGGAGCTGGTCTGTGATGGCCTCAGGAAATCCCCCTGGCTAGACAGGGCCTTTTTATCCACTACATTGCTCTGACTCAAAGAGAAATCTCACGTAGCTTCCTCGACCAGAAACTATGCATGCATATAATCTACAGCGTGGGGATTTAGAATTTCATTATTTTCAGGTAGTCATTCCCTTCCTTCTGCTCTGAAGAAGTCTTCCCTACCTCTCTTTGTTGTCTCATCTCGGGTAGAGTCCGGTGCTGCAAGCACATGGCGCGTCCTCAGCCACAGGGCTTCGTGCTGTCCTTGCTTTGTGGTCACACCCTCAGCTGATGGACACTGGCCTAGGGCCACTGGTTGAAGTTGGGATTTTCACTCCTTGTACATTTGGCCCTTTAAAGACCTGAGAACTACTTTTGATAGCATCACAACTGGCAACACTTGTTTTCAGGCTCAGGACCATCTACGAGCAAATGCTTGCGTATTAATTACAACAAAGAGCAAATCTACTTGACATTTGATTTTGTTTTTCTTGTTTCCTTGCAAGCTTGAAAATGAGCTGCTTTTGCCAAAGGAAAAAAAAAACCAAAACACATTTCACGCCTTTTTTTTTTTTTAACTTGAAATAGGCCCCTTGAAAAAAACTGACATGTTAAACACCAGCAAGAAAATTATTATTTGGACATATGGCTCCTCTTCCTGAACTTTGCAGAGAGGTTAGATAACGCTCTTTCACATCTTAAAAGACTAGACTGCTGCTACATTACTAACATATTCTTATGTAATAATCTGGCACTGATGATACTTTATCCACTCCCAGTAATTTAAGACTCATTTATGGTTCGGTCAGTTAGGAGGGATTTTGTTTTTTCACAGATTATCTTCCAATTTGTTTGTTTTTTCATTACACTGTCCAGAAGCAGAAATAGCATAGCATAGCATAGCACAGAATAGCATAGCATAGCATAGAATAGAATAGAATCATATTGTGTCTGTCTTTCAAGAGGGCTTTGCATTGTATAGATTGTTTCTATTAAACACGGCATGATTAATACAAAAGTAAAACTAAATTTTAAAATCTAGTTTTTAAATTAGGAAAAACTCATCAGAACCCATCCATTTACTTTTCAGAGAAGCCTGTTTCATAAAGTGAAAAAATCTGTAAGAATTAATATAAGATTGTCAAACCATCTAAGATAGTGAAATATCACAGAAAGATTGTCATTGCCCTTGACACAACAGATGTTGGCACTGATGTAAGGTCTGGAGATACTTGCAGAATGCAGAGTTATATAGGTGAGCTGGCCAGAAGACAGTGAAAATATTTGCAGTTTTGGAGTATGAGAATGAAACCTTAGGAAACTTTTTCATAAAGAAACTAGCTTTGAAAAGACTAGGACCAGGACCCTACTAGTGGGTGAGGGAGAATGGGAGCCTATTAATTTTGAACTAGAGTTTCTATCCTCATCCCAAGAAACTTCCCTGATAATATTTGCCTTGAAAATTATGTTTATCACAATTTGTTTTGTGTTCAGTGACAGAGATCATTGGAAAATTGTGGATTCACAGAATCCTGGAATAATAAAAATCAGAAAGAACCTTCTTAAGTCATCTGGGTCCAACCCTGACCCTGCTCAAAGTAGAGCCAGTGAGGATGAGGTTACTTTTTTAACCAGCTTGTTCATCTGTGCATGTATGTATGTGTCTTTATAGTGATTTTAGAAGTGCTTGTATACTACTGTCCATTTTTTCAATAACTCTTTCTGAAACTTGAGATTTTTTAGAATCATTTTAGGTTCTCTCACTGATAAGCAGGAACTCTTGTTCAGAAACTGGCCTGCACAGAAATGAATGTGCAGGTGTACAGCCACTGTACCCAGCTCGTGATGAGCCTGGTTCCTTCCTTTCATTGCAAGACAACTATTTTTTAGTGACAGTAGGGGCTTAAATATCTCACCTAAGTAATAAAATAATGCTGTTACCAAGGACTACCATTGACTATTCTTAGACTGAACCCTTTTCCTGCACAGAGGGGGGACCCTAGTTCTGCTACCCTGCATTAATTGCTGCTGTTTGTTGCACATGGGATGTTCTACCAGATGGAGTAGTGGTCTAATCTGATGTGGCAGCTCCTACATTTTTATCTTGTAAGTGCTTTCCTTACATGAATTAATTCTGAAAACACTCTTGTGATGTTAGTCATTGTTATGATTCCCATTTTAGAGACCCTGAGTCTAATTCTTAATTATACTAATTCTTCCTTATGCTAGTGGGGTTCCGGATCTATGAAAGGGTCTCCCAACTGAGGGAGATGGATTGCAGAAATGTCAATGGCGAAATGAGAGTTTATTGCCCTCTAGCAATTCTCTGTTTCTCTGAGGTTGAAGAGAAATACTGGAAGACAAGTATAAAAGTGGTTCTGTTGATTTGTACTAAGGGGTACACAGGAGCTGCATAGCTCAAGCCTGTAAGAGTTGTTGTATTAGACAAAATTAAATTATTTAGATTGTTGACACTTCTTTCACTGTGGCCACAGTCTCATCAAAAGAAAGGGAAAGCCACCTCTGCTGGCCCGTTTTTTCCTTTAATCAGGATACATTATCAGAGTATTGACATCCTGCCTCCCCAAAAAAAACCTCAAAAACAAAACAATAACCCCAGAAGAAGAGGCAGTGAGCTTGAGGAAGGGAGAAAGAGACTGAGGTTTTCCCAGGAATGAATAGCAAGCCATTTTAAAAGTATTCATTATGTGCTGTAACCAGAAGAAAGACCTTCTGTCTTTCTGTATGATAAAACTACCAGTGAGATGTATTGCAAGATAATTAGGAGCAAACAGGCAGGAAAAATGAGTGATGTGCTACTCTTCATTTCCTGAGCCGCTCGTGTTCCAGTCACTGTGCAAGCTGCAGCTCTGTCTGTGGAGAGACTGGAGATGGAAATCAACCCTCTCTGTGTCCTCTTCCCTTATGGCTTCACCCAGCTGAAGAATGTGATGGACGGTTATATCTGCTGCAGAAAAGAGTCAGAACTCTACACCCTCCTCTGAGTTTTTGCTTCCCACTCTATTTATATCCAAGTCTAAGAGATTAAGTGGTATGTGCAGATAGAGACCCTTCTGCAGCTGTCCCTGAGACAAAACTAATGGTTGAACAGAGAAAACAAAAGGCCTCAGTGGGGTTATTTTGGTGGCAATCTCATGTTTTTGGCATGCTGTGGCTGTACAGCTCCCCACATTGCAAGCAATGTTGTTGTTCTTACAAAGGTTTTGTCTAGAATGAGGAATATGAAAATAATTACAATTTTTCCTCGATGTTGAGCCCTGAATGAGCCCTCGATGTTGAAAAGCCTCCTGAAACAAGGCATCTTTAGATAAGACAGGCTGGAAGCAGAGGCACAATACCTATCACCTCCAAATGCAGGAAGTAAGATTTGTGACTATGTGACAGCACCAAAGTTAGCAAGAGGGATATGTAACATGTTTCCCGTCAGCATTTAGAACAGAAGTGGGGCAGACGTCCGCTTCAAAGTTCTTCAAATCAGAATTACAATTGTCTACCCGTGAACATATAAGAGAAAATTAAACCTCCTGACATCCTGAGATACTTATCCTTCTTTCAAAAATCATAGAATAAGATATAATAGAACAGAGCAGAATAGGCTGACTGTAACACAAGATGCTGATTCAATAATTTTAATTTTGGAGCAGAGATGCAATTGGTAACAATAGTATGGATCATGATAGAGGGTAGAGAATTAATGTTTTCAAGTGTTTAAAAATCTTTGTGAGCCTTCACAATAAACTTCCTTATAAATGTACAGAAAACATGTTACCTGCAAAAATTGTATCCTCATTGATCTGCTTTTTAACCAGTGATCAGATTTCCCTAATTTTTTGTAAAATCACTCTTTCAAAATGTTACTTTTTGACCCAATGCAGCTGAGGAGGGAGAAAAGCAGGAGTCCTGCTCTTCTCATGTCTTCTCGACCAGATGTTTTATGGAGTTCCCCTAGGTTGCACTGTTGCTTTTCCAGTGAAGGCAGGGGGATTGCACTGATGCCCAGGAGGGTATGGCTCACTTTTCAGCACATCTTACTGCGGTGGTAGTGCACTAAAACAAAAGAAGAAACATGTCTCTCATAGACCAGTTTGCAGAATTTTCTCCTTTTTTTAAAAGAGAGGCTCTTCTGTAAATTAGGCCATTATATTTGGATTGTCTGAGCGAATAAAAATATGGAGACACTCTGATATTTCCCTTTACAGTTCCCTATTGTCAACAAATCTCCCAAAGGAATTGCCTTGGGAACTGAGAATTGAACATTGTAGGTAAAAGGTGCTTTAGGAGCCAATCCTGGACATTCCATATAGTTGGGGCAGGAGGAGGGTGGGGGGAAGTGAGGGATGAGGAGGGCTGATTCTGGTAATCAGTGCAGGAAGGAACAAGCTTGTTTGTTTTGCCCCAGAAAATCAAATGGCATATATGACAGAAATGACCCAGATGCAAGGCACGGTACCTCTTTCTCCCTTTAGCATGCAGAGGTACCTACTGAGCACAGTGGTGCAAGTTAGGAAGGATGCTTTCCCAAAAGATAAGCAAGGAGTTGATTTCTCTAACAAGTGGACCTCCCAGTCTCTTTCTCTAATTTCTTACATACTGAATAATAACCGTGTATTCACCCTCTCCAACATGCTGTGCTGGTTTACATCTCTGAACAAAAAGCACAGACTCACAGCTGTTTATGAAGACAAGCCAATAAATCTAGAGGAATATATTTATACAACTCATCCTGAGATTACACAGTTAAATTCCATTTTTTCAAATAGACAGAGCTCCTTCTTTGCAAAGGAACCAAGTTCCTCTCCGTGCCACCCAGATCTGTTGATTTGCCATTAATGTCAGTTCTTGTCAGCTGTACCGAGTACTACAAGTTGCATTGCAGAATACTTTATATACATTAAAGGAGTAAGTACTCTGACATTTCCCTGTCCTGCTTTTGGCTGGTGTTAAGTGATTCATATAGAAGTCAGAAGGTGAGGAGTAGTTCTGGTGGCTTTTCCTTTCATAAATACTGCCATTTGCCAATGGCAAATCCAGGTGCAGTTCTCATAAAGATCTCTTCCAATTCTGTAGCAACATACGGAGAGGTTGTCATACATATGAGTCTGAAAACTTGTTGCAGCACTGATTGCCTTTTCCATAGCAAACAGCAAACTTTTTTCAACTGATCCGAGACTAAGCTTTCAATTATTGATCCTTTGGCTAAATCTCCCTGATACATGAAATAATTTATATGAAGGAAGAGCAAGCAAGAGGGTACCATGCAAAGCTAGAAATCATCATTAAGTATCTGAGTTAAAATCTGTGATAATAATCTCGAGAGGGGAAGGTGATGTACATTTTCTGGAGCTCCTCCTGGCCTTTTGCATTCATTTAGACTTCAAATCAGCTCTTGGATGATATTCATGTAGAAAGCAGGAGGTCCTTGACTTCTGTAGCTTCCAGTAGAAGGGGACCAACTAAGAGCAGGACTTAACAGTAGTGTTTTCTACATTAGGTGCTATAGGAGATTTGAGGATCTCTGTATCAGGAACAAATGCTAATAAAATATGTGCCACATAGTAAAAACTCACCTGGGTGAAGTGCTGCTCCTTCTGATATCAATGGAAATTTCCTTTTGACCAGGGGTTGCTATGGCAGCAAGCAGTGGAAATGAGAACAAGGACATTTTGATATGTCTACACTGTGGATTGCAAATTATGATACCCGAGTTAGTTTTAAACAGTCTTGCAAGGAGTGGTCTAGTTAAGGCAGACTGAAACACCACGTGGCCTAATTTACCATGCTAAGCAGTTTACTTTCCTCTGTGCTCAGGGTATGTTGATGCCTTGGGTAGAGCAGAGGGGAAGAGGTATTTGAGGAAATGCATCTTTTAGGGCGATGGGGTAAGGGCCAGACTGTGGTCTAGGGAAGGAGAAATAGCATGGGATTAAGTAAGCTAGAAAGCAAGAAGAGCAGCAGTCCGTGGAGTCAACTGAATGGAAGCAAATCCAAAAGCAACAGAAGATGTGCGGGTTTGGGGAGCCAGGTTCCAAAGAGTCTCATCCTGTGGCAGTGTACTTTGTTCTTCTCCTTGAAGGTCAGCTTAGGGCTTCTGTCTCTCAGCAATTTCTTTGTCAGGAAGACACAGTCAAATCACTCAATGAAGTGTCCTCACAGTCTTCCAGTGGTTGATCCCCTCGTCAGCGCCGTTTTAGTAGAGCTGCTGCTGGCGCTGCCGGCTGAAGTGGTGGAGTCCTGTATTACAGCTCCACAGGTGCCAAGCCGCCCCAGCCTCGGCAGTGACATGGAACAGCTTTTAAGTTGACTTTTAAGGAAAACGCTGAGAAATTATACTGAAAATGCACTACTGTAATGCTAATGTTACTAAGCCAAACACTTAAAAGTTAGGAAATGCCACAGCTAATGTTGTCCATGCAACCTTAGGGAGGGCCCTGTGTACCATTACCACAGCTTGTAATTACATGACAGCACACTGTTTCTTCAGTGAATATCTGCATAAGGTGGTCAGGTCCTCTGCATATTTTATTAGAAGCGTAGCCCAGAGCTGTTTTGCACTCTGTTGGATTATTACATTGGTACTGACCCAGGGAAGAGACTTGTCTGTGTCACCGTGCTCTACAAAATCCCATCTGAAAAGGAGTTAAGGCTTTTGATGGTGCTGTATTTCTCTTAAATCTCCTTTTCTAATCTTTGGGACATCTACCTTCCATTATATTCGTGAAAAATGCATATTTTGGGGAGGCTGAGCAGAGAACTCCTAAATAACCTCATTAAGCCCAATGTCACAATTGTTTCTGCAATGTGTCCCTTTCCTATTGACTGTTTGGGTCTTCTGTAAACTGTGCTGAGTCAATGGGCCCCAATGAGGCTGGTAGGCAGATGGGATGCAGCCACCCAGCATGTAACATTTAAAAAGGTGAAAAAGGGCTGGAACCCACCTTTTCCCGTAGCAGAAGTTGATAGAAGGAATGAATAATAGTGACATCTCCCATCAGCTCTCCATCATCTCACATAAAAGCTAGTGCCAGATTTGCCTGGAGACCTATGTCAAAAAATGATAAAAATAATATAGAGACATTGATAGGACTTCTGTCTTTTGTTTCTTCCTTCCTTAAGCATTTGTACCTAAAATACAGAGTGAGGGGAGAATCCCACCACTCCCTCTGAAAGGCCAGCCGTCGGCTGCATTGTGAGTCCCTTCTCTACTTTCTTCACATGCTTTTGAGTGGCACTGGCAGGTTAGTTATGCCCATTTAAAAGTTTATATACAGCAGATGTTCATGGAGCTCATCAGGAATTATGGATTTGCTGTTGTAGCTGTAGCCCTGTACAAAATACAGAAAACGTATTTGGAACACAGAGAAAATACCTGCCTTGCGCAATAAATTCAGACACCTCCCTTGGTGCTGTTTGCTCAAGAGGGGACATCTGATCCCCTGATGAGGGGACATTCAGTGTCCTGAAACCCAAAGCAGGTCCCTTGCATCTAACAAGGGAGAGTTCTGGCAAGGGCAGAGGTGTGATGTCCAGAGGGTGAACATGCTGACAGCTCCCTCCCAGAGCAGGGTGTTATCTGCTGGCTTCTTTCTCAGAGGGAGAGGCCAACTGGCCCACACCTTTTAAGAAGCAGACTTTGCACAAGTGTCATAAATCTCTTGCCTTGCCTGCTATACAGTGCTGTCAGTGCACTGGGTATCACTAGGAACCATCCATTTGAACTGTACTTCATTTTGCAGCCCAGGGTAGAAGAAACAGATTACTTTGCCACCTATGTGGGGGGATAATTTCTCCACTTCCTTGGTGCCTGAGACTTGTCTTACCCCAATATCCAGTCCTGCCTTTTCACAACAGCTTCATCTGTACCCTCTCAGTGCTCGATTTGTCTGTGTTTGTGCAGACATGCATGGCATGGAGCTTGTGCAGTTCCAGAATCATAACATTCCGGTGATCCATCAGGAAAATTTGACTGAAGGGCAGCATGGTCTTGCTTTAAGTGAGCCAAGGTAGCAGGCAAACCTGCACACCCTTGCCCACCCTGCAACACAGGTAGTATTTGAAGACTGAGGGAAGGTGCAGGTGTTTATTTCGGCAAAAGCTGCAGTGATGTGTTAAAAAGAGAGGGAAGGGATCTCCCAGCTTTTTGGAGATGGCCTCTGTATAATGCCATTTGAATCTTACTTTTTGTTTGGTGGTAAGTTTTAATAGTTATCCTTTGAGGATTTTTCCTGCGAGCTTATCTGAATACACCAACAGTCTTTTTTGTAATATTCGCATTTCCCCTTTGGTTCAGCCGAGCCCACTGACAGATCATTCAAATTCAATTGTTTTATGTCTAAGCTGAACAGCTAATTAAAGTAGGGATGATTAACCTGACTGGCAGTGTCGCTCTCTCTCCCTCGCTCTCTCGCTCCCTCCCTCCCTCCTGTTCCAATCAGTCTTTTTCTCACACTCTCCCTCTCCCTCTCTCTCTCTCTCTCTCTCCCTCTCTCTCTGTCTTTTGCTCTACTCTGTGTGTGTGTGTGTGTGTGTGTGTGTGTGTGTGTGTGTGTGTGTGTGTGTGTGTGTGGTTTTTTTTCCTCTCTCCTAAACGTGGTCTGCTTGCTGATGGCAGAATGGCACTCGGAGATTTGTGCATTGTGTCTGGTTTCCTACGGGCAGGCTGACCCAGTGCCTCTAGGGACTTATCAATAGACCACTCAGAAGAGACAGAGACAGGAGAAAGGAGGAGGGGTGGGGGGGGAGAGAAAGAGAGAGGGAGAAAGAGAGAGAGAGAGAGAGAGAGAGAGAGAGAGAGAGAGAATCAATATCAAGAATAGAAGGAGCTCCGAAGCCATTTTTTATTTTTTTTTAAAGAAGTATCAGGACTTGGGAAGAGGGTGACAAAGAAGGTTTTTCAAAGAGGCAGTGGAGGAGGTTCTAATAAATTTGGAAGGAAACAGTTCCCTGTCTTGGGAAAAAAGGAGAACTCCTGGCTGATTAGCATTCACACCAGGTATGAGATGTTCCCTACCCCTTATCACTGTCGCAACCGAGATGGAAAAAAGCGCTTTACCCCCCACCCCCCCCCCCTTTTTTTTTTTTGGTTGTTTGTTGGGTTTTTTTTTTCTTGCCTTCTTTCCCCCCACCCCCTCAGCCGGCTCTGCTCTTTAAGTAGATGGAGCGAGCGTTTATTTTGGTACGTTGGTTGGTGGTGGCAGGGGGAGTGCGAGCTGTGGGCATTTGTGTGCTGGGAGCAGGGAGAATGGAAGCAGGGCAGCGGGGAGGGGGCGGGTGGGAGAAGAGCCGGGAGTGTGTTACTGTGTCTCCTCTTTGTGCACCCCTGGGGGGGGTTACCCAAGTTCATTTCCAGCAGGTGGATTTAGACAGGGAGTTACTTAACGCTTGACCGCCAGTTTTGAAAAAAAGGGGAAAAAAAAAAAAGGGAAAAAAAAAAAAAGACCTGCTTCCTATGTCTATTAAAGGAAGCTCCAATTTTTTCCCTCTCTCCTCTCTCTCTCTTTCCTCTCTTCCTAACCAGACAGCGGGAGGGTTTCTGGCTCCTCGCCAGCCCAAAAGCCTCTAAGTGTTTTGCACTTGTTTCAGGGAGCCCGGGGATTTTTTTCAGCATTTTCACTAGAGAACAAAGAGTTCTTTACAAAGGAAGGGGGAGAGCGAGCTTAACGCCTGAGATATGTTTTTCTATTTTTATTAGGGATTTTTTTTCCCCCTCCTAAAAAGAATGAGGGAGAAGTAAAGCACAAAATGTGTGGCAGCAACAAAATAGATTGAAAGGAGATGCAGTTCCCTTACCTCCAAATTATAATTTGGAAATAATAAGAACAGGAATGGAAAGGGGACAAGAAGAAGTGAGTTTGGTATGTCATTCTTTTCTCCCTTTTTTAAACTCTCTCTTTATATTCCAATTGCTGTTTTGCCAATTTACCTAGCATCTTTTTTTTTCTTTTTTTTTTCTTTTTTTTCTTTTTTTTTTTGTTATGGCATATAAGTTATACTGCAAACAGTTTCTGTTTACTTAAAAAATCAACCAACAAATTTTTACAGGGAGAAAAAAAAAGAGGGAAGTGGGGTGGGTTTGGTAATAAAGAAGCAAATTAGTGGGAACAAAAATCTTTCACTTTCTGTCACTTAGAAAAAAAGTTGGTAATGGCTTGTTGAAGCTAGGATCCTAAAATACAGATGGGGCACTAACGTCTGTGTCCACGGACCCAGCTTTCCCCTGACCATCTGTCTAAAAGTCACCTCTCGTTGGCGCCTCAAATGATTAGTAAGAGCTCAGGGATTTTTTTTTTTTTTGTTTATGTGTTTGTTTGCTTGTTCCTCTTGTTAGGTGGGACTTTCTTTTAAATGGCTCCATTTCACCTTCTGAGTTTAGTTCTTCAGTCGAGCCCCAGACTGAGGGTTTCAGGATGGACTTTCTTGCACTGTAGATTTTTTGTCCTTCTGAATGTGTTTCTTATAGATACACTCTTTGTCTATTTGTACGTGAAATAGGTACATGTAACTTTCAAGGGAATAGCGCATCATGTTTAAGGAGATGTTTGATTTGAATTTTGTTGCATACAGTGTATAGCACACAGGATCTTCCCTACAGCATCTCCTGTGCAGTGATTAGAATATAGTTTGAGAGTATATACTGTTGCAAATTCAGTAGCTTAAGGAAGTGCTTTCTTTAGCCAAATTCTGCCTTCCTTCCTATATTGATTTGTATTTTCCTGGCTTTGACAAATTGACAATCTAAGAGCAGCATCATATGGCAGAGGTACAGAAAACAAGAGAGGAAACTGCATGTTATATCCCCCCTAAAAATCCTCAGCACACAACACACAAAACTAGATAAAATTATTAGAGAGTTATGATGCTCTTTCTGGCTACACTACTACTACAATACGTTGATTTTTATTTTCATGGTGCTGGCTTTCCTCAGAAGAGGTTGTCTGTTACAGCTTCGTAGGCATCGCATATGTGTTGTAACACTGCTTTTAAGCAACACCTATGCATTGTGTAAGTGTACACAGGGAATTAGTCCATTTACATATCCTCATATGATGAGGGGGAGAAAAATCCATCCTTGGGCTCTACTTGCACCGCTTTAGAAATCCCAGTACCCTACAGTGGCAAAACATGCTGCAGGATACAGCGCGTCCCGTGCAGAAACTGGGGAACGGGGAAACTGTCCGTGACAAGTGAAACTACCAGTTAAAACTCAGTTTTGTTTTCATACCAGTATCTAGACTGAGGGCTTGCACTCCCACAGCTTCATTCGCTGGGACTCTTCCCTCTCCAAAGCTGTGGTGGGCACAGCTCTCCCAGCAGAAGTTGGGGATTCATCACAGGCTGAAGTCCTCCGCTCCAAGTACAGGTTCCTTTGCTGCAGGTAACCCAGGTGTTCTGCTTTTCCATGGGTAGCACCAATAGTGGTGCCAAGCTAAAAGTACTCAGCGGGCTCCCCAGTTAAATGTGGAATGCTTGGCCGAGAGGGATGGACTACCATAACAAATAGAAAAACTTTTGGCAAATTACAAATGCCTTTCTTTCACTTAAAATCCTTGCTTTCCTCATTCCTCCAGAGAGTTTTTCCAACTCCTGATGTTTTTCATGGTCTGAATATTTTCTGTGACTTTCCTCTCTTGCTCTCTCCAAAAAAGAAAAAAAAAAAAATCACAGGAAAAGTAAGCAAAAGAGAGCAGAAATGGGACTTGGCCTTTGAAGTTTTCCATAGGATAAGCAGTCTCGGGTTTTTCTGCCTGAATATTTTTTCTTCTCCCCCCCACCCAACCTCTCCATCCCCTCTTTACTTTTTTTTTTTTTAATCTGACGTTTTTGGTGAGAATTTTGTATCTGCAACCCTGGAGATGGTAATATATGAGAGAGGTCAGAACAGAGCTGAAAACTAGATTTAGCCCCCCAGTCTCTACTAGAAGGCATCTTCCAGTGGCTGTCACTGCATCCAGAAGTAGGGAGAAGGACGATAGCTGTCTTTTGGAGACTCCGTGGACCTGACCTGAGAGTAACACATTCACAGTACAGGAGAAAAGAGAGAGAGGGGGAAAAAAAATTTAGAAAATGGGGAAAGAAAAGCTCTTTGAGCAGTAACACACTGGCTCTTTCTTCCTGCAGGCAATCCGCTCCAGCTCCTGGCGACGTGTCCTGCACTATCAGATATCATATGACTCTTTATTTGGACTCCCGTTAGCAGTATGGGCCTGTTAGGAGGCTGTTTGTTTTCTTTTCCTTTCATTTCCTTCTTCTTAGTTTCTCCCCTATTTTATGTGTGCCCGTGTGAGCGTATCCCCTTTATAATCTCTCTTTTTGTGCTGAAGCTTTATAGAAAAAAAAAAAAAAACCTTAATCATTTCCCAGGGTTGTTTTTAATCCTCTGCCAAAATTGAAGTTCATTGTCGAGTTGTAAAAATAAATAACACCTTTTGGCTTTATTTCTCTCTTTTGCTTCTTCCTGTGCCCTTTCTGGCACTTCTCGGTGTGTCCATATGTACCCGTCCGTGTCTCCCTGTGTCTCCTGCCTGCGTGGGTGAAGTTGGGATACACCTATGTCAGTCTAAGGAGGAGTACAGAGCTGCCTGCTGCCGCTCCATGCCGTTCCTTTCACTTTCATAAACTTCCCTTTGTTTATTTATTTATTTCATTTGGGCACCTTCTCCACACCGAGTTTGAAAAGCTGTCAGGCAGCGATCCCTATACTGGGGTTTTCTGCATTTAGGTGGGGAAATGGGGTAAGTTAGGGCTGTGAGAAAATGAAACCTGCTGGAGGAAGAAAGGATGAAGTGAGAGTTAGGAATTAGACACGCTTTGTGTACGCCGCCCATAAAAGTTTCCTGCATCAGAACTCTGGTGCCTAATAATAGGAGGAGGGGAGCCAGACAGCAGCTAACAACTGAAGGTGTGTAGCAAAGTAGCCTTGTGGCAGCAGCATTTCTGATACCGGGTCACATTTAGTTAAGGGAGGTATTTTTCCCTGTTCGTGCTGTCTTTAGTACTGCATTATTTAGACAAAGACCGCTGCAAAACTTTTTTGTCTGAAAATGGTAAGTCATGTCAACAGAAATACTGAATTGAAATTGAATTTACTAAATCGTTGCAAGGAAAAAGGTTTGTCTTTCCAAAAGAGCGGTAATGTTTTGTTTTGATACTTTCCTATGCAATGTTTTAATTTCTCTTTGTGAACTAAGGATTAATGTTGAGAATTGTCAAGAATTGATTTTTAAAGTTGGGGGGGGGGGAAGGAAAATCCTTAAAACATTCCAAAATGAGAGGTTTTGAAGGGAGGAGATTTAAGTTTTATCAGAGGAATTTAAAGCGTTCAGGTTTTTTTTCGTTTGCTTCAGTCTTTTGCAACCTGAATCATAATATACTTTGTCAAGCAAACCAGTAAATGAGCTTTTTTCACAACTTTGCTTCGTCTGTAATTATTGCTGTATTTTTATGGAACTTGGTGCTTTATTTGTCTGAATTTGGTAAGATCAGCAAAGCCAAAATCCTTTTTGCACTGTAAAGACACAAAGGAGTTACTGATACTTTCTATCAGAGGAAGGTGCTTTGGCCAGCGAGTCCTTCTACCAAGTTGTGCTGTTCAGCAGTGACTGAGTGCAGGCTGATCGCCACGCTCCAGGAGAAAGTATGGACAGATTTTGGGGTGTGATTTATATGCATTTTGGGCTGATATTCTTATTAACACAGCTGAAGAACTGTAAGTTTTAGCCTTTCCTCTCCAGCGTATACTTAGGCCAGTGTACAAAAGCAATTTTGTAAGTCAGGCAAATACAGACCAGAGGGTTTTTTGTTAAGAATCCAGAAACAATTGCATTTCAGCTGTACCGTAGGTGTGTAAATTGAGGTTGCCCAGCTAGTTGGTGATGTTTCTTACTTCTCATCTAAGACACCTTCCCACTGAAATCAGTGCAGGTTTTCCTGAGAAAAGGAAATTAAAAACAGAGATAGAAGATTGGGATTTAGGGTGGTCCCCTTGAATCAGTGTTGGAAACCAGAAACCCCAGTGTGTGCTTACACAGCACAGCTTCCGTCTGGAGCCTGCAGGGTGCACTCGCTTTAGTGGAGGTGCTAGATCTGAGTTGAGATGAGTCCTGCAGTCTGAAGCTTTATTTGTATAGTTCAGTTCCTCCAGATAAATACCAGTGTCTGCTTCGCTCTCAACAGCACACCATTTCTTTTTACTTCGTTTTTGCCAATTGTCCCAATGAGGACTGAGAGACTCTTTGACCAGAGGCAACATTTTCAGGCTTCTTTCCTTTTCTCTCTTCCTTGACCAACTTAAAACCAGCTTCACTGTAACGTTTCATGCTTAGGCACATTCATGCTCCTGAGGAAGCAATTACAAACTTTGTTGGAAGAAATCTGGTTTTGGAGTAAATGTTACGAATGTTTAAGAATTGTGTGTTCTGTGTGCACGGTACATGATGTTCCCTGGTACTCTACGCGTGCTCCAGTGCTCTGAGCAATCCTTGCTGTGGGTATTGTATTTATTTGTCAGCTCATACAGGTAGCCACCCATGAATTTAGTTGACTTGACAATCAGTAAATAGCTCCACGATAAGGCTGAAGTTTGAGAGCAGTGTAAGTGGGAATTAAAAGGCTTCTTTCAAGTTTTTGGCCATTTCAATGAATTGTTGCTCAGCATCTTTCTTTATAGGAAAAAAACCCCACGCTCTTCAGATTTCTTCAACATCTCTGCAGAGTGGATTCTTTCATTTCAAAGATCTTACAAGCTTAAATAATTACAAAAGACATATTTAGCTACCTCACAAAATAAATATAGCAAAGAGGTGCAGAGAGCTGAAAGCCAAGTGCTGTAGCTAATGCCTGAAAGTGGTGCTCTGGGCTGGGCAGAGGAGGACAGGCTTGCCACTGCTGAAGTTTTGTTAGCATAACTAGGACTTGGTGGAATTGCACCAAAGTTGTGTTTTGACTTGGCTTAACTTCACTGCTTTCATCTGACTTTTTTTCTAAGCCAGCCCAATCCAGATCTGTTCAGCGCTCAGGAGGGTGATAGCCAAGGGACAAAACAGCTTGTCTGACACATGTCTCTTTAGTGCACCAGTGTGTGGCTTGTGAGGCCTCAGACTGGATCACCACTGTCAAGAGAAATGAGTTTTCCTACAGCGTAATAAGTTGTCCTGCTGCTTTCAGATGTCAGAGATCCCCAGTTCAGCACTTGGTGAAAAGGTCTGCTCTCAGAAGAGGTTTGCCTTCCATTTAACATTTCCTTAGTGCATGCAAGTAATGTAAATGTGATGTGGCCAGTAGGAGCAACAAATTCTGGTTTATTTTTGCCAGGATATAAGTATTTGCTCTATGTCTATATTAATGTAATGGTGAGATGGTATTTCAACCTAAACACCAATTTCAGTAGCTTACCGCTAAAAAATGAGCTTTATTGAAATGTCAAGTAGTTGTTCCAAGCTCAGAGGTGAAGCTTATACTGTTTTGGAAAGTATGAGGAAAGTCATGGTTAGTTTTTTTTCTCTTTTTTCTTTTTTAATGTGTTGGGCAGCCACACTAAGGCGCATTTTCTGATTAACTAATTACTGAAACCCATTAATTTTTTCATTCTCTTTCTATTTTTAATTTTTCTTACTTCTTCAATACAAAATGAAAATTATAAAGAGCTAATTTCCTTAAACTAATTAGACTCACAATTTTGATCTCGCAAAACCCAGGAAATTCCAAGCCATGTTTTTTTGTAACTCTGCCATGTTGCACATGCCTCTCTCCTCTTTGAAACCCTTGTCTTGGCCTTCAAAAAATCCTGGGACAACACTCAACACTTGCCTGAGCCAGCCTTCTTGGTCCAAACTCTCCTGAACTTCTGGCACTGCTAGGCATCCAGATCCAGATTTTGTGATTTAAGCTCATCACTTTTGAAAATAACAACATGGAATTTCCAGACATTTCTTTGTAAGAAATAAAGGGTATAAAATAAACCAAAAGAAATTAATATTTAGAGTGAGTCTGTTTCCAATGAAGCCAGCACAAGCAGAATCCACATCCTCTGGCTAAAATTTCTCATGGCACTTTCCAAAACTTGATTTTTGCTCAGATGGCCTTTTCAGTTTTGACCATCTGGAGAGCAGTTCAGTTAGTTACATGGAATATTCTTTAGGCAGTCCTCTGAATAGGACTCCTAAAACTCTTTGACCTGTTAATCTCAACTACATATCCCGTCAAGCCTGTATGAGAAATAATTTTTGTTCCACGCTCCCAGAGAAGAGGGTTTAGTAATAATTTCTTTGGCTGGAGAATCAGGAAATACCAGTAAAAGCTCTTTGAAATGAAGATGCCAAAGTCTTCTTCAGTGAGATCAGCTGTGATACATAGATAGATAGATAGATAGATAGATAGATAGATAGATAGATAGATAGATAATCTCTTTTTTTCTTGTTGAAATATATCCCCACAATTTTCAGAAGGCGCAGAAAATTATCAGTGCCGCAATAACCTTGTACAGCTGGAGAGTGCTAAGCAGGGTGGATCTGAGGCAGACATCCCTGCTAATGAGAGGAGCCACCAAGCTGGTTTCAGGCTTTAGTTTGTGCCATTGCTTGCATACTGCTGAAGCACCAGGGTGTATCCTCCAAGAAAACTTCCTCTCTGTAATAATTTTTAACATCCTGATCCAATTCTTTACCTTCTATTTTCATTAAATTCTCAGCAAAGTCATTTCTGTCTGACAAGCATGGCAAAAATGGACCCTATCTAAGTAGTCTCTACTACTCATACAGTTAAAACTTCCACCCCTCATAAACAACAAAAATAACAACAACTACTACTACATCAAAAGAACATATATAGTAGAAAGTTAAGGGGAGCATTGATTTTCAGCCTATTCATTTTGTATTATGCTCATGTCATACACCGTAAGACTTCTCTGGTGCTTGCTTTGGAGAACCTTTTTGAAACTCTGTAGAACTGCACCAAGTAAAGTCAGTGAGTGAGAAGCAATCCTGTTTCTGATCAAAAGGAAGTAATCTGTCAACTAATGATGACAGAAACCTGGAGAGCTTAAGGTGCTCCTTTTTATCAGAGACACAAAAATAGAGATTCAGATGGCTGCAAAAGATTGCATCATGTCCTGGCTAAGTTTCAGTGAAGGTAATTGTATTTAGCCTCCTTGGATTCCCTCTGAAGTGTCAGTTGTGCAGAGCAATGTTCAGTTCCAGACCTCAACCTCACCATAAGGGTATGGATCACAGTTAAGCAGCTGCCACCTCCCACTCTTGGGATGGCTGTATTAGCTCAGCTCAAAGTAATCACTTTGCAATTTGATCAATGACTGACTCAACAATAACAACAGTCAACACCTCTCTTCCATACCTTCATCTGTCTAAAATGCTTGTTTTAAAATCTGACAGCTTGGGTCTCTTCCCCTCAATGGTCTGGTGATGTTTGTAAGAACTATCTCTATTTTGCAGATGAGGAAACTGAGGCACAGAAATGTTTAAGTGACTTTTCTAAATGCACGCAGCAAATCAATGGCAGAGCCAGAAGAATAACTTGGGAATCCTGGTTCTCAGTCTCATCCTCTGAGCACTAGGAAACACTACCCCTCTGAATGTAAGTTATTGTTATTAAGATGTGGTTTATCTTTCATGTGAGTCGCCATCTGTTATATTGCCTACTTGCTATTAGTTATGAAAGCTATTCAAATTTTAAACTGTTTTGCATTCTCACAGCTACTTAAGCCCACAGTAGACTTTTTGACAACAATAACAGCGCTTCTCATGTGAAAGAACTGGACAAATATTAACTCATGTTTTTTCAGTAAATTTTTGCAATGCCATAAACCCACAGTTTAGACTGAATTTAAACAGACCTTGAAAAATCCATGTATTCGATGCTGATTGGTTCCATTTCTGTCAGTTGTACTTCAATTAAGACATGACTGTATATTCTCATAGATATGATTAAGAACATAAATATCCAAATGGTAATTTAATGTAAATTGATTGCTTCATAACTTTACGTATCTTGGGCCTAACAGCTCTGTGGCTTCTACGGTCCTTTGAACATGTAGTTGGAAATACGTATTAATCTTGGGCTCTTAGTGATGCTTCTAGGGACCTCAGTGAGTCAAGGAGAACTAGGCAGTTGTACTGGAGGCAGTCTGGAAAAGCCCTGAGCAGGAGGTGGGGTGGGGACTGGAGCTGTAAAATGAGAAAAGGTTTTTGAAAACTAGAAGTTGTTTTTTTCTCTCAGTGTATAGGTGGATGCTAGGGCAATACGTCCATTCAGATCCTCACAGTCCCTCTTTTTAAAAGAGCTGTGATGCCCAGGCTTGAGAACAGCTAACCCCTGCAAACAGGGAGAAATAGCCTTGTAGCTGAAGAGGGAAAGATTTGTCTCAAATTATCCAATGGCTGCTAGCAGGTGGAAGAACGAGGACACTGCCAGGAAGAGTCCAAGAAAGACTGGACACTGATGTCTTTTTATCTCTGAAGATGGTCAAGCAGGAAGGGCACTTCCAATAGTCGTAACTAGTTACTTTTACAAGATAAGCCTACTGAATTTCTGGAAACGCTTTTGTTCTGCTGAGCTGGAACATATCTTTCAGAGAAATAGATAATCCTAAAGTTTTTAACTAATCAGGATATGTGGTCATCAGGAATGACCACATACTTAAGACAATTCTTCTGAAGATTTTAAAGTTTGTTCTACTTGTTTTGAGTCTGAAGTTGAGTTAAATTCAACTATGCCTTTGTCTGATGTATTAAGGAGCCCTCTACTGTCAGAAATCTTCTCCCCATGCTTGGATTAATAAACTTTGCTGGTCTGTCTAACAGGTGGTACATTTTTGACACCCAGAATAGAGTCAGAGGAAATGGGGACGTGAGTAATGGAATTTGAAGTGAGAGGTGAGGAGGTACTGGTGGCCGAAGAAGAGGGTGAATAGAGAAGAGAAACAGTATGCAGAGCGGGTTTCTTTTTGTACTTAAATATATAAGGCAGAAATGAAAGAAAGATGTGGCTAAAGTCAAAGATTCAGTTATAAAGAGGGAAAGAGATGGGAACAAAAGGGAAAAGGTCTTGAGAATACACACAGAAAGTAATGTGAAAAGAGAAGTATCATGAAGCTATTAAAGACGGGAAAAAGAAACAAATTTAGTCTGCAGTAGTCAATAAGGTCAAAACAAAAGGTAAAACATCAGAGTATGTTAAGAATGTAACAAAAAGTAGCAATAATTCACCTTGGATTAGGGCTTCTCAAGCAGCGGGTGCTTTCCCATCTCACAGGAGGCCAGTGGGTTTTGCTCATTATGGCATTGAAAACGCACTACTTAATCTGAAGGTTAGAGAGGGGTTGGTACAGTTTTGGAAGGTCTGAACACATTCAGACTTTGTGAAAAAGACTGGCCAAATTTTCTGCCCAAGGCCTCTCTGTGCTCAGGATTAAAACTCCAATATTCAGGGCATAACGAAAGGGAGGCCTCATTAAGCAAGAGAAAGCTCTTCTGACACACATAGCTTTTGCTTCTTTTTTTTCTCCCTACCAACAAAGGAACAAAGAATAGGGTAAAACTTTATTACGGTAAGTGTACTATTCATTTTCTCTGGTTGTTTCTATTCCAGCCCTCTCCAGAGCAGCACCTCTCTTTGCTCTGGTGGCTGGGACACCCGTGGAATGGAATCATTCCTCACCCACTGCCCACTCATGGTGTAGCCTGGAACAGGTCACTTAGCCCCTGGCTTCAAATTACTCCAGCCAGCTCTAAAACCAGCTGGTGGTTTCCTGTCTCAGAGGCAGCTGAGAAGATGGCATCAGCATGGCCTGTGAAATGCTTACAAAATAGTTAGGTGCAACTGGCAAGGTTGTCTCTGGATTTCACGCAGCTCAGTATGACAAATTCTTGCATCTTCAAATATTGTAGCATTTCTCTCCTGTCCTCCTTTACCTGTGAAATATCTCTGGTAATGCTTGTTATAGAGTGTGAGTGTAATGAGGGTTTCATGCTTGGAAGACATTAATGTTTTTCTCTTAAAACTTGATAAAATCCTCTGGCCACAGTAAAAGTCTGGTTAGTTTTTATTAAGAAAGGAAAAAATATTTTTCTGAAGGACATTTGCTTGTGAAAATACATGACTGGTCCTAACCAATCTGACAAAATAGAGTAAGAGAAATGCTGATTTCAAAAATGGCCATTGTAGGCCATGCACTGAAATGAGGCCAGTATGGATCATTCAGACTCACTTATAGGACAATAACATCCTTTTTAAAATATCTAAAAAAATAAAAGCCATCCTTTCAAACTGGTTTTGTGAAGTTGACTTGTCTCCAATGTGAACAAAGTGCATGGAAGGAAACGCCATGACACTCACTGCTTGAAAGAAACATATCTGGATATTCTTGTTGATGGATGGATCACTGAGTGTTGTATTCCAAATTCTTTTTTTAAAAGGCTATTCTGTTGCATCTGTGCAAGCAAAGAAAAAATATTCAAAAGGACAAAAACCCAAAAACTGTTAAGAAACATGAAAGTCCTTTCTAAAGCCATTTTTCCCTGTCACTGGTATGAGAAGAATTTTCATTCTCTTTAAGGCTATTTAAAATATACTTTGGGGCTAAAATAACAGAGAAGACAATCCAATGCATTCTTAGCCCTGAAACCACAATCGGTTACAGATCCTTGTTGCCACACCGCATCCAGTGAGATAGCTTACTGGAAGAACTGGTCAAAAAAACCTCGATATTGATTGGGGAAAAAAAAAAAAAAAAGAAAAGTAAAAAAAATTAAAATGTTCTCTTTCTCCTTCCTCTCATTCTTTTTTCAAAGGAGAAAAAAAATGCAAAACACTGGGTTTTTTTTATTTAATTAAATTAAATCCCCATTTTTCAGTGATTTTGCTTTCTGTGAATTTTACTTCTTGTTTTTATGTGAGATGAAATACCAGGAAACTGGGCAGGCCGTTAAAATTTTCTTTTTTTTTTTTTTTTTTTGGTTTGGTTTGGTTTTAATTCGGTATGGAAGATTATTCTCTGAGTTTCTTCTGCCCTCCTGTCTCTCTTTTCCATATTCATGCACACTCCTGGCTGACTCTGAATGGCATTTAACTGTTCACTCATTAGAGAGAACAAGTGGTGGTTCCATAACTTCGTTGATTTAAGTTGAGATCGCGGTAGGGATGACACGGGATTCTGGAAATTATACCAATTCTTGAAGATACTCTTTGTAAAGCAAGGAAGGAATATTATAGCATCTCTTCCAGCCAGGATGAATATCAGTGCAGTCAGCAGTAGGTGTCACAAGCTGTATGGCTACATCAGGGATCTGACACTTGTGTTCATAATGTTTCTGTCACTTACCCAATGAACAATTTCTGACTTATCTATTTTGGCTTGTTTTCCATTTCAGGATAACTTGGCACAGGTGATAAACTTAAATTTCTAACATTTTTCTGACAGACTACTTGAGGAGTTTATCTATATGTATGGCACCAGTATTTGAGGTCATTCCTGTTGGAAGGCCAACACCACCGATTTGGTTAGTGCTAACATTTATCTGAAAAAAGCATGTTGAAAGCATGATTTTTTTTCAAAACATTGAATAATGCTGAAATAAGGATCCTCTGTAATGATGGAATTAAACCCCATAATTTTAGAGTAGATGTTGATACAGGCATTGTTGTCCACCTGTAGCATCTTTCCTATTAAGCCAAGTGAAATGGCAGTAGCCTTAAGGAGGAAAACTGAAGCGGGTGTTATTGACCAGATGGATGCAGCTGTTCTGTTACATTCCCACCATTTTGCATTTGAGCTGTTTATTTTCACTCTCTGGCTGTCAGTCATCACATGAATTACCACTGAGAAACTCTTTCCCTACTGCAAGATCTATAGTCATGGGTCCACAAGTCTGCAGAAGTGACTGTGCTCTTTAGTTTTGTCTTCTTTGGTGTTTCGCCTCTCCAGGTAGGGGTCTGCAGATTGGCATCACAGTTTACTCTACTTCCAATAAGTGCCAGACAAAAGTGAGGCAGAAATTTGTCCCAGTAGGATTAGAGGAAGCATTGAGTGATTTGACCCAGTCAACAACTGTCAGGAAGCATTGCCACTTGAGAAAAAGTAAATGCCTCATTATTGCTGCTAGACAGATGCACCTCCATAAAACACCTGGAAGTGGTCCACAGACCACAGACAGAACGTCACCGAGGTTGATTTTTTTTTTTCTTTTTAAATGGGGAGAGAGAGCAGACCTTGTATTTTTAGACATAAATTGTTCATCAGCAGGAGTGAGGAGGTAATCTGTTGCAGTTGAGTCTCATGCAGAAACCAAGTGTGTTATAAGGTGATGTCCCTTTTATCAGATGTGGACTGCAGTAGGGGGAAGGACATCAGACTGCCTGGGCCATCACTTTGAGCTCGCAGGGCACGTGTGACTTGTGGCGAGGCTGAAAGTGAGTGAGGTAACCACAGAGTAAGCTTCTAATGATGTGGATTGTGGGAAGCACTACTGATAGAAAGCAGACAGTTGGATTGATTAGGGCAGCCCCAGGGACTAGTTGTTTTTCTTCCACCATCCTGGGGTGAACTTAAACCTGCCATTGATAGTAATGAAGGACAGCTAATACCGATCAGACCCTGCCAAAGTAACAACAGTGGCATCAGAAGCAGAAAGTTTTGCAGATTTGTCTGTGTGTGCACTTGCTACTGGTGTTCCTGGTGGGTGGCTGAATCATCCTGATGGCATTCAACAGGAACCAGCTGCTGAGAATATTAAAATGCAAGCATTTATTCCTCTAGAGAGACAGTAGCATCTGCAAAGTTTTCCTGTCTTGATAGTACAGATAATCCCGTGGAGTATTCTCTAGTAGTTTTTAACTCTCAATTCATTTATACATGTATTTTAAAGCTGTAAGTGCTTAATGTCTGCACAGAAAGGAGAGCCTAGTCTTAGATCTGAGGCCACAATTGTCCTAGGCAGGTAGTTTGCAGCCCTATGCTCAGGCTGAGGTACCTTACATGGCAAAAAAGAAGCTGGGCTTTGCCTCCTTCTCTCCCTCCCACCTTTTTTCTTTACCCTTATCTTGTCAGGAAGAACTGCTTTGCAGCCTGGTAATTCACAGAGAAAGAATCCTTGGCTATGATTCTGTAACTTCCATATCAGGGTAAGCTCTGTCTTGAAATTTATATTAGCAACAATTGTAAGAAATTATGAAAAATGTGAAAAAGCAATTAAATGATCTGATAGAGTAGGATGTTCAACACAACCATTATTGTTTGTTTTTATTGTTCCCAGAGAGGAACATGTCACTTCTCAAGCCTGTAAGGAGCACTCCCCAGGCCTAAAGTGCCTAGGGATACCTGTGGAAAGGAAACTGGGCCCTAGAAGCTTTGAGTAACCCATCAAAACTGGGGAGCACTAAGCACCCATCAGAGGCTGGCCCTTAGTCTGACATGGTCCTAACAACAAAGGTCATAACCATCACAAGTGAGGGAAGACAAAAAGCAGATAGTAGCAACAGTGGGGGGAAAAAATGGTAATTTCTTCTTTTAAGTCTTTGCTTAGCTCTGCATATCTCTTCTGCTTTCCTTAGAATATGTTCTCATGTAAATAGTGTGTGATTTCACATACTAACAGTGTTTACAGGATGGGAAAGACAGAGATTCTGCACATAACATATGATGTGAGTAAAGGTGCAGGATTGCTTTATGGAGAAAGAGAAACTGAGTTCTTTTGCACTGTGGCTGCAATGTTGGCACAGAGAGAAAAAACAAGCTGTATGCAGCCAGAGCTGTGTAGCAAAAGAAAGGGTGAGGTTTATGATTTAATTTTAAAAGGAGCATAATTTGGTGCACTCATCACAGTAGCATTTTACTAAGGTATTTTATCCATATCCAAATAGCCTTGTGTAAAATGCCTGCCTAATACCTCGTGGCTGTGAATAGTTGGGCTGTTTTTCTAAGCCTGAATATTAGTACATGGTGTTGAAAGAACAAACTCGCCCAAGGCAGCAGACCTCCATTCCTGCTTCCACCTTTTGTCATTTCTAGTCATCCTCAGAGCCTGTCAGGGTGCGTCAACAAGTCAGGGTTTTGACAGGAACTTACAGACACAAGAGGGACCACAAACACCACTCTACAAAGTTTATTGATAGCCTCTCTCATGATGTGACGGGCCAAGGAAAGCTGTTGCAGGAGAGGTGACAGCAACGGCAGCACGTTATAGCCCTTCCTGATTTCAGCTTCTCCTTGGAAAGAGCTGTTGAAACCTCTTAGCAGTGTTAGACATACAGTTTCATCTCAGTAAGACATCACAGTGATGATGCATACATCAAAGACTCTGTTGTGTTTTCCCCTTTTTATGTGAGTTATGTTTGCTCATTTGTTTAAAAAAAATAGCATAATGATTTCAATTTTAAGAGGCTTAAGCCCAAAGCTTTGGAAAGTCTTAACAAAGAATGATTTAATGAACTGGCTATTGTGTTTATTGTTGTGCTCAGCTACTTAAGTATGTCATAGGCTCTGCAATACAAACAATTAATGGTCAAGCTTCTGAGCTCAAGTGCTACGGTCTTCTGCCTTCAGAAAAGGAGTAGCAACATCTGAGGTCTGTTCCCACTTAAGCAGTAGTGCAGTAAAAATCCAATGGATTAAGACTAAATGCCTTGGGGTTGGATTTGTTGTTTGTTTGTTGGTACAGCACAATAAAGTAGAACTTAATCCTGAATAAGAGCAGCACTGGAGAATTTAAGGAACGTAGTGAATAATACTTAAACATTTTCATCCCAACATTTCCTCTAAGGACACATCTCTCTTTAAAAAGTCATATGGAAGAAAAGACTCTTGAGCTTTGTCTTGAATAATGCTGTGGGTGAGAGTGAGCTTTGCCCTGAGAAGATCATGCCCACCAAATTTAGGAATCATTGATATGCATTGCATACCCTGCTGTTAGACCATGGGGCATCATATGGCTCCTAATGCTGCTCAGCTGACAGTATGATGTTGGTACCCATCCTGAAAGCCACACAGGATGTATCCTAACAAATCCTGGGGACTTTGGTTCTCCAGTGAAGTACAGGCTATGAATAATCTTTAAAAATTATCAAATCACCCTTTTTTTGCTGAAAAGACTTTTGCTGTTCAGTTTTATGATTTCTGTGAAGTCAGCTAACTACTGTTCCAAGTAAAGGCAGAGAAAGTGTCATTTTAATGCTGCTTCATTTTATCATGGGTATTTCACATCTTCTATTTTCACTTCTTATTTGCACTTTGTATTTATCACTGCAAAATACTAATGAGAAGGTGGGGGTTAAAGAAAGTAATGAATTTTTAGAGCTGTTTATTGTCCTCAAACAGCATGATCCTCTAGGGCAATACCCCCCCACCCCCACCCGCCCCCCCCCCCCCCTCCCCCCCCCAGTTTAAGCAGGCAGAAAAGAGGCATTTGGGAACAAATTCAGCCACTAAGAATGAAGTCAAAGCTCAGAGCTATCATAAAAAATTCCACCCAGAGAAAAAAGGAAAGGCTGAGGCCACCAGTGGAGCAACTGAATATCTCCAGAGCTATGACTTGGTTTTCTCTTTGCCATCCCATGGCTGAAATCAAGCTATGTCTCTGAGTTATTTACCTCTCTGGCCACAGGAAAATGGCAAACCTGAAAATGCAATCAGTGCTGTCCATGTAGCAAGAACTGCCCCTTTTTTCACCTCTTAATACTGTCACATTTGAGTAGCAAACTACACTAACTCTGTAATAAATATTATAACAATGGTTACTGCTCCCAGTCCCATCAATGAATGCTTCCCCTGACAGCTGCCTGTGCAGTCAGCCCTGTACTGGGAGTATAGCTGGAGTACTGCACTGGATGGCTACAAGCTCTTCAGAAGACACAGGAAAGGAAGAAGAGGTGGAGGGGTGGCCCTTTATATAAAGCAGACTTTTGATGCCGTAGAAATTGAAACTAAGGAAGATGGAGTTGAATGTCTATGGGTAAGAATTAAGGGGAAGGCTAACAAGGCTGACACCCGACTGGGAGTCTGTTATCGTCCACCCAACCAGGAAGAAGAGGTAGATGACTTATTCTATAAGCAGCTAGGTAATGTTTCAGGATCATCAGCCCTTGTTCTTGTGGGTGACTTCAACCTACCGGACATCTGCTGGGAACTTAATACAGCAGAAAAGAGGCAGTCCAGGAAATTCTTAGAGTGTATGGAGGAAAACTTTTTGTTGCAGCTGGTGGGTGAACCCACCAGGGGAGGGACTATGTTAGATCTGCTGTTTGCAAATAGAGATGGGCTGGTGGGAGATGTGATGGTTGGAAGTCGCTTGGGGCAAAGTGATCATGGAATAATAGAGTTCTCAATATTTGATGAAGTCAGGAGGAGCACCAGTAAGACTCTTACATTGGACTTCCGGAGGGCAGACTTTGGCCTGTTTAGGAGACTTATTCAGAGCGTCCCTTGGGAAGCAACCCTTAAAAACAAAGGAGTTCAGGAAAGGTGGGCATGCCTCAAAACAGAGATCTTGAGGGCACAGGAACAGACTGTCCCTGTGTGCCGAAAGATAAGTCAACGGGGTAAACGTCCAGCCTGGCTGGGCAAGGAGGTTTTAGAGGAACTCAGGAATAAAAAGAGGATGTATCAGCTTTGGAAGGAGGGTCAGGTCTCTAAGGAAGCATTCAAGAGGGCTGCTAGAGCATGCAGGAAAAAAATTAGGGAGGCCAAAGCTCAGTTTGAACTTAGAATGGCAACTTCTGTAAAGGATAATAAAAAATGTTTTTACAAATACATTAATGCTAGAAGGAAGGGTAAGACCAGCCTTTGTTCTTTATTGGACAAGGGAGGGAACTTAGTATCTACAGATGAGGAGAAGGCAGAAGTGCTTAATGCCTACTTTGCCTCAGTTTTCAGTGGAAAGATGACTTGCCTTCAAGACACCTGCCCGCCTGGGCTGGTTGATGGTGTCAGGAAGCATAATGGTCCCCCCTTATCCAAGAGGAGGCAGTCAAAGAACTACTGAAATGCTTGGATGTTCATAAATCTATGGGACCAGATGGGATCCACCCCAGGGTAATGAGAGAGCTGGCAGATGAGCTTGCAAAGCCACTCTCCATCATTTACCAACAGTCCTGGCTCACTGGTGAGGTTCCGGATGACTGGAAGCTGGCCAATGTGACACCCATTCACAAAAAGGGTGCAAAGGAGAATCCTAGTAATTATAGACCAGTCAGCCTGACCTCAGTACCAGGCAAAATAATGGAACAGTTCATATTAAGTGCCATCACACAGAATTTACAGGATGGCCAGGGTATCAGACCCAGTCAGCATGGGTTTAGGAGGGGTAGGTCATGTTTAACCAACCTGGTCACCTTTTATGACCAGGTAGCCCGCCTAGTGGATGCAGGGAAGGCTGTAGATGTTGTTTATTTGGATTTCAGCAAGGCCTTTGACACTGTCTCCCACAGCATACTCCTAGATAAGCTGGCAACCCGTGGCTTGGACAGGAGCACTCTGTGCTGGGTTAGGAACTGGCTACATGGCTGAGCCCAGAGAGTGATGGTGAGTGGTGCTGCATCCAGCTGGCGGCCAGTCACCAGTGATGTCCCTCAGGGGTCTGTGCTGGGGCCAGTTCTGTTTAATATTTTATTGATGACATGGATGAGGGTTTAGAGTCTTCCATTAGTAAATTTCATTATTTCAAAACTTTCATTAGTAAATTTGCAGATGACACTAAGCTGGGAGCGTGTGTCGATCTGTTAGAGGGACGGAGGGCTTTGCAAAGGGACTTGGAACGGTTGGATGGATGGGCAGAATCTAATGGGATGAAGTTCAGTAAGTCCAAGTGCCGAGTCCTGCACTTTGGCCACAATAACCTCCTGCAATGTTATAGGCTGGGGACGGTGTGGCTAGACAGTGCTCAGGTGGAAAGGGACCTGGGGGTGCTGGTTGACAGCTGGCTGAACATGAGCCAGCAGTGTGCCCAGGTGGCCAAGAAGGCCAATGGCATCCTGGCCAGTATCAGGAATAGTGTGGCCAGCAGGAGCAGGGAGGTCATTCTTCCCCTGTACTCGGCACTGGTGAGGCCACACCTTGAGTATTGTGTCCAGTTCTGGGCCCCTCAGTTTAGGAGGGACGTTGAGCTGCTTGAGTGTGTCCAAAGGAGAGCAACGAGGCTGGTGAGGGGCTTGGAACACAAGCCGTATGAAGAACGACTGAGGGAGCTGGAGTTGTTTAGCCTGGAGAAAAGGAGACTCAGAGGTGACCTTATCACTCTCTTCAGCTTCCTGAAGGGTGGCTGTGGTGAGCTGGGGGTCAGTCTCTTTCTCCGGGCAACAACAGACAGAGCAAGAGGACACAGTCTCAAGCTGTGCCAAGGGAGATACAGGCTAGAATTCAGGAGGAAGTTTTTCACAGAAAGAGTGGTCAAATACTGGAATCATCTGCCCAGGGAGGTGGTGGAGTCACCATCCCTGGATGTGTTTAAAAAAAGACTGGATGTGGCACTTGGTGCCACGATCTAGTTGAGGTGTTAGAACATGGGTTGGACTCAATGATCTTAAAGGTCTCTTCCAACCTAGAAATTCTGTAGTTCTGTGATTCTGTGATTCTGTACTGTGGTAAATAAACGTGCTATCAGCATAAGGTGTCCCACCAACTCCCCTCTTCATCTTTAGTCCGTTTACATTGAGTGTAATTCTTTGACTCAAACCATCTCACTCACAAAACTCTATCTCTTAGCCTTTTATTCTTCAGTTCTCACTCTGAGGGTGAAAGGAATAAACAGCAGTTGCTGGAACCCTGTGGCTGAAACAGTTGAGAGTTTATATTTCTTTAGAGGCAGAATCTGTGAGGATTTTTGCTCCAAACTCTTTTTTTTTTTTTCCTATTGAAGAATTGGAAAGAGTGTCACACATGTGTGCCCTGGCATGGTAATTCTTTTTTTCCACCTGAAACAGTAGTTGTTCATACTGACAACTAAGAGAAAACATGAATTCAGCAAATATACGAGGGCCACCAAAGAAGGGCTGCTGTAGCCCACAGACTTTCTTGCAGCCAGTTGACATTATCTGGATTTTCTTAAACTTCCTGGATAGTTTAAGCCCTGAGACAACTATTCACATAGCAATGGTTTTACAGAATCTTTTCAAATAACATTAATAAGCTTCCATTGTATTTTGTGGGAGAAAAAGACAAAGATGTGGATGGAAGAAGAGTGCTCTTTAAAGCTCTTTAGTTTATGGAGCTATATTGTCTTTATGCCCTAGAACAATAGAACATTTTCTTGCATTTTAAGAGGGGTGAAAATAAAGTGTGAAGATAAACACTTTATACCCTTAAGCTTATATTTCAAAAGTAACTTCTAAAATTGTGGGTAGTATGTTTAGAAATGTGGAATTCTGGAGCAAGTGAAATTTTATTCTAGGCCCATGGGGAGTTTTATTTCAAATCAATTTCTTTATCCAGAACCTGGTTGTGAGCAAGTATGTGAAATTTAGCATATCAGATTGTGAAAGTCTGGCAAGACTACTCAAGGCAAATAGGGATGGATAAGAGATCAGGACACAATACTGTGTTCTTCATTAGAGATTTTGGAGAAATCTGAGTGAGCCTCCCCCAAGGTTTAGCAGAGAGTTAAAGAATCCAAGAGACATAGAACAGCTTTTGGCTTCTTGAGGTCTGTGATGTTGAAATACACACAACGCTGTGAAGAATGAAGAACAAGTAAAAAAGAACATTTCTGCTCCTATAATTTCTCTAAAAAAGCCACTTTTGTACAGTAATTTCTTCATTAGCTTTCAGTTACAGCTATAAGGTACAGGGATAGACATTCATTCAAAGATGATGAAGCCTTCATTATTTTTAGAAAGTTCGTCATAGCACATTTACTTGTACACTGCAAAGTATTTTCACAATTAAAACCTAAGGAGTTGTCAAAATAAATGAACAAAGTATGCTCTGTGACACTTTATCCTTTATTTATTTATATTTTGTATTGTCTGTTGAACTGCTTGTTAATTTGAAAAATTCAGTTATTTGTGATAGGTCAGCATCCTCGCTGTTCCCCTTGAATTAGCGAGATCATGTTCTTTTCCTGACTATCTGTGCTCCTAACAGCAAACACATTCACTGAGACAGTTATGTTTGGGCTGGAAGATCCATGGCCGCCTCAGTTAATCCAAAGGATTATTCCATGACAGATTATCCTAAATGAAGGTTTTCCCAAAGCGCCTGCTTTCTGAAAGGTCACATCACTTCTATGCAGCTCACAGTCAAGCCACATTTCAGCACTCACAGAAGGAGGAATTCCACAGGGAAGGGACGGAGGTGGCAGAACTGGGTGCCATGTGGTAGGCATGTCAGCACAGGGAACGGCATGCCACACACCTGCTTGGGGCTCTGCCGTGCCACAAGTTAACATTTTGATGAGCAATTTCCATTCTGTTGTTTTCTCTCAACACATGGGGTTCAAAAAACAGTTAAAAGAAAACTGTACCCATTTGCTCATCTCAGAAGCCTGTGATTTCAGAAGAGTCTGCCAGATTAATTTTCACATACAGAGTATTTCAGAGTTGAAATACACAGAGGAATGCAGTTTATCTTTTGAAATTGTAGTGTGATGGCCAGAGAAGAATAGGTATGTATTGCTCAAACTTCATGGAATGACACTGACTGATGGCTTAGAATTGTTTTTAAAAAATCTATTGTGTAATCACAACTTCAGAGATTTCTCAAGTCTATGTAATAATCATGAATACTTGCCTCTCTAGAAAGGGGTTTTTCAGTGGCTGTATAAAAAAATTAAAGACATGCAGCAATCATTTTGCTGGCTGCACATCTGTGAAGAACCTGCTTTCTCTAATAACTGTACTTAAACTAGTTTTCCTTCAAACTTGCACTTGGATGATAGAATAAAATCTATTAGTCTGCTACGTTAAAATGCTTCATTTTTGTCCATACTATCTCCATAAAACCCTACTGGGTGCGGGCAGACAGGAGGGCAGGGAGGGGAAATATCTGCAGAATTCCATTGGCATTGCTGCGGAAAGGATGCAGGTCTCACAGAGCACTTTTACTTAGACTTTATATTTTAGTCAGAAATAGGCTAATCCTTTGCTAATTTACCCTGAGCAGTAGTTGTCATGCGGTTGAGGAAAGCATTAGACATGTATTTCCTGGTTAAGCCTCTAATCTGATATTCATATAGCCAGTTTGGTTGTAAATTTTGGCTACTGAAAATTTTGTGGCTTGCGGTAGGCCTGTATCTGTCTCATTGGAAGACAGAAAATATTCTCTCCCTTTAATCTGATGCTTCTCTCCTCTTCCTTAAGGCAGGAGAACAGCCAAGGGATTTAGCATCTTCCTTGTTTTCTTGCAACCTACTGAGATTAACTATGGTTAGAAGCTCTTCTTGATGCATTTTGTAGCAGGATGTCCATGCTGCTAGATACCTTTTGTTGCTGAAGTCTGAAGCATTAAATTATTCAATAACCCCTTGTTGTCTTCCAGGAGAGTATCAGCTTGTAAAAAGCAACATGATTAACACAAAAGTCATCGTCTGACATGCCCTTGCACCCACAGATCATGTTCATGCACTTGCTTGTAGAGCAGTTTTATAGGTTTCTCAGTAACCTCTTACAGAGTTAATTTCACTGGTCTCTTTCAAGGGGTCCACTTGATTATATACCAGTAAAAAGAGATGGTATTTGAGAATGGTTGATATGCTTACAGTTTTTGTAAGCAGAGACCTTGATGAGTTCCTCTACAGTCAGTCTCCTTGGGCTAAAATTTCAACCTATTACATGGAGATTTAGCCACTCGTTTCCCACAAACATCATTGGGAGTCATGTGGCTAAATCCCTGTGCAACACATTGAAAATGTATTCCCTTATGTTTAAACTCATTTTGATGTAGATGCTTTCTTCTGCAGGAAACAAGTGAAATGTAGAAGCCATTTATTTCTTTCATTTGTCTTCCCCAGGTCTCCAAACTCCCAAATTACCTTTCTTCTGCCTTAGTACCACAATATCTCACAGGATTTGCTGAATCTGTATGTGACACCAAGTTGGAGGCCAAGCTTCAAGACATTAGGACAATGGGTGCTAATTGGTATTTACTACCTACTCATGTGTGAGGAAAATTAGACAGATGACAGGCTGTCCCTTCACCCATGAGAATGAGATTTTTCATTTCTCTCAGTCCTCCGTCACCTGCTGTATCACATATTAAAGGAGGGCCCACATGCTGTTTTAAACTAGTGGTCTTCGATGATGAGCTGCAGTGTAGCATCATTGCTTGGCTCTCGGCTGATGCGTGCTTTGTGGTACTCTCCCACAAGGTTCAGGGATCTGTTATGAACACTATATGGAGACTCTACTAACTTCCTTAGTCAGGAAGAGGGTCTTTTAGAGTAATTATTGGAGGGAGGGGAAATGAAAGGCTATCAGGATGTAGGCACAAATGTGAATATAGTATTTCAAAATCACTGGGCATGATTTTCAGTAATGGCATATGTGTGTTAAGATGCAATTTTGTGCCTGGAAAGAATTGTGTTCATTATAAATGGCAGGTGCTTTTAAAGCATTTAAATATTGCATTTTCTATTTCCACCTGCACACCAGGTAACTGGGTATTAATATGCTACTAGTTGAGCCCATGATTCATTGCAGGTGCAGTGCTTGGGAAATCAAGGATTGCATTGAGGTCCTGATGAAAATCATGCCCTCAGGCACATCTGAGCTCCATTTTGATCAACAAGCCAAAAATAAGACTTTTATTTCAATTACAGTTCGTCTGATTTTGAACTTAATGATGCAACTTGAAGTCTATTGGCTTAGCTCCTGAGACCCAGGAAGGAGGATGTCTGGGACCTTGCCTATTCAGTGGAATAGAGGTTCCCATTAAATTCACTCTGATCTTATTACATGTCTTTTATTTGGTCAGAAGCTCTATTTTTGCTCTTCCTGGCCTTATTGAATCTGTTGTTGATTCATTGTGCAGACTTGGTATAAATGAAAAAGACTGCCTCACTCAGGTCTCTCTGGAGGGTGAGATTTTCCATAGCCCTGTGTCTGTAGCACGCGTTGGAAGCACAGACTCTGATGGGTTGCCTTGTGAAACTAGATTCGAGCAGAGCTTTATTAATAGGCTGATGAGATGTATCAGCCTGGCTAGGCTGCCTGCCTCCATAATGAGCGAGGGCTGTATTTTACTTCACTTAACGAAGAGAAAAATCCTCAGCAATGCCTTTTCTGTACCCCACTATCCACACTCCACATTCCACTTTCAAAGACCTCTTTAAAGTTCTCTATTATTCCAGCTGCCTTTAGGTGTCACTCGAAGCTTTGGGTTCCTCCTGTTCAGCCGTGCCTTTGTGTGCTGAGCCCTGCCCTGCCACTCAGCTGCCCCAGCAGCGTGGGGGTCCCCTGGTCACCCCCCAGCGACTGCTTCCCTTGCTTTGTGGTTACATTGCTTGTCCACACGAGTTGCACAACATTAGGTTGAATGAAAATGAAAGTAATTCATTTTGATAGGTTTTCTCATTTCCAGCAAATCTGGATGTCGGAGGCTGCCCTGCATTATTGAATTGGAAACTCTGCCACAGGAGAGGATGGTTGTCCTACAGTATGTTGTAGGCTGAAGAGCTGCATTTTCAGCTTGCGTAAGAGTGGAAGGGCTGGCTTCTGTCCTGCTTTTGTCAGCCATTGTCAAGGTGTCCTAGCTTCTTTTGCCACTAAATTTCAGGAACTGTTAATCTGGTCTTTTCTGTTTCAAGATGGATATGAAAATTTTTGAGTGGGCCAAATACGTTCTTGGCCTTCTGACGAAGCTTAGGTCGCTCATATGGTAAATCATTAATTTGGAGATTATATTCTGCCTTTGCTGGGAGTTAAGAGTGGTGTTCTAATAGCTTCCTTCCATCTGGAACAGTCATAAACCAGATGGATAAGGGATTGGCACCACTTATTTTGAGTCTTTACCCAATTCACCCTGTGTAAAGGGACCTTGCAATATTTCCCAGACAATTGTTGCATGTATCCAGAATCACACGTGAAAAATATCAGACTACCTCTTGGGAAAAGGTTTGAAGGGAGAGCAATAAAAGTTATAGCTTTCTTGAGCAATGTTATATTGGAGTCCATGATTGGGAACCATACATAAGATTCTTTTGTATCTAAGTATTACTTGAACAAGTAGTAATCTAGTTTCAATTCCAAAGCTTATAGCACCTTGGGTTAAGCCATTTCAATGCAGAATGTGTATCTGATACAGAATGAAAAGAGATAGGTTTTCAAGGATGTTGTGTATAAAGATGCTGGCATCTTCTCTTACCAGATTCATTGTCATCATCCATGTTGTCCTGAAAATGAATTCATCAGACTGCATTTCAGCACATTCCTTTAATATGATTTAGTAAGAATGGAAATATCGCCAGAAACTAGAAGTTGCACCTATATTTATTTATTTATTTTGTTAAATTAGAAATATTCTTGTTTTCATTAGTGAATGGCTGGAAGGAAGAAGTCAAGTGGTTGTGCAAATAGTATTTATTATGGAGAGTGTTTTCATCTATGCTATGCCTTTAAAGAAGTGCTCTTTGGCCCAGGCCACACTGCAGTGTTTAAGAATTGCTTCAAGAATACTTCTGATGTTCTGAATACCAGAACAGATTTGTAGTGGTAGCCTATTTTATTTTGGCTTAAAGAAAAGAAAGGAAGGAAAGAAAGATAATACAAGAAAGATCATAAAATTCAGGTGACAAAATTGAAAGGTTCACAAAGACTTCTTACACATACCAGAGACATGGTATTGCAAAGTGCAAGAAGGAAAGCAGGAAGGTGAGTGTGCTTAAATGGGCAAAAGTGGAAGAGGTTGTTCAAGTCAAAAAAGCACTTTTCACTAAGCTCAAGTCCAGGACAAGGAGATCCATAAGAAAGGTTTATAAATCTCCAATAAAATTTACAGAGAAAAGGGTATAATGGTACAGTGGTTGGAAAAGCAAAACGGAAACCCATAAAAAGAAAAAGTTCTGTACTTTAACTGCAGTTTGAGGGGGAATAGATGGGGACGTTATCAAAGAAAAGAAGAAGGATATAAGAACAGGAATACTAAAGCATTGTAAAGAATTTATTTTCATTTGTCATCATTGTTTGTATTGAAGACCTTTTTGATTTTCAGCCAGTTAAGAGTCTTGTAGACACCTTCCACAGAGGTTGTAGTGGCATATTGTCTAGGATCATGTTGTGTATGAATCCTAGAGCATGCAGGAAGCTGGGATGAGTGGTGTTGGTGCTCCTAACAAAAAAAAAAAAAAACAAAAAAAAAAAAAGAAAGAAAAATCCAAACAAACCAAAAACCACAATCTGTTCTGAAAGTTAGATGGAGAAACAAGGAGATTCAAAAATTGCTCGATTACTTTGAAAGACCAGGCGGTTGTCTTATGAATTAATTTGGCAAACCTTGTTTCAGTGGTTTATAAATTGTTTATCATTACAGTTAAAACCATAAACAATTTTTTGTAGGCTGGTTAGTCTTTAATGACTCTTTCCACTTGGCTGGAAGAATCTGTCCATGCCTGAGTGCCTCAATGCCTAATGCATCCTGTGCTGAACAGCCCATCCCTCTGGTCCCAGGTGCCATCTCTGTGCATGGGCACCTTTTGAAGCAGTAAATGCCAGGAGGTTCTGTTGCTTCCTGCTACCAGCTCGACACTGCTCTGTGAAGCAGTAATTGGCAGCCAATGTTGTGTGTTGCATCCAGGATCCATTTCCCAGGATATCCGTGAGGATAGAAGAGATGGGGCAAATGTTATCACTACAGAAGTTAAAAATTCATTCCAGTCTGTCTTTGTGATTTCACAATAAGGAGTGTATTAGAAGAGCCAGTTCCTTTTAGCAGTTTCTCCCTGAAATGTGCTGGAATGAGAAGCGTTCAGATGAAATCCTTTGTGCTAGCACCTCTCTCTCTTCATCTTCTGCCATTCCCAAATTGCAAATTTGTCTCAAGAAAGATTCTAAACTGAGGTAGTGGGTCAAGAAATGGGTCTCTTGGAGCGACTCATGACAAAACACTTAAAATATAGCTGTGTCTCTTGTTATAAAATCAAATCAAACTGAACTATAACAAAAAATTTAAGAGAACAAAAGCACCAAAGTAATAAGCAGAAACATATTGGCATTCAACATTAGCTTACCTGATCCTCATAATATGGAAATACCCAAATTAACCAGGTATTTGAAAACTGAAGACAAGAGCACAACCTGTTGACAGCAGTAGTCCAGTTTCCCTATTGCCATGTTTGTAACATGTACCAGTACAAACCAGGGAGTAAAATTTAGACTTGCACCTAGGTTTTGCTGCTAACTCCTTAAATTTGCGCTGGATGAATGCCAAAAACTCTGCTCAAACATGGGACCAACAGGAAATTAAAAGCTTTTCTCTCTTCAAATGCTGGAGATATAGAAGTTACACATCCAGTGCTGTGGTTCTCAACTTCCTGAAGGCATATGGACTGTTTTTCCATTATTTATTCTAATCAGTATAGAAGTTACAGTAGTCTGGTGACAGTCTCGCTCTTTTGCCATTTTGTTTCAATTTATCTCCAAGTCATCTCTTGCTAGAAACTAGAAAAATTGTTAACAAAAGGCCAGTTTCACTGATGTCAGTGAGAGTACCAAAATAAGAAAATCTTGTGAGGATTAGGCTCTCAGTGTTCATACCAGCTGGAAATAGGTTGGGATCCCATTCAAATGTCAGATGGTGGTGGCAGCTAGTGCTGCTTGATTTTGAAACCTGACATCTTCTGCCCTGCCTGTGTTAGAGGCAATTCTGTGGCCCCAGAGCACAGATTTCAGGGCTAGTTCCAGCATCAGTTCCAGATGATGATCCACAAAAAAAAAAAAGGCCATTTTCTGTCTTCAGCACAAATTAACAGCACAGAAACACAGTCTTGCAAATGGTATCTTTAGTTAAGAGAAACAAAAGGCTGAGCTGGGAAGGTCATTGTTTTGTCTTTTCTTGCTTATACTTGCCTGATTTCTAACTTTAGAATTAATATGAAACATATCTCCTTTGCTCATCTGTTTTCTTTGACTATTTGTATTATCTGTAAAGAATTGTTAATGCCTTACAAAATACTTTCATAGCTCACCATGGAGTATGTTGGAAATAGGGATCTTAAAATATGGATTACTGATGTGATCATTTGCCATAGCTATAACCTTTCTAGACAATCTCTAATGTAACAAGCTTTAAAAATTAGCGCATGTGATAACAGGAGCTGCTTATTTGCTCCCTAGTAGAGCTATGAAAAGCTCTGTATTTTCCCTTTGCAAACCTTGGCAAAGATATAATACTGTATATGCCAATTTTTGTTTTTTAATTATGGAAATTTGCTTTCATGCCGAAGATTAAAACTGCCTAAGGTACCACCAATAGAAAACTTTACAGTGGGGGAATACCCCAGGAGCCTTATATGCTATTTTTTGATAGATAGATAGACTTTAGACATTAACAGATATTATTAGAGCAGGACAAAGAGTTTTCTAGACTTTTTGCTCTGAGAACTACAAAAATAAGTGTCTGACATTAAGTAAAACAATAAAATACCTTCCCAAATTGTATCATGATTTGACAAATCTGAACTGAAAGTAAATGAGACAGCTCAAATGCCAATACCCTGACAAAAATGGAGGAGAGATGTTACAATAAAAAAATGTGTAATCTGGGTTAGTAATTGCTCTTTCTGTTTTTAAAAAAATTGAAAAGACAATTTAGCAAGCCCTGGATCACTCACTGCTAGCTTACTTAATAGATTGACACAGAAGTTTTCCAAAATTCTCTCAATTTTACAAAACACCGGTTCATTGCTGCGACCTGGAATGAAACTGTTTACAGCTCTGTGCTAAGTAGAAAGTTCAAATCAATTCTTGTCCATTAGAGTTAGGCATAACTGATGAAATATCCCCAGAGGAGTATTGTAAATGTATCAAGATGTCCTCCCCCATTACAGAAATGGGAAGGCATGGTGAATTACTTACCTTCTCTCTTACACTTAATGTCTCTGAAATGCTGCCAGGCAGAAAAGGCTTATCTTGTCTCACTGGGTTTAAGAGAGGTCTATGCTGTAGTCTGGGATACAGGGAAGGAAAAAATGGTAGTAGTACTAAGGGCAGACCCATATTAGGCTTTATTCCCAAACAGGACCAAAAGAAAAAAAAAATAGGGAAAAAAGCTGCTCAATAACCAACAGTGGATTCAAAATACATGCAGGAAATATCTGATCCAAAAATCAGTACTAGGGAGTTTTTAATAATGTAACTGGAATTTTTGTGCAGTGAGCTATATAATAAATTCACTCATTAAAATATACACTGAAATAGCATTGGGGCAGAACATACAAACAATAGAAACCAAGAAAACCATGCTTAAGGATGTCTCCAAATGCCAAGGCACAGTGTGCCTGGTATTGAAAGTAGCTAGCATTCACAATTTCTTTCCATCAGGAAAAGAGCCTTCAGTCTACTTTTCACTTGCTATCAATTTGGCTCTAGGATTGTACTTGAAGTTGTAAAGAAATATGGGAAGTCTAGGTTCTTGCATCAGGAGGCCTTTTGTATAAGGCCTTTGCTAGGGGTGTAACAAAGCTTGGGGCTGCCAGACACACTTTACAACACCTGACTGAGATGCTCCCAGTCTACTCTTGCTGCTGACAAACAAGAGTGCTCAGTTATGGGGTCCAAGTGATCTCAGCTGCATGAGATAGTCTGCCACCAAGCAGAAGACAGTAGAGCAGAGGGGAAAACACAGAATAGTGAGACCTCTTGAAGACTGAATAGCAGAGAAGGGAGAAAAGGAGACACAGAACTGGGAACAGCCATGTTCCGAACTGGTCTGTGAAACTGATCTTGACGTAGCCAAAAGAGTTCAGGTTTATAAAAGACTCAATAAATATCCTGTGCCCTCTGAGCATTCAAAAGCAAATCAGAAATTCACAATTCAATAGGAAGAAGGCTGCATCTCCCCTTAACAGCCCCAGAAAATGCTGCCATAACAAACTATAGTCTATGTTGCCTACAGAGAAATTAGACTTGCTTTGCATGGTGCATGAAATTTTAAGCAATTTTTCAGCTAAGCAAAGGGAGAAAATTGGGTCAGAAGTTTAAAAATCCTGTGTGTGGTTTTTCTGGCTCCTGGGACTTTTTACACAGCAGCTTCTACTGATCTCGGTTGCAACAAGTGGATGCAAAAGGAAAAGCAAAGGCAGAACAAGAATCATGGAAGTAGCTGAGAGGGGAAAAAAAGTAGCATTCAGAGCAAAATATTTGTTAAGTAAAAGCACAGGACAAAATCTAATGAGAAATGGAAAAGCTTCAAGGTCCAATTTAATTATGTGGGAGGGCAAGAGGAAGAGGGTCTTCAGGGCCTTCAGTCACAAAGTGGACAGTGAAACTATTCCAAGAGTTAAATCACTGGCTTGGAATTGTAAAGACTGATTTTCAGATTTTTGCCTATTGCTTTTTTTCTGTGAGCCTGGCAAGTAACATTATCTCCAAGCCTTAGTTTCTAGCCTGGAAGTTAGGAATGTCTGCACTTCAGTAACCTACAAGGACTTTATGAGACAAAATACTTTGAAGATCATGTCTCAAAAAAGGTTTTCATGAAGGTGAAGATGATACCTCAGCTGTATGGTTCACATAAGTATCTAGAGAAGAAAGAAATATTGAGAATGCACATCACAAGTGAGACCTAACTTGAGAGCAGTGGAATGTAGATTTGGTTGTAAAAAACGCTCTTCCATCATAAGAGAATGATGATAAGGTGTAAGGTGATGTCCAGCTCTCCTCCCAGTCTCAGGCATTGTTTTCAAAGGATTTGACTCGTATCAGAATGCATTAAACACACAACTGATTTTTGGAATCTAATGGATATTGAGGCACAAGCAAAATTCCCCTTATGTCAGTAGCATATGATCCTAGCACTGCTCATAATCAGAAGAAATCATTGTTGACAGGCTGGACTTTATGCTTTGTATTTTTCTCCCTAATTTTCCTTCCAAGCCATAGTGTCTAAGACAGCCTCTGTTGAGAATACCCACCAATGCATTAGCAGCATAAGGAAATGGTCTGATCACTCTACATAAGTATAAAGAAACAGGTTTCATTTATGATGGATGTAGTGGTGTTCCTTCCCCCTCCAGCAGAAACCCTTCTGCCTCCTCTGTGCAAAGCACCAGAGCCAGCTGCCTCTGCCCACCTCTCCCATTCCCAGTCTGGGCAGTGTTTTCCCCACAAGCTGCTTTTTCATCCTGCTGAGGTCTTTGGGGGAAAATGGCTTATTGGAATGCTCAGGGAGCATAGCACAAATGGGTCCAAAGGCTGCTTCTTACAAGACCAAGGAATAATCATGTAAACTCCCTGCACTCCAAGATGTATTTCCCCGCCGACAATACTGTCACATACTGCTGTATACATCTTTGCTCGGGGAAGAGAGCTGTATGTTGCTTTCAACCAATCTCCACTTCTCTCCCACTCCTTCTGGATGGAGAAGGCTCAAGGACCTGAAGTGGGGTTGCCAGAAAACAAGTGCAACCACAGGTTACACTGAATGATTAGTTGGAAGGCTTCTGTTCTCACTGCTGTGATGTAGCTAGAGAATGTTTGATTCCTGTCATAACATGTTTAAATTTAAGGAAATTTTCCTGGAAAGTAAGGTATCTGATCAGTTAGTAATGTAAGTTTTCCCATATTAGTGTCAGAAAGCCTTAATCCCACCCTATTTCCCTCTCTAACTCACAACATGCAATTCTTTGTGAAGTAAAACCATTTGCAAAAATATTAAGAGTTCCTTATTTCAACTTTTTATATTTTGAGTATTTCATCTTAGGCCTGACAAGACACCACAAAATGGCATCTGTGCATACTTGTCCAGATTCTATTTTATTTTGCCATATTTCTCTCCTAATGAACATTTTCAAAATGTTCAGGTTAAGATTTTTTTTATTATGAATACTTATGCATAATTTGGAATCTGTCCTCCTGCTTGAAAAGTTTGTCATTCAGTTAAAAACAGGAAGCATATGACTTAGATGACCAGACTCATCATAAAAATAACAAATAGTAGAAAAAGAATCTGTATATTGCCAAAGGAATATATACCATTTATCCAGACTGTTCAGCTCATGCAACTGAACAGAAGCATCACTTGAAAAATAAAGACTAGGCTACCAAAAATAAAAAGGGGGCAAATTTTTCCATTCTGAATCAGTTGTACAGTCAAGTCTACTAATCCTTCTTGACCAGCCTTGGAGATAGGGAACAGCTGTATATGTCAGAATAATTGAATAATTGCATATGGCTTTTCTGTACATTGCATTGCTATAAATAGCATTGCTGATCTCTCAGGACTTTACAAGCCACCCTTAACCCTATTCTGCATATCCTCATTGAAAATCAAAGGAATTGTATTGCTTCAATACAGAATTCTTTTCTTTCTTTTCATCATGAATTGCAAAATTCACACCTTGTATTTGTCATTGCTCCAGGAATCAAAATTGCCACTAAGGCACTCTGGACCATTTTAGTTTATGGCCTGTGATAGTGGTATGGTATAAATAAGGAAAGAAAAATTAATTAGGGAGCAGGAGAAGAGGTTGCTTTCTTTGTAAGCATTAAAAAACTTGAAATATTAGAAATTGTATTATGGAGGAGAAACTTGTGAGCAAAGGCAGAAGAATCACTACCTCCTGTAGCTCTGCTTTAGGAGAGTGCTGTGGTAGGAATGGCAGACATACTCATGATAAGATACAGATGGTTTTGCTGATATGAGCTTGGGATACACATTCTCTCCATTTCCAAGTGATGCTGCTCAGCCCACATAAAAGAGAATACAGGTAGAAGTTTTGGAGTCCTTTAATGGAGTATACATACATACATACATATATATACAACAGAAAGTGCTTTAGGTAAGCTTTGGGCATAATGGGTCTCTCTTCTATAATTACAGGAGTATTTGACCTTATCCCTTCATCTTCAACCAAATTCTTCAGATATCACAAAAGAGACATCACAAAGCTGTGTGTCAATGACTGTCAATGTCAATGACTGTCAGATGCTTCCAAGTTGCATATGTCAGTGTATGTGTAAATACGTATACAAACATGCCAGTAAATATATATATGTAAAAATTAAATAGTTGCTTGCATGAATATGTATAACTGTTGAGGTTTGGTGGGTGTGTGTGCAGACACATATATGTTATATATGTTCAATATGTGAGATATATTCATATAGTCACTCATTTCAGTCTAGTAACAAGGTCAAAAATAAGCATGGCATGTCTGATTAAGAAACCTACTCTCTTTTCCAAAGCAGTGACATTGACCTTCTTCTAATGCAAAACAGAAATTGCACGTGAGATAGAATTCTGGATAAAGACTGGACCTCAGGTTTCTGTGGTTCTAATGAAGGATATTATATCTGTAACAGAGGAAAAACCTGTTTCCTTGTCTAGGAAGAAGCAATTGTTTGAAGGTTTCGAGAATTCTTTATCTAATTCTTAGGGGTAAGCCTTAGCCAGCAGGAGATGCTAATGCAGGACTTTCAAATTACTTCTGGGAAAAATTAATTTAGAATACATGTATATGATTCATAACAGGGCAATTTCTTTTACATACATGACATATGGTGCTTTCTGAAACTTGGTTTTGTGAAGAGCTGAAGTTACCTGATTGAGAAAGGTGGTGGCTTTATAGACTCCATTCTACGAGTTTTGAGCATTGGAAGCCATTAAACAAAAATCCTGAAATTCGCAGATCATCTTTGAGTGGCTGTGAACAATTTATTTTGGGGAAAACAGTAATAATGGATACCATAGTCCACAGGTATTCAGGGACACCTGTCCTCCATCCTTTGGGCCTTGTATCATCTTGAGGCAGATGGATTCTTACTGAGATAATGATGCAACAGAAGTTCTTGCTCATGTATTTCATCCAAACCTGCTCTAATCCACTGTGCTCCCTGTAGCCCTTGGAGATCATCTTCACTGGAAGGAGGAGTTGAGGGAGCTATAGTATTTGGGGCTTTGTGATGAGTGTGTAAAGTCCCTTTCTGGGTGTTTGGGGGATAGACTTGGTGTACCCATGGGTCATCTCTGTGCTGTTATAAATAGGCTGCTGTAAACAAGAGGACAAATTACTCTGACTTATTCCAGACAGACATCCAGTACGTGCAGCTCAGCAGGCAGCTTTCTGAGTCACTGTATGCAAATGAAGCTTCCCATGAGACTTTGCAATAAAATAGAAGAAAGCTTCTTGTTATTTCAGTAATCATGAGCCACTGAGCCAAATAAACTAAGGCTGTCCATAGAGCCACCCTTCACCTGGGAGAAGGACTGTCTGTGGCTCCTGCTTTCTCTTCCATCACTAAAGGCACTGGAATTCCCAGGAGTCACTGGGCCATCTTGATTTAGCCAGCTTTTGTGTTTGGTTTGACTAGAAAATAACCTCTTAAAAATGAGCCCTATCCTGTGCAGTCAAAAAAACTTGACCACTTTTGAGTCAGAGTCACCGTCCAGACTGGCTGCTGCTGTGCTTTTCTTTCTGGATTCCTTAGCTACCAGAGCCCACTTGATGCTTAAACAGCCATTGAAAACAGTGAATGATGTCTTGGCTCTGAGCAAAGAACAGTCAGAAGAGTCTGAATAGACTGATCAGCACCAATAAAGAATTCCAATCTGACTGAGTAGATATAGGAACAAGCTTTTTCCATAAATCCAAGATATAGCCACCCAGGATAGATGTGCTCATGGAGGGAGCTCAATATGTGAAATTGCAGGAATCATCTGAGAAGATGTTTGCACAGATAAATGTAATGAATTTCCTTTTCTCTCCTTTTGCTTTGTCATATTCCCATCCATACAAAGCCACAGTTTATCTTTCTGTCCTCAGGAACAAGGAAGCTTCCAGGCACAAATTGAAGAGCCCACACTAGCACAGAATGGAGCAAAACATTCTCCATCATCTGTACAGATCTGACCAGCCTGTATTTAAGCTTTCTCTCTGTGCAGGCACAAATGCAATTAGAAAACCTGTGATTTCTCCTGAGCCTTGCCAGTCTGACAGCTTGGGAGAAAGAAGTGAGGAGAATGCAGGGAGTCACTGGGCTAACAGTGATCGGCAGCCACACTCAAAATGTCTGTTCAATCAAGGAGGGTGTACCGGGCACCCAGGTCTCACTTCACAAACTGCAACATCTCAGCACTTGGAGGCACCGTGCTCATTGTCAATCAGTCTGTGACAGCCTGCGCAAGCACTTCATTGCCCCTCCTGCCTTTTCTGGAGTGGCAGGAACTGAAGATGATAGGAAACCAGAGTTAGTGAAAGGTGAGGGTGTCAGACAAGAGCGTTATCCTCCTAAATGCAAGACAAAGGTAAACACACAAATGAAAGTCCAGGTATTCTGATGGCATGGAACATTGATAGTGCCAGGAAAGGTAAGTAGGAGAAACAGAAAAAAGATGTATACAACAGAGTATTACAAACTAAATATGTGGAAGTGAAGAACAAGTGGCAGGCTAAGGGACTGACCAGAAATTAGTAAAGAGAGACCCAAAAAGGCAGATAAAGGGACAGGCAGAAAGGAAAGTGTGGAAAAGGAAGAAACGCAATGGAATGGATAGGTATCATTTATACTGCATCGTCTCATGAGATTCTGTGCCCAAAAAATAGAGGTGATAGGATCTTTGAAACCTTCAAAAGAGATTAAACACACAGTTTACAATAAAATAAAATGAGGGTTGTGAGTGTAACACAAAAAGATGGTCTTAAAAATTCTTCTCTGTATTCATAGCAGCATACAGTAACATCAGAACGAGCTGAATGACTTAGAGCCCTGCAAATCAAAGGTAGCATGGGCCCCAAACACTTCATTAAACTCCTATGCATATACTATGCAATGTCAGTATACACCAAGAGGTTGGGTATTTTTTCTCAAAAGCATGTATGTGTTTGTTCCCTACATGCTATAGATAACTTCACATAGATGAAATTGCCACAAATTACTCATTCTAAGATTTTGGATGAGTTGCCACTTACTTTACGGTCTTCATACCATGTAAAGACTGTTCTGAACACATACATGCTGCATTCCTGTCCTGAATTTCACCACAGATTTGCTTTCAAAGTTGCATATATGCCATTCCTTAAGACTTAAACCAGAAAGACATTTTTATGCATTTCTTAAAGAAATTGTGATATAAAAGTCTTTTTTGGAGGAAGCAAAGGGCTGCATGTAAGAAAACAGGCCCATAATTTCCACAAGTGAAATTCTTACCAGAGAAGTGGCAAATGGAGTCAGCTCAGCTCCCACTTAGCAAAAAGTTTCATTAGAGCTGAAAAGCAGCATCTCATAAGACACTTCTCTAGAGCCCCCTAACCTGTTAACAATGATAGGAAAATCTTTAAAGCAACTGTAAAGAGTTTTACACAGTGTACTGCACATAGCAAGAACCACAGCCATGTAACAATACTGAACTTGTATGGCTTTGCCTCTTGTACATGAATCCCAAGCCAAGTGATCATTTGAGGCTTTCCATAGTAGGATATATTCCTTTCATTTACACAGGTATCTATAATTGCACATTATAGTAAGTGGTGAAGAATATGGGAGTTTTAATGTCCTAAAGACTGCAGTGGCCCCTCAGGCTGAAGCCTACTGCTCGAAGTTTCAAAGGACAAGATAATACAATGACAATTACAATCTCGTGAAACAGAAGGTTCATTGTGTACAGCCAGGGCAGATGCTCACTTAGCTGTAACTGAGCTGGTAAAACCAAAGCTGTGTTTACCTGCTGCTGCTCAGTAGATTTGAAGTCTGACAGATCTCTTTGCTGCAATGCGAGAGGAGCCATGAGCATGCGTTAGGTTTAATGGCACACGTCTTGATGAGCCCTGAAATACTAGTCTGGGAGGTGAAGAGGAGGTAAAAATACTCTTCCCTCAGTAAGAAACCATCACCAGACCATGAAATACGCTTTGGCTAGGAAAAGGTGCATCACAGGGCTGTCAAAAAAGTACAAGGGTCAATAAAGAACCATGGACAAAATCTGTCAGATTTACCAGAACGTTAATTCAATCTGCTAGTCTTTAAAACCAAGCTTTTCCTTAATTGATTTTGTGGGAATGTAAACTGAAGCCCAGCTGATGAATCCTGGCAACTGTCATATGATTAGTTTTTGTAAATGTAAATAATAAAAGGATGTTCACTAAAAGACAACCTTTAAGTTAGCCCTATTTAGAACCAGTTGCTTTTCTAATATATAGCACATGGATTTCCATTAGCATCATTGAGACGACTTCATACATACCCTGGGTTTTGGCCCCAAATGCTCTATAATTAAGTGCTAGTGGCTCACTCAGTAAACTTGAGATTTCTAGATAACTTACTTAAAGCTGCTAGCATTTAAATGGCCACAACTGCTAGGGTCTTAATGTTAATGTCCCGTTAATCCCTCTGCTCTGGGAGTCAGGTTTGCCTGCTTTAACATCTGTTGCACCTACAGTAGGCGGTACCTACCCTGGCACTATGCAGACAGTCAGCAGCTACACGGTGGGGGGGGAGGGGGGGGGGGGTGTCTGCAGATCTCTGCTGAAGGGACTGCTGTAGCAGAACCACAGTTTGTGTTGGGTGGAGCCATGCTCATTGCTTCTGCCTGAAAAATCATCTCTATGTATCATGTCCAGCCAAGCCCAGTAAGGGCTAACATTTTTTTAAAATGTCCTAGACTCCCATTTGAGTCCACCGGCATCTCTTATTTTAGCAGGAGCTGAGTCAGCCATAAAACAGAGATTAGGTTTCTAATACCTAATACATTCTGAGCCAGAAAAAAAATTCTTTGCACCTTTTGGATGTCAAGATTTTATTTATTTATTTATTTTAAAATTAGGATCTACTTGCATTTGACTGTCTTTTATTGCTCTGGTCTCAGAAATCTTAAACTTGTCAGAGATGTAGATGCTTTCTGAATATAGAAGCATGGTGTTGTTTGCATTAGTATTTGGGAGGTATCGTCATGAGATCTTTCTTATTGTGGATCCTACTATGATTATCTCTGTGGGAGATGGTTTGAAAACAGCTCATATACAGAGCAAGTGCTTGCTTGCATAGAATTTAATATTTTTGTGCTCTTTGGATGACACTGACTTCCAGGTCATACTCAGACATAATCTCAGAGATAGTTTTTGACCTTTGAGGGGCTTTCTTTATGGGGTTTGGTTGCTTTCTTAATATCTGAATTAGACTAATTAGCTCTGCCATTCATTTTCTTCCATGCCTTGTCTCACTGGTTTACAGTGGTGCACCCTTCCTTGGGGAAAGTCCAGTATTGTTTTCCTGGGGGGAAGAGCCCTATCTGTTTTCCCAGGCTTGGGTGGAAGGCTATGTAAACTGAGGAGAGGAGAGCCAAGATTATTTCTGTGAGCTGAGAGGCCTTTTTTTTTTTTTTTTGTTGATATGAGGCAAAGTCAGACTGTTCTTTCTATATGATTTTAGGCAACATTTGCATGCACACATGAAACTTCTTAGGTAGGCTTATTTTCTAAATCTTAGTAAATTTTAAAAATCCACACTTAAAGAAAGTTGTCATAAATATTGCCAAAGGGATAAAAAAATCACACCACTTTAGGCAGTTCGAGTTGCTACTGACTGTAATGTTATGCCGGGTGTTTAGAAAAGCTCTCAACTGTCAGTCATATCAGCAGTACACATAGGGGTAGGAATGCTGGTTTGGACAGGCTGAAGGTAATTAAAACATCCCCTCGATAAGGACTCGCAGGATGAACTCTAAAATTAGCTTGCACTTAGGGGAGTGAGCAACATTGTATTTCATGCTCATATTTAAGTGTTTTCCTAGCCAGAATGGATGTTGGAAGTGTCTGTCAGCTGCTTGGAAGGTCCTCTGTGATATACGTGGGGCTTTAGGATGCTGGCCCTGAGGAAGCTGGGGTAAGCCATGAATTGCTACAGGAATCTTGTAACTGTAGAGGTCAGATCCATACACATCAGCTGGAAAATAAACACCCAGCCCGCAGCCACCTTTTTCACAAGACTCCTCAGCACTAGGCAGACACATGGTGGGCTTGTCTTCTGTCAGGCTCAGCAGGAATTCCTTCTATCCTTTAAAATAACCTATATTTGGCTCTGCAGATGGACAGGTTGCCATTAGTTATCAGGGACCTGCAGAAAGCTAATAAGAGCACAGGTTGTGGTTGGTCAATACATGGTCTTCAGAGACAAAACCAGTTGAATAAATTTCCCTTTGGCTGCTCAGATTTGCCAACATATTGTAACTCTCCCACTCAGCACAGATGTTTGTAAAGTCAAGCTACAAACGGAGACCACCAATCTTTCTTTAAATAATGAATTTTTGCAGGGATCAGGGACTAATTTTTTTGTCATTTCTTACCCAGGCAATGGCCTGGATAGTAATGAGAATACCTTATCTGATACTGCTTCTGAATCACTGTTTCCTTGGACCTCCAGCCTTGGGGTATGATTTGCAATGCAATCAGTACTGCATTTATGTTTACCATTTTGTGCAGGAAGCACCATTTCTGGTACAACTGGCTAAACTTCTTCAAAGATGTATCTTAATGCTGAATTTGGAGTTGGGCCCCTGAAGGTAGAGCAAGGGGAAAGTTTTCTGGATGTCTTGACCAGTGAGGAGAGTTAGCAGAACTCAGATGCCAACATGATCTTTGTATAGTGTCACCTGAAACTTTGTGAGATGCTCTCCCTTCACACCATGGGAAGAACCACCAGTCAGCAGTGCTGTACTTGTGAGACCTTGGGCTGAGTGAAGGGTCAGGAAGATGCTGCAGTGGTCAGGAAGGTGCTGCCTTGTCAGGACTACATGGCAGCATAAAATTGGAAGTAGCCACTCCTATGTAAGGCCAGAAAGGAGTTAAATCACTTAGTGACTCTGTTTCAAAGAAGGTTGTCTTTTTCCCCTTGCTTCCAGAAAATATAAAACCAGACGCCACTCAAATGAAGATATCACTAACCTAATTTTTTCTTTGATAACAGGACTGCTGCAAAGACAGACTTTGTTCTTCTTGCTGAAAACTGTCAATAAAAAGTTTATTTCTCTGTCTCTACTTTCCCCTTGCTTCTCACCCATAAGGTCTTTACTTTCCAGTTAAAAAAACTAAGGATTATTGCCAGTGCAGGGAAAAATCAGTCAGGATCTAATTTATTAGATGCAGTAACTTTGATGTCTCAAGTTTAGCGGGTGGTTTTCCAGTCTGCACTCCTTGCTTCTGGGGAGGTTATGGATAGGAAGCGACAGCAATGTTTCATCTCACTATGTCCAGACACTTGCACTCCCTTCACTGCCATCCCCTGCATGTCTCTGTCATACTTTTTGTCTGTGTGTGCAGCTTTTTGCAGTGTTTCAATACTCAGGTAAGTGGAGTGTTATTTTTTTCTTTTATAGGCTTATATCCATGGTTCAGTACCATGGAAGAATGCAAAACTCGCTCTGTCTGTTGTTTACTTTCTTAGGATACTTTCTAGAGCGACAAGCTCCCTTTTTGCACACTCAGGTTTCTGGATTTTTGACACAAGCATTTAACCTTTTCATAGACTAGCCAACTCCTGATTCAGGAGGTCATATATGCTTTAAAGTCATTTCCCCAACTCCATTCTCACATCTTGTTGCCTGATCCATATAATGCTCTCTTTTTATGCATTGGATTATCCACACTGTGTGGCTATTCCTCTTTGGGAACCTGATGCCATTTCCTCAATGTGGTAGGCTTTACTCTTTGCTGTTCTACTTCTTTCTTCATATAGAATTCTGCCTAATTCACAGGCTTATCCAGTGAACATGAATTTAGTCTCCTTCTGGTTAATCATCTTCTAACCTACCAAAATGTGTTTCATGGGTTTCCATATTTTTATGGATGGTTTTTAGACCAGAAAAACACAGTGTACCGTGGATTCATTATCATCAAACTGGAAAAACAATCAAAACCTGCTCAGCCCATCTCCCCAGGGCCAATGAAGGATGTGTGCATTGCATGTCTAGTGTTTTGTCTAGGTCAGTTTTAAATACACAGTCAAACTTCAGTTCCTTCCCTACGGAGACTACTTTTCAGGTTTATGATATTTTTCTTCTTGGAATTTCAGCTTCATGTTACTGGTCTTAATTTTTTTAATATACCTTCATATTTTTAGCTACATGGGGTTTTTTTTGTTTTTTGGTTTTTTGCTTTTTGGTTTGGTTTGGTTTGGCTTAGCTTGGTTTGGTTTGGTTTGGTTTGGTCATTCACACCTTTCAATTATATGTAGCTTGTTTTATGCCTTTGCCCTCATCTGATAGTCACTGCATGTAACCAGGCTATTGGAGATGTAGCTCTTAATTTCTTTCCCTAATAGCTCAGTCTTTCCATGACACTGGTTGATTATGAAGCTCTTCTCTGAACTGTCTTAAATCACACTGATGAGGAGCTGCCCAGAAACAAATGTCACATTCCAGGTGCTTTCACCTCACAGAGCAGAGAGACTGTGGCTGTATCTTGCTGTTATTTGATGTGATTACTTAGCTTTTAATAGTGATGATTTGTCTTGACTTTTCTCTGTGTGTTCAGTCTAGACTGTGGCCATTGTCTGTGGCCCTTTCAAAGATTCTCTTTAGAAGCCTCCAGGCCTGTTCCATTGATCTGAATTGTTCATTTTCCTTTCAGACTCCTTCAGACCCTTTCCTCCCTCTTTTTCCTCAAGTGTAGCTATCACAAAGCTCAGTATAATCCTCTCAGTGTTGGTGTGTTTCAAATACTCCAGTTAACAGTTCAGCTCCACCTGATTTTGGGGCCAGTTCTGTGGGGCCAGGATTTCTGAGGCTACTTGCTCCAATGTGTAGGAAATGCTGGCACTCACCTTTAGGTAGCTAAGTCTATCCAAGCCTTCTCTGAAAACTTTCATGCCAGTAATAAATCTTCATGACAGTAGGTTTTAAAGTAACATGCACACTCAGTGTGGGCACTTCCCAGGCGTTTGGTGACTTGAGTCTAAATATTTCACTTGTGACTTTATCTATACAACTACACAGAAGGAACCAAAGAGAAATGCCATGTTGAGATACTCTGGAATTTTGAAGGTGTTTGTATTTCAGTACAAATTTTGCTTTGGCACTTCCTGTTAAAAGAACGGATGTCAGGTTAAGGTAAACAAATAATCTGAGCAACTTCTTAAAATTTATGAAATGTAAAAGTCAAGGCTTCATTTCTCTCCAGTGCTGTCCATCAGGTAAACCTACTTTGTCCACCTGTCAATTGCATATTTTGATCCTTGTTATGCTTACAAATGTGGGGATGTTTCTTTGTTATCATCTTGCTCATTCCTTAAATATTTACTCTTGACATGCATTTATGCAGATATAAAGAAAAAAAAACTTTAGCATTTTCATATGCCCAGAGTGCTTTGGCTTCATGTTTAGCTCTGGGTAGCAGCACTACTTGTGACCTTTGTGCTCACTGCAGTGTCCTGACCTCTGTGGTAATTGTAGCTTGGTATTGAAAAGACAGAATTTATGTGCTTGCTAGTGAATCCTGTTCAGGGTAAGATAAGAAAAAGATGCATACCTCTCCACTGTCTGGTAATTTTGATAGTGCAAGATAAGAAAAATATGCAGAATACAGTGGAAGGCACCATGAGCTGTAAACAACCTGCTATAAATATATTTGTGTTGAAATGCATATTGAGTTCTCTCTGTCCTGTAGCTGAACATGGTTGTTCTAGTCTTTTTGGGCTGGTAACACATCATTGCTTAGTGGTTTTAGTAGATATATTCCTAGTCAGTGAATTGATTTTAGCAGTTCTGGTTTTTGAGTTCTTTCTTAACTCTTACTAGAGACAGAAGTTGCAGCAGACATTGATGAATACATTTGATTCTGCAGGTCTGACTCATGGCATCTTAGTATTTTCTGTTTGTCATTTATGTCTAAGTAAAAGAGTTTGGAAAAGTCGTATCAAAGTTATCAAATCAGAATAATTGTTTTGTTTTTATAATTCTCTTCATTTTAGTGTTCTTAATTTGTATCTCTCTTTCTTTCTAATGCCTAGTTCACTCCATCAAGGCCTATTCCACCATATCTACTATTACAAAAACTCAAAATTTTTAGAAAGCCGGGCCTATTTTAAACACAAGCAAAACAGGTTGGTGCCTGAGGCTATGGATTGGTGGAACAGAGAGACCAAATGGTTGGTGCCCAAGGTCTTAGAGCGATGTGGTTTCTTGCCTGAACTTCTGTGTCAAGAGTCTGTGTGAATAGACAACTCTCCAAGTAGTCATAACTCCTCATCTGTCTTCCCATCAGGTCATCAGTGTGGTGTTATCTCGCAGGGAATGGGCACATGTACACAGCATTGGAAGGCTGCAGCCAGCCAGGGCTCCCTTTCACCATTTAGATTATTATGTTTGCAAGGGCAACTTCTGTGCCTATTTAGCTGGGAAGCTGTACTCTTCCTTTGGAACTAAAATGCAAAAAAGAACCATATTTGTTCTCTTCCTGTGATTTGAGGAGGTGGTTAAGTTGTGGAATTTCTTTTTTGAATGTTCCCCAAATCTTCACATTCCTTTTTGTCTTTCCTGCCATTTAATGGTTTCTACATAAAAAAACTTAAAGTGTTTGCTCAACACCCATAAATTAGGATGCATGGGAAGTTGATCTATTATTGTCTTGATTGGTCTTACATAGAAGCTGAAGCACATAGCTCAGAAATATCTTTCTCAAGGCCAAGCATAGGTTGCCCAAAGGAGGACCCAGATTTCCTGATTCCTAATACTATTCTTTAAAATAAATAGAATTCCCTTTTAACTTATGAAGATGTTCTTTGATGGTCATGACAGCTTTGTTCATATTTATAAATATTTTCTTTTACTTGTTGATCTTACATTCTATTATTATTATTATTATTATTATTATTATTATTATTATTATTATTATTATTATTATTGGTGGTGGTGGTGGTGGTGGTGATGGTGGTGGTGGTGGTGGTTGTTGTTGTTGTTGCCAGCTCTAAACAATTTCTATTTTCATTTTGGCAGTCAAAAGTTTTCCATCAAATTGGTGGAACCATCACTTGCGAAACTTTTTCATAGCATTACAATTGATGAGATTGAGTTGAGGCTGCTTTGACTCTTCTTTTTTAACTTTATTATTTCTCTTTTAATAAAGGAAAATCAAACTGATATGTTCCACGTTTACACCTGTACCTTCTTTTACTTGGTATGATTGATGGCTCTGTTTCTTACTACTCCTTTTCTATTATCACATGTATCCATTTGCAGTGAAATACCCATCTGTCTTCACTGTTGTATTTTCACACTGCAGTCAAAAATCTCATTGCCTCTCAGGCACCAATTGCAAACCCTTTTCTTTTCCATCCTTTTCTGGAGATTTGTGTGGCAGCTCAGTCCTGATGCAGATTAAAACCTTTGCCTGTTTTTTCCTTACTCATGCCATGAAGTCATAGCTGTCTGTGATATCACAGTGGGCTGTCCTGGGAAGTCTTGTGATATCTGAAGGAGAGGATTATAGCTAGGTTAACAAAGCAGTGGCAGGACTGAAATGATAAAGGTGTTTATCATACCATAAAGCATCTTGGAAATTAGAAATGTAAGCACAGACAATTCCTGTTTTTTGAGGGAGAGCTGGAGTATTATCTGCTTTTCTCTCATGCTTCATCAAGGAAGTTCACATTTATAAACCAAGAGGAATTGAAGCTGCACTTTGTTTTTCTCACTGTAAGAGGGAAGAGAAAAATGTGCAGGCAGGCTAGGTCTATAACATTGATTTGTAACCAACAAAGGAAATGTCTACTTATAGGACACAAATCAATGTGACCAGACTGTGAAAGTGCAAACAGGGATGTGAGAAAATTATTTGATCGTTAGTCTTTCTTTTGAAAAGACAGAGGGTCAAATTCTGCTCTCATTTATGAGGACGTAAGTTCCATGAAAACCAGAGGAGACTTGCCAATGTAATTATGAACAAAATTTTATATGCTGTCTTTCTGATGGATGGAGGTGTAAGGCATTAGAGTCAGGAAGGGGGCTAGGCAGGAAGGGAAGAATGCTGTAGTAAAGAGGATATGAACCAGGTTTTGCTGTTAATGAACAGTAGACACAGAAAACATATTGATGTTCCCTGCTATGCAGAGGTGACTGGTATTTACTGTGCACCTGCTTAATTCAGCTGAAATCATGGAAGTTTTCATTTACCTGAGAATTTGTTGCCACAGGCTGAGATATTTTCTTGGAGACAGACTTGTCTCCTGAGAATTAGCTAATCTTGCAGATTCTAGACAACCAGGGTTCATTATCTAGGAAAACCGTATATTAACAATAAACCACTGTATTTTGAAGGCAGGAAGAAAATTTGATGGTCTAAGTCCTTTTGGCCCATGAAAAGCAATAGATACTGATTTGGAAGTGAACCCCTTTATTCTTCCATGGCTTGTCTTTACAAAGACAATGTGGTTCCCAGTTTGGAAGATTTTGTCTCCCCTTGAGCTGTTTGCACCCCCAGATTTACACTGTAGATTGATAGCATTGGTTGTATCCATGCAAAATCAGTTTCTGAAGCTGAAGGTTGACTGCATAGTAGATCTCAGTCATAAAACCATATCAAAACTACTGTAGTTGTGTAACAGAAAATGTTGATCTAGGATAAATTTATCACACCAATTTGAATGTTTTCAGAACAAATGGATTATCTTTATGTGGCAGGCTGGATGTCTGATCAGGTGTCACCTGTCTGTGCCACTGTGACTTCAGGCTGGATTAGGTATCGTCTGCTCTCTTGCAGCAACACAAACTCCTGCTAATTGTAACAGTGACGTGATCGTGTGCCTATGCCCAGACCAGGTCAGATCTACACTGACGACTGAGCTGAGTCTGTTCATTAGTGAGGAAACTCATCTCGACTTCAGTTTCAGAAACACCCCCAAGTGGAGGCAAACTACCTCCTTTAGCTGCACACCCTGCTTCAGTCAAGGCTACAGTCCCTCTTCAGCAGTTCCCTGCATTTGCACAGGTACTGGGATTTCCCCATGTGTCTCCATCCAATTCCATTAGTGCAGTCACTGGAAAGAGAAAGGCCAACACATACATACATGCACAGTTTTAAAAGCTTGGGACTCATTTGGAGAGGTAGACATTTTTATTCTGATTAAACTGTCTTAATTCCTGGGGATATTGTTTTATTTATGCCACAATACAAGATTAAATCAGGCCATGGCTTCCCAACAGACAAACAAAGCAAGTCTAAAGAAATTATATTTTTGAAAGCTTTTGGAATAAGAATAATTTTGAATCTAAAATGCATTAAAGTGACCTTAAATAACCAAAAAAACCCTTACATTCATTACAAGTTAAACTCCCCTTTACAGAAGGAGGTGCTACAAGTTCTGTCATTTTACTTTGTAAACTGTAAAATGTCTGCTTTTTGATTTTTCTGAACTACTCTTTGGCCTTTTGAGATGGAGGCAAAACTCTCCCTGGCTCTTGCCCCCAACTCAAACATGTAGTGAATATCTCCTCTTGGGTGCTCTTTGTTTTGTGATATCTTGAAATAAGTGTCTTTCTATCGGGCATTGCTCTTATATAATACATGTTGTCATCTGGAGTAAGGCACAGTTGTGCATATTTATCTGGTTTGCTTTGTAATGCGTCATTACAAGTGACTGAAAACACGGTACAGGAAGTTGTTTGTGTGCTTTTTTTTCATTGCTTATGCAACTCCCAAGCAGAAAATGTTCTTGAGAGCAGATGGTACAGAAAAGTCAATGGCAAGTTCCATTTTCCAGATGCATAGATGTTTCATGTCTTCTTGAAGCCAGTTCAGATAGCTTTGGAAACTTGAGCCTAACTTTTGCTTAACCTTTACTAGGTAACCAATTAAATTGTGTCCTACTGGAGTTTCAGTCCTAATAAAAATAGCCTGACTGCACAAGATCCATTGTGTTCTCAGATGCTTAGCTGGGATCTGGGACATGGTGTTATAATCAGCAATTAAAATATTAATACTGCTTTTCTAGCAAGAATGCTGCAAGTTCAGCATCTGATGCATGTTCTATGGTTTCCATTCATTTCTCTCTTTCAACTTTCCAAAGAATGCACTGTAACACAGAGGGGCCAACATCTGAATTTCTTCCTACTTGACAAAGGGATTACTAGATGGTGAAGGCAAATTAATTTGACTTCCTACAGAGAAGGTAAGAACTTCTTACCCTAGGGCAGTAACACAGTCAGCTCATGACTGCATGATACTGATAAACTACAGTTTACAACTCAGTAGGTTTCTTGTTTGATTTAGTTTTTTTCACTTGCTCAGGTCTTTGGACTTTTCACTACAGTCTTATTGTGGCTGAACTGTAGGCTTTTATTTGATAACAAATAAAAGTATCAGTCCAATTTTTTTCCCATTGCCCCCACAGAAATCTGTAGGAGATCAGATGAGTGTTGTAGACTAACTTAGTGGGAGGGCATCCATGAAAGTTGATCTGCAGTTGTTGGCCAGACGAGTCACTTTGTGAGTTCAAACAACGTCTAGGTTTAGTTTAGGTCTGACTTTATTATAAGGTGATTTGTAGATCCAGGGATTCATAAGAAGTAAGAGACTTGATCCTATAATAACTATACCAAATTGTCAGTTGTTGTCCATAGATCCCGAGAAAACAGAAAGTAGGATTTCTCTAAAGATACTGCCTGGCATGCAGCATGGCATGCCTTGGTCAGAGGTAGGCATAGAACCAGAGTCTTAACATCTGATCCACTGAGTTTTGATGTTTTCAAGTACTCTCAACAAACTTTCAAGAAAGATTATCTGAGCTAAGGAAGATAATAGATTTAGAAATAAAAGCTGAAGAACATTTTTTATTATGTCACCACTTAAGTTTTTAGCTGTTTCTTCACGTGTGCTCTATTCATGCAGTGTGAAAAGATGAACCTAAACTGAACTCTCAAAGCTGAACAAATTCAGAAGTGAACTGACTTTCCAAATCCCTAGCTCCAAGACATCTCTTAAAATGAGAGAATACAGGTGTTTGGGATGACTGAAATCTTGGTCTTACATTGGTAATAGCATATAATTCAAGTTTAGATGCCCAGAAATGGTGATTGATGGTAAGAAAGGTCAGAAGGAACTGGTTTCTTTGGCAAACCTTGTGAAATAGTCTAGAACCACTCCATTTGCAAACAGGCTCCCGAGGGAAGTGGTCTGACACCAATTCCCTCATAGTTCAGGAAGTCTCTGGACAGTGCTCAGTTATATGATTTAGTTGTAGGTAGTCATGTAAGGATCACCTCTGACTGAATGAAAGTTCAGAACTTTGTGACACCAGAGTAATCTTCAGAAACTCCTTCCTTCTCTAAACCCCTTCAGGGATTACAAAAATAATAATATTTTCAATTTATGGAGAAGTTTCATCTGAAGACCTCATTATTGATTTGCAGCATTATCTATTAGCCTTGCAGTAATGAGGGAGTTGCATATTGTCATTTACTTTTTCAAGGGGGAAACTGAGAGGTGTAAAAACAAGGGCTTCTCAGAACTATGAGAAGTACTTTATTAAAACTTGGGCCTTCCCTAAGAGACAGAGGAGAATTAACAGCTAGAAAGACTCGAGCTTTCAGGACAGGATCCAATCATAGCCTCCACCATTCAATGTTCTCTCAAAACCAAACAGAGCTGTTGGGGTTTTGTTTCACTCCTTCTTGCTGCTTGGCCTGAGAAGCAAATTGTACATACCAGACTGGCTTCTCAAGGCAGTAAGTGAAAATGGTATTTTAAAATAATAGTTGCCATGTCCTGCAGCTCAGAACTGCCATACTGCATGTGAAAAGCTCATTCCTTATCAGAAACAAGGCGCAGAAAGTAATAGGAATATGTCTGTGTGTGCATGTGGATGTGTCTGGGTCTGGGACACAGAATCCCTACCTGGGAATGGCTTGCTGTTATCAGACATGCAGTTACCAGGGGTTATGTAAGACAATTGGAGCTCTGTTTTTTAACAGAGATGTGATTCATACTACTTGTAGTAACAGTAGCCACCTCCAAAGGAGACAGAAAGCAGGCACAGACAAAAGGCTGAAGAAATCAATGCTGGCTGAACACAGCCATCCTCCTGATACCTTCTGCTTGCAAACAGATTTCAGGTTATCAGCTGTGGAGGCTGATGCTAATTCCAAAGAGTTCTGGAGTTACTGCGCTGGTACATCTGTATTGGCGGTGTTTTCAGGGCGTGATTGAGGCTGCAGGAGCTGTGAGGGGTGACAGCATTGGGCACACTTTGCCATGTTCCCTGCAACTCTTTGGTGTTCTGCAGGAGGCTGAGGGAGCTGTGAGCAGAACTAGCACTCCTACTCTATTTTCTCAGTTACTCCTGCTGGGAAAGACTGGAACCAAAACAACTTTTGGCTCCTCTGCAGTTAACACTTCTACAGACATTTTTATAGTAATGTGGAGGGAGAGTCGAGACCTGGAGTAGCTTTGAACTTCTGCCAGCACTCTTCATTAGAGCAAATTGTGAAATCTGATTGAACTAGAATAGCTCTAAGCTCCCCTACAGCTCAGATTCCTGATCCATCTCCTGTGGTACTTCTTGCCGATTGTGGCAGAAATCAGAATATCTGCAAGAGCCCTGATAATTTTGTTCATCTGGGCCATTTTCTTATAAGTTTTTCTGTCACAAAATAGCAGGAGTAAGGTAGCTGCCAGATTGTCTACAGTCAAAAACTCAAATCACCTCCTCACAGAATTTCTTTCCTGATAAGAAAAAATGTTGAGTTCAGACACTGGTGCAGTGCTTATTTACAGAGTCACTTTCCAGAAATAAAAAGTGGGGAAGTTGCTATCAGGTCCCCTCAACTCACTGCCATTCCCTTCCATGCCTCCTCTTGGAATATTGTGGATCTCCTATAAAATTTCATTTCAGTATCATCTAAACCATTCTGCATAGTAACTTCTGCTGTCAAGGAAGAAGACGCTGAAGATTTGCAAACGGTCTTTTTAGCACTCGGGAGACAGCCCTCCTACGTTAGCAGAACTTATTCAACAACAGAGCCAACTGCCTTCAGTTTCATTCAAAAAAGTTTTCAAATGACCAGAGAAGAGGCCTCTAAAAGCCACAGAAAAGAGCTAAATACAGAATCAGGATAAATCCCAAGAGTTTCACTTGCTAATACTGAAGTAAGAGTAACAGTTATTGCTATGTTATTTTCCTTGATGCATCATGCTGCATATACTGCACAGAAGTCACTTCAGCTACTATTAATGTTAGTAATCATTCTCCATCAGCCACACCACATATATTTTTAAGAGAACAGTGAAAAATAATTCAGAGTGCCTTAAAAATGGCGTTTTAGTCATATCCTGACTCTGTGTTTTCTTGGCACAGGATGTTTAAAACCCAGATCTGAATAATGCAACTGGCACTCACATCTCTACATTTCAGGCAGACTTAAGAAAAATCCTGGTTTGATGCAGATGCTACATAACTTTAAAAAGCAAATAATTATCACAAATATATATCACACCTCAGGACACACTGCTGTCAGTGACTTGACATTTCAAATGATGAGTTTCACAAATGCGCATAACCATCAGATTTGATTGAGCAATGTTTTAGAATAATTCACATGCTCATCTAGAACTTTTTTCATTGTGTTTTGGCACTGAAGCATGAAACAGGAAATCTACAGTGGTTTTCTCTTTGCTTGTGAGGAAAGCAAGCGCTTTGATCACTTCTATGTACTCCAAGGCTGTAGTCAGTTATTCCTCAATGGATAATGAAACTAAAGCCCAGAGTGACTCGGTTTCTCTGTGGATCCCTGTGTGATATTTTATATATAGTTTTTGACATAAATCAAACAAGCTTTCATTTGTACAGTTTGAGGCCAGAGGCAGCAAACACACTGAAAGAATGGTATGGGAAAACACGTTTGTGGTGCTTTTTACCTAGTCTTTTCACTGTGTTGGTTACTGACTCTTTAATGAATGACTGGCAAGGGATCTCTTCAGAGATGGAGACAGTCATGCAAAACAAAACAAAACAAAACAAAACAAAATTATTTTTTTCATAACTGACAGTAACACAGTTGTTTAGCTCAGCATTTGGGCAGTGGGGGTAAAAATGTTAAAACTTAAGGAAAAGATTCCTTGTCTCAGACTTCACCCCTCAGAATCCATACAAATGTGATTTTTAATATAATTTTTCCTCCAGTAAAGGCAGATAAAAATCATGCAAGCATTTTCATCTCCTTATAAAACAAGTCACATAATGAAAGCTCAGGGAGAAGAGGGAATTCTATCACGAAAATCTAAGGTTTTTTTGGGAGGAAGGAGGGTGCTCAGTTTTTCTATTTATCTGTTTGATAACCTGGGTCTTGGTGCTTGAGAAAACCAGATGAAGCAGAGAAACTTTTATTTCTTAGTTTGCCTTGAAAGGGATAGTCCTGTAACAAATGGGTCAAATCTATTGAAATTTATAGCTGAAATTTCCACTGTCCTACATGGAATTCTACCTTTAATTCATGTAAACAGTATATCATAGTTTCCACAAGCAACAAGCCATGAAAAAAACAGTATTTAATTACTTTCATCCCTTACCATTTTGTACCGTGTTCCATATTCATGAAAGGGTACTTCCAATTTGTGATTGAGATCTTTAGCTTAAGGACCACATGCTCTGTGGCCAGACACTGATGCATCAAGTGCTGTACCACTGTCACAGGAAGGATGGGGGTATGGCAGAACCAGTGTCAATGGTGTTAATATTGATTAAATTGTTAAGTCCTGAGATTACACAGTCCCTGCACCTTTGTGAAAATACATTGTCTGTTTGAAAACCTGGTTACTGAAACAGGGAGATCTATTCTTTGAGGACATTCAACACTTTCTACAATTCACCAGTATCTGTGGGACTAAAGGGTTTCAGGGTTTATGCCAAAGTATTTGCAAGGACAGCATTTAATGAAACCAAAGCAATGTGCAGGGGAAGCAACTCAGCTCGTTTTCTTCGTATGCTTTCATTGTTTTTATTCTTCCTGAAAAATAATGTCCTTTCAGATTTCGTTTGACATCTCCATGATGTTGAACAGATTCGGAGAAATCACCAATATTTTGACAGGGTTCCTTGGCAATGAAATGTTCATGAAGCTCATCTGTCATGAGCTAATCTGGCTCATCTAGCCAAAGCAGTAGCTTAGGCGGATATATTACTGTAACAATTTAATTTCTACACATTTTCTTCGTCTCTGGTGATTGTAGTAATGGCAATTCATATTTCAGCTTCAGAAACATTGGTATTAATTGCAGAACAACTATACCTTTAGTTTTGTGAGAATCTTGCTTAAGGCAGCAAGGTAGTGGTATGTTGTCCGAGTGCCACCTTCTCGTTAACAAGACAATATTGCACTGGCCATCCTGAGTGTTCATGGCTTCAAAACCTGAACCTCTTACTTGTTCCCCTCCCATGAACCTTTTGAGAATCATGCCATAATGCTGGTGCCTTGTAACCTACAGCATCAGCACATAAATGCCTGAGGCTTTTTATACCCTCAAACTGCTTCTAATAATACTAAGTATGTGTAGAAAAGTAGCACTCAAGATTCAACAAGACTCGCAGTATACAAGCACTACCCACAAATCAGTCTGTTCCCAGGAAAGGTTATGTAGGTGCAGTTCCACTGAGCACAGATTATTTACTCCATATTCCACACCAACATCAATAAAATTAGGACTTTATCTGTTTGCCTCAGTCACACCCCACTTTAATGAACTGCTTTGAAAATTACGTGGTTTCACTCAGCATTCTGTGGAGGCTCCAAAGTAGGAATACACAGAATTCCATGTTTTATACCCAGCAATGTTCTGCCAGAATAAGATAATTTTATAATAATGATCATGCATATAACTCTACATACATACATACATAAATATATGGTCACTTATATGTATATATCTGTGTATGTGTACAATACTGTTTCTTCATGTTACCACATGTGAGAAGTGCTCTGGTGTAGCAGTGCACTGCTATGGTTCAGTCTGGCATCACAGATTTTTGTATTCATTTAAACCATTAGCTGAATGTTACTGTAGGGCTTTTGGAGACCTGCTCTGATTAGGCCTACCAACTACTTACATTTAGTTTCCTCTTCCAAGTAGAAGTTATCTTCATTTCAAATCAGATGTGCTAAGTCCAAACAGTTGCTTAACATTGCCAAGCATGGTTTTATCCTGCTCCACCCCCTGCGAGGAGCAGCCAAAAGAGCAGCACACGTTCTGCCTGGGCACCTGCCACATCTGCAGGTGTGGAACACCTGCCACATCTGCAGGTGTTGGAATACACACCCAACATACTGAGCATGATGAGATCTTCGTTAGTGGAAAGTAGGCAGCACTCAGAGTTAGATCTTAAATGAGAGAGAATGTTCTGGGCTGAGGCCTTGTACCACTGCCCCAGGTAGGAGGGGATTTGGCATGGGAAGTGGAAAGTCAGAAGAAGGAGAGTCATCCTTTTCGAACTGAACTCTTAGGCATGGTTAGTTGTTACACTCAGAGTACTGCTTGCAAATAGAAAGAAATATCAGAAGAATCAACAGAACAAAAGTGAGACCTCAAAAATGCCTATTCCAAGTGCCAAAATCAAACTTAAGAATTGAGCTTAAGAGCAGTGAAATTCTGTAGTATCAGATAAAAGGCCCTGAAAGAAGGGGAAAAGAAACAGATGCAGGCAGGTAATAAGAGGGCCTCTGAGTGAAAAAGCGGGAACATAATATAGACTTTCCTACAATGTAGACTTTCCTGCTATTCTGGATTTCAGTAGGTACCTCTGGAACTTCAGGGAGAGATTTTTTTCTCAAGTGTTATTGCAAACATGTCCCGGTGGGAAATTAGCCTTTACCAGGCTAGAGCAGTCCGGCCTCTTTAAACAGTCTTTCTGTAAATGTCTAATCCATTAACAAATTAATTTCTGAATTTTAGGCCATAGTGATAGGGGACATACAGCATTCCCAGTAGAATACAGAAATTAGCCATTTTCTCTTGGAAATAAAGCCCTGACTACTGTGAAAAATCCATACTTATGGCCTTCTCATAACATGTCCTGTGTTGCTAAATTTTTGTTGTTTTTTTAGCACAAGTTCTGGCCTCTGCTGGAACAGTGGCTTTTATATCTCAGTCTGGCTTGATCTCTAAGACATTGGGGTTGGATATCTACCTATAGATAGGCAATGGCCTAACCTTGTTCATACAATGTAAATGCCATAGTCAGTCCTAGTCAGACAATGTACTTTCTCCTTATAAACAGTAAAATATATCTGGAATAACCCAATTTATGCAGAAAATTGATTCTTGAATCATGTTTGTTGATGGCTTACACTGCTGTTTTCATCTCCTCCTTCTTGTTGTGGCCTTAAGAATTTAATCCAAAGTCCTACTCCCAGAGAGAAAAAGTGACCAAAAAGAATGTAATTTAACCTAGACAGCCCAGTCTGAAAATATATCATGACTGTGAAAGTATCAATTAAAACTCAAACCCCCTGACTCAAGAGAGCTGTACAAGATCAGACACACTAACTTCCGAGGCACTAGCAAGTTACTTTCCATTGCCTCATGATAGCACTGTTCCAGCATAATATATAAGAATAATCAGAAATAAGCTCACAAGAAGCTCATCTTTTAATTTCTCCTTTACTAGGGATCAGAGGAAAGGCAGAAGGAAGCATTCTGATGATATCAGAGAAAAGACTGTTGCAAAAATAAAATAAATAGCAATTAACTAAAAACTTGAGTCTGCTTGATTGGGAATCACTAAAAAAAAGTAAGAGAAGATTGTGGTACCAAGTCTCAAGTAAAGAAAAGGAGCTATTTTGCTGATTGTCCCTTGCTGGTCAGACATGGGAGTGTTCCTAACAAGCAGGGAGTACTCAATGTGTTTGATGGTGTCTCTGAGCAGAGAGAAGTACATCCAGGGGGAGAGACAGAAATATCCTGCAGGGAACTAATCTAGAAAAAGCCTGTTTCAGGACCAAGCAACAGCAGTAAGTTGATGTTTATAATATTTAAGTCATCTGTAAAGGAAATATGATGGTGTGTTGTGTAAAGAGCAGAGTCAGGCCAATGCTTGCTTTCTGAGTGTTTTAGGTAATACAATATGATAGACCACATCAGATCAATGGTGCTGATTAATGAACAGCCCTGGAAAGGTAGCTAGCAAGAGATGAAAGGGTCAAGACACAAATTTCAGGAAGGAGAAGGAGGATCAGTGCCTCAGAATATAGAGTTATGGTCCAGAAGCCCATTAATCATCAGCATTATTATGTAAAGCACCACATTTTCTCCTGACTTTTATGCCCATTGCTACTGCACTGAAGTAAGTATAAAAGTGACCTAAAGTGTACATCTTAAATCACAATCTGTAATACATCACTATTCTCATAAAATGGACCTTCCTTAATAAAAACACTGATACAGTTAATGTTCCTCACACCCTCTAAATTACCAGATAAAACTTGGAAAGAGCAAGGTGGAATAAAAGTGAGCATATATAAAATGCCCAAGTTACTCTCATTAGTGGGAATATTTAAGTAATAAAGTCTGCATTTCTGGAATGCATTCATGCAGAACATGTATCTTCTAAAATCTTAATTAAGCACACAGTACCCCATGGAACAGAAATATAATGCTTTCCTTTTCTGGATAGAAGAGCCCAGGTACACAGGGGAGAAGTTACTTAACCCAATGTCACACATCCCATTCCTCTGTTGTCCTTCTTGTCTCTCTTTCTGCCAAGTCTTCCTATGGTTAAAGATCCTTTTCCTCTAATTTTTCCAAAGCTAAATTAAGTCTTTTACAAAATTTGCAGTATTTCATTCTCTGTTGCGATACTAGTGTCTTAAGAAGTACCATCAGCTTTGTTGATTTTATGTACTTAAAAAGTGCCTAACAGCTGCTGAGGATCTCAGTGCTTTATGCTCATCCCACTGGAAGAAAGAGAGATATCTTCCCAGGCCATAGCAAAAAACTTGGAGAAAAATGAAGATATTTTAAGTATTGCCTTTCACAGAGATTTTTGAGCCCAGATTTTGTAGAAGACTTCCAACAGCCCATCTCTAACAACTTGTCTGCCTGACCCTTGTTGGGAAGCCAGATTGAGTGCTAGGCAGTGCTACAAAAGAGAGCCACTTGGATTGGGATCCCAGAGACTGGAAGAGCAATAATGACACAAAAAGAGAGGTGACAAAATATGCAGGATTAGTACATGCAGTTCTTAGGCTTCTCTTGTGTGAAATTAGGAGTGAAGTGAGCAGGAGTTCTGCTGAAGTAAAGACTAAAGACCCGATCCTGTGATTTTTCTGCTTCTAGTACAAGTTAAAAATGCATGTTATCTGAAGTACTAGGAAGTCTGTAAGGCACATGGGATTTATGCCTTAAAAAGGTGAGCAATAGCCAGATAAAAGACAGACTGATGTGTGCAAAGTGGATGTAAGAAGCAAGGTCAGCATTAACAGAACAGGTGGGGCATATATGGAGGTGGGAAGGAGAACTTGAAAGTAAGCCATGCTGAGTGTTAGCAAGGACTTAAATCTACAGAATCCTTGGGCGTTACTGCACCTTTGAAATTCAATCCTTGGTTCTTGTCAAAAGTGTCACTACTTTATGTAATTCTTTCAAACTAACCTGATGCATGTGGTTCCTCTTCCAAGCCCTGGTGAAACTCAGAGGTTCAGGCTAAGTTGTAGATTTTGTGTGTGTGTGTTTGAATTTACTTAATTTGCAATTCAAAGCAGACTCCAAGAGGGGAGAACCTAAAAAAAAAAAACTGGAATCAAAGAAAATGTTTGCTTGAACCCCTGTAAAATATAGCTGTAAGGTTTCATGTAGCCTGTTGAAATCAGAATTTAGTACATATCCCAGTAGCTAAGAAACATCAGCATTACAAAATGTGTGAATTGAACATAAAACTGAATGTATATTTTGTGAAGTACATTATTACAGTGTCATCTAAAATCGCTCATTGTGTCTGTTGGTGCTTATTGGAGTGTTCCTGCTGCACAAACAGTGGGGTTTTTTTGTGTTGCCTTTTCAGACATAAATTCCACCTTGCACAGTGACATTAGCTTCCTGTGAAATAACAATTACATCTCTTACCATTTTTCATTCACTTTCTTGATTTCTTTGATAAAACAAATCTTTGCTTTTCTAGTCTGCTCAGAGTAGGCAAGATCATTTTTTCAAGGAAGTGGCACCAGTGGCTTTACTGTGAACAGGACTGAATATGCTGATGTCTCAAGAGTTCTCTGCATAAGTGAACTGAGCAGGATTTAATTCTGTCCCTGGATGTCAACTTCAGACATACTCCCAACATACCCACAGTGAGCCACCAAAGGAAAATAAGAAGCTAGCAAAGGAGGAGTTCTCTTAGTCTAGAGAAGGATTCAAGTCCCCCAAAAATGTAAATACTCCCAAAAACTTAGATCTGGATGGGGAAATCACCATCTAATAAATATTGGAATGGAGGTTTTTCTGTGGATCCCTTCCCATTTCAGTCCATTGGTTCCAACTATCTCTTTATCTCAGAAGATTTCAGAGATAAAACTGCTGCTGAGCCAAACCTTTCCTGCAAGGCTGGCAATAAGTTACTTCCCTGGTGTCAGTGCAGTAGACCAGGTGTCTGATGAGAGAAAAGTGGGGTTTCTGCTTTGATATGAGCCATACTTTTTGTGATGTAAATACAGCAAAAGACATGAAGGAGGATTCTTTCCTTCTTTTTCCTGCCTTTCAGTCCTGAGGCAGTGTTTGTTGCTGCTCAGAACAGGACTGGCGTTGTTGTTCTGATGAGATGCACTTGAGTGCCAAGTTTGTGCTAGCTCTCCATCAGCGCTCCATGCTCACGCCATTGGAGTGAGCGACTTCTCAGGAGGAATCCTGCTGGTAGCCCTTTGGTGGCCAATCCTCCCTCTCCTCCTTGCTTCACTGGATTAGGTTGCATGGGCAGACTGGGGTAACTGGGGACTGATTCTGTGGTCATTTGCAGCCAGGGCTGGAGGGGTTGAAGCAGGAATTTAGCACTACCAGGCTGCAGCCAGCTGTACTCACAGCACAGAATGCCAATTAGAGTTGTAGCAAGTTTTCTTGCTCTCAGTAAATAATTATTATTTCCCCCTGACCTTTCCTTCTGATTCTTTCTGGTACAGACACAGCCTCTCTCTGTTCCCTGCCCCAATGAACGTCTGCACTAGGTCCAAGGCTTGGAGTAATTTACCTGAAGAGTGATACCATTTGGAAACCACTGTAAGTATATTTTATCTCTTATAAAAGACTTCTTGTTCAGCAAAATAAGACATCTTACATACACAAAAACAAACTGGAGCACCTGTGAGCCTTACTGATGAGGGTAAACTAAGTTTTGCTTTTGAAATCTGCAAGGAAATATGTGGGCAAAAAGTATGTCAGTAAAAAACTGTTAAATATTTAAGTCATAGCCTCACAGCATAGTTCAGCAATGGCTGGTTTGATCTGCTTGTATTTTTTACTTTGGCAGGTTCTCCCTACTTACTGCTCTAGTTCGTGCTGTTCTAGTTGGTTCATCCATGTTTATCCTTGCAGTGTTCATCTTCTTTTTTATTCTTATTATTTTTTAATGAGACACCTTACTTCTCATTGGTGTTTCAGGCAATACAGGTGGAATCTACTGCAACTTCTTAAAGGGTTACACTGTTCTTTCTGGGCCCTAAGACATTTATGACTTAAGGCCATTACAGTTTGGTAGGTTTGGCTCGATTACATAGGTAAGGTTGACTGAGAGAATTCTGACTTTGCATTGTGGTTTTATTATGCTCTGAAATTACCATTTGCCTGATATTTGTACTTTCTCCCCCATAACTATAATAGTTTTGAATTCTTTTGATCAATTCTCAGTAGTTGTCAGTATTGTCATAGTGTTAGTACAGCTGAGATGCCCTGATGTTACAAGTCAGGCAAGCTCTGTAGCCAGGACCCAACTCTCATGAGACTTGTGGTTCAGATGGAATAAATGGACAAATTTTGGGCTGTATAAACCCTACCTCAGGCCTGAAAAGGACCCAGCAAATTTCAATCTTACTTTAACCTAATCTCTGAGTTTAATTTAATTATGTTAATCAGTCTCCTGTAAGGGATTTTGGAGTTTATTTTACTTTTCTGTGTTGATTAAATTTTCCAGGCTTATTGCACTAGAACATTGGGTCTCTCTTGTCAGTTTTCTGTGCCTCCCATTCTTGCTTTGCAGTGTTCTGCTGGGATTTCTCTTTCATATTACATTTTATGGCAATGTTTTCAGGAGTTTGTGTTTTCCATTGTATGACACAAACTTGCAATCAGAGATTTTAAACAAACTGCCAGTCATGTAGCTGCAACAGCATGAAGATCAATGTGGCTGCAAAATCATCAGAGAAGCTGTGTGAATATTCAGGCAGTCAGCCTGTGCAGGACTTTTAACTACTGAAGCAACACTTCTGGCAGGAAAACTGTGATGGCTCAGGTGATTTAAAGGGACCTTGTCTTGGGAAGCTTCACCCTCAGCTCTGGCACTCAGTGTGCCCTGAATTTTGGCGTGAGGTCTCTGGGCAGATTTTAGGGAGTTTTTTGTTGTTGTTGTTGTTCTTTCAGTCCTATTTTTTTTATATTCAGTGATTGTACTCATCTCTCTCTCTTTACTTTGTCAGTTTCTAAATATGTATTGTCAATGTCATGTCTGGAAGAGACACAACACTGGCAGTGATAAGCACTGATATCAGGATCTGTGTTAGTTGCACACAGGCAGAGGAAGAATGTGCAGCAGAACACTCAGGGAAAATATTGCTTAAAATCAGATATGAACTATTTTCACACTCTTATTTTTAGGATTTGAAAAGCTGGAGGTTTTGTTTTTGTTGGGGGTTTTTTTGATTTTTTCAATTCTATACAGCCCCTGTGAATTACTAAGGTTACAAACTAACTGTGCACCAGTAAGTTAAGTGCAGTGCTTGGACACTTACAGGCATCTCTGACCTGAGGGCACTTAGTATTAAGGTGATGCCATAGCTGTGAAGAGGCGAAATAATGCCTGGAACATGGGTGGGCAGACTCAGCCAGCAGCAACACTTACAACAACATCAGCAACCCTGTGGCATGTTCTCTCTGTGCTGCTTAATATGCGACGAACAAAGGTCTAGTTGGTGACCCAGCCCTCCCTGTATTCAGAGGCTGAAAACTGCCTCATTATTGTTCATTATGTAGTATTATTCTCATGCAGTCACATTATCATAGCTTCCCCTGAGAGCCATGATGCTGCTATGGGCTCTGCACAGCTACACTGGTTCCTATACCTGAGCTAATTTGTTCAGTGCTAACCTGATGTCTCTGCAGGACAGAGAGCTATTCCCCTTGTAAGGGAAGGTTCAAGCATTAGTTATAGCTGCTGTGTGAGAAGTACAACACACACTGTCTATTTTTGACAGGGACCTGGTTTGCTGGCCCACTGTGAGAACATGTTAACTCACCCTGGGGAAATTCATTCCAAACTCAAGTAATGGTTGCAAGGGAGGTACATGCAAGGAAATCAACTGTGGAGAGCAAGTGGAGGGTTGAGGGAGAGAAAGTTGTATGCAAGAGTGGCAGCAAGAAAGGGGAAGTGTGGCAGGGGTTTTAAAGGCATTCCAAAGCTCAGAGGCAGTAATTAGTTTCTAGATAGCTTTGAGGTTAGGACATACAAAATATTACCCATTCTGCCTTCAAATGAAACAGAAATGAGCCAGTTCTAGTTTACAGCCAGTGCCCAGATCATTGCAGCCTCTGCATCATTGTCAGTTGGCCGCCATTTGAGATCTTGTTCTATGACAGTGAAGTGCTAAGGTACATGGAAAGGAGCGAATGCCTCAGTGCAATGAGGATGCTGACAGAAAACAGAAATAATATAATGGCAGTGATTGTATACGTTTTGCTTTACACATGAGCTGACAAGTACTGATAACACACAGTTCAGTTCAGGAAAGACAGGGAAGGCAGTTAGCCTACTGTTAGATACTGGAGAGCATACAATGAAGAAAGAAGATGATATATTTCAAGTGGTGTAAATTAGCATCACAAAAAAAAAACCCACAATAAATATAAGGAAATGCTTAAAGTGAATTCCAACAAAAGGAAAGTATGCGGACATAGGATAGAAAATTAAACTGATAGAGTTGGTAGGATGTTTAGAAATAAACTGGATAAATCTCTTGTAAATTAGTAGCAAATATAAATTCTTCAGGGACCCTCTAAACTTTGAAAGTCAGTATCTTTTCTGTTCCCAGCTTGTGGGCTTCTATGCATCAAGTTCATGTAGCAAAGTGTCATCTCTTTGCTGTATTGCCCTTCTGCCATTCTTCACAAGGAGCAAGGATGGTGATGGCTCTCTGATAATGTTAAGAATGAGTTCAGTATTGGAAAGGACTTGTAATGCACCACAGGTATGTATAGAGAAGGAGATAACCGAGACCAGAACGGAGCTCTTTGCTCCAACAGTACATTCTCAAGTCTCTTGCATTCCAAACATGGCAACTCTTGCCCTTACTAACAAGTAAATAGCAAACAGCTCTTTTCCAAGATTAGTATATAGATAAGAAGACAGTCATAGGAACTAAAGCAGCAAGGTAGATTGACCCTTACTACTGAAATAATCACATAGGATTGCAAATCAATGAAGTCCAGAGATGGGATATACAAGGGGGTAATTTGGGAAGGTTCCCCAGACAATATTTATTACTTGTTTCATTCTTGCTCCTGCTCTTGTTCTTTCAGAGTTTTTGATGTTGCTATAACAATTCACAGTTTTCCAAAGTTAGTGTGTCATTTTTACTTTCTGGACCATAGAGATATATTAGAGAGCTTGCTGATGGAAGTGTTCATAGAAGTAGTGTGCAATCAGAAAAAAAAATAGGTTGGAAGGGTCCTCTGGAGGTCTGTAGTCCAATTCCCTGCTCAGAGCGGAGCTGACTTCCAAGCTGGATTAGGTTATTCAGGGCCTTGTTCAATTAAGTTTGGAAAATCTCCAAGGATGGAGATGCCATAACCTGATTGAGTACTTAACAACTCTCCCTGTGAAGACTTATAGCAAAAAGATAGCAATAGAAGTAGACTATATAAGAGAATGTGAGAATATTTAATTAGAATATATAGGTGAAGATCATGGCAATAGGAGCTTTCTGTATGGGTGAAAAGGTAGAACAAAAGAATTGCAGCATACTTACAGTAACAGCAGGATTGCTGTGGCTTTGCCTTTGCTGGCAACAGTAGTTGGATGTTGCCGCCTGGAGAACTTTGTTTGGGTTTCTTCTTAGGTAGTTTTGATCACAGTGTCCCCAGGATTTTTCTTTTCTGAAAAGCTTTCTTTAGATCCTTACTGGACTTTGCTTATTCCTTAGCTTCCCTCCTGTGGAAGCCTGCATCCCTTTCAGGTGGGAGTGACATACAGCCCATGTCTGAACAGTGAGAGAAATGAACTCCTGAGGAGAGGTGTCATCTCCAGTGGCAGTCAGCATCACTGCTATATTCTTACCTAGTGAGCAAAAGTCATCAAGCTGCAGGACTGCAATGTGGAAAAATGATCACACAAGAGCATCTTGATAACACCGTGTCAGCCTTAGGAGCAAAGTAGAAAAAATATGGGTTTGGATAGGAAGAAGCAGGGGATGCTTTGCACAGCCTTCTTGGTGTCACTACCTGTTGCTATAGTGTTTTTTAACCTGTCCCTCTAATGAGTTTTGAAGGCTTGGGAAGCACAGGCAGGATCAGCCACAGGATGAAACATCAGTCAGTGCTTGATTTAATAACAGAACTATAACTGTGCTAGTTGACTGACAAGTCTTGTTCACACAGACTTAGCCCTCACTCTGCAAAAAACAGCAGTCTCCTGCCCAGGGTAGGCAGCATTGTGTGTGGATAGACCTGGAGTCAGAGGCTGTATTCCAAGCATATAACTTGGGCTAACTCTGAGCTGAAAACAGACCTTAAATACAACAGTTCAGCTCCTGGGTACAAGGAGCTTCATTGCCGGATGCATCCAGAGTCCAAGCACAGCAGTTCAGCTCCTGGGTACAAGGAACTTCATTGCCGGGTGCATCCAGAGTCCAAGCCTACATACAGCCTTTTTCCCTGTCCAGAAAGGTGTGCTATCTGAAAGCTGCTTGGGTAGCAATGCTGTAAAAACCCACTGGTTTATGCACAGATTTCCTGCAGTCCCCACTGCATGCTGGCTGCATATGGAAATGCCCTGGGCTCTGGAAATGAGGTGTGTGAAGGTGTGTCAGAGTTCGTTTGGATCATGCCAAAGATCCATGAGGACTGTTACAAACAAAACATATGCAGTCCACGTACTTTAAAATACACGTGCCCACATACAAGCTATAGTTTACAGCAGCAATACCATCCGCCTATCCCGTGATGTGGAAACTGTAGTCCCGGTAACCCAAAACGCACCAGGGCTGCCAGAAGCTGCGGGGTTATCAGTGTGACCCCCTCGCCGGCCGTGGTTCACCTGCAGAGCTCAGCTCAGCTCCCCGGCCGCACCCCGAAGCCCCGGCCAGCTGCCACCAGGAGCCTCTTGCTGGCCCTCGGCCGATCCAAGGCATCCCTTCCGCGCCCACCACCTCCTGGGGGGGGGCTTTGCGGGAGGAAGGGTGGGGAAAGGACTTGTTTTCTTTCTTTCTTTCTGGCCCGTTTAACTTACATTTTTATTCTAATTTTCTTCCTCGGGCCGTGCCGGGCCGTGCGGGTGCTGCCTCCCGGCGGTAGCCGCAGGCAATGGCGGCGGGTCGAGTCCTGCCCCCGGCCGGGCGTGCCGCCCTTATATAAGGCCTTTATGTAAGCAGCCTGCTCTGCTCCTCGTCGCCCCCCGCGGGATTGGCGGTCTCCACGCTGGACGGTCGCTTTAGGAATGGAGAGGCCGGCGCAGCCCTCAAACCGCGTCCCGGGTGGGACGCAGGAGGGCAAAGGCTTGCGGGGAGAAGGGGCTTCCGCTCTGGCCCCCCGTGAGGAGAGTCCCGGCCTGTGGGAAAAGGCTCTGCCGGCAGGCAGGACGTGCGCCCGGGGTGCCCCGGCACTGCTCGGGGGTCGGCAGGAGATAACGGGTTCCAGCGGCACGGCTCCAGCCTGCCCGGCTCCTGCTGCCCTCCTGCGAGTGCCCACGGTTCTCCCCCCGGTATGCGGCAGCAGCAGCCGATGTTTGCCCGGTGCCCCAGCCGTATCCCGGGCCGGGCAGCAGTGTCCCCTCCGGAGGCCGCATCCCGAGCTGGCGGCGCAGCTCCCTGGCTCGAGGAGCACCGAGGGAGCACCTGCACCTCTGTAGCGTAGGAGGGGGACAGTGAGGCGGGTGCTCGCTGCCCTGTTTGGCGTGCTCGCTGTGTGATTCAAAACCTGCCGCTTCGTCCGGTGCCTCGCCTTCTCCATCGTGAAGCTAAGGTGGTGACTGATGTACCACCTGCTTGATGTACCACTGAGGCTGTCTTAATGCTTTACTTAGATGACGTCTGCACCTCAAAATTGCCTCAATGCTTTTCCCCACAATGCAAGTCTCTGCACTGATTAGTTTTGAACTTGAAACTTGCATATTTGTTTGCTTTTCAGACAATTCTATTATATTTCTGTATAACTCTCTGTATTCAGAATGCTACAGCCTTGGTTAGTATTTGTCAAACGGCACTCTGACTGTCTAAACTACTGGGAAGAGTTTCACTTTATATGTCATCAGTAAGGGCAGAATAAGGAGCTTCGTGCTTGGCCTATTTGCTGTAACACAGTCTCAGGGCTGTTGCATCAGAGTCAAAACAAGGAGCAGCTTGTTTCCAAACAAGAAGTATGGAGGAAAGTCTTCTCTGTGTCCTTCCCTGTAAGGGAAAAGAGAGGCGAGAGGGGGGTGGTGGTGGGGGAAGAAAGTTATCTTTAACAGATTCTAAAAATGCCTTTTCCCAAATATGCAGTCAGTCCCTTCAAAGGTCTCTTTGTTTATTTTCAGGAAGAAACCCAAGACAGCTGAAAACCAGAAGGCATCTGAGGAGAATGAGATTACTCAGACGGGTGCATGCAGCGCCAAGCCAGGCCTTCCCTGCCTGAACCTTGAAGCTGTTCCTTCTCGGAGCCCAGCCCTCATCCACTCTCCACATTCACCAACAAACCTGCACGCACACACAGGGTCATCTGATTGTGAGTACACCAATATGCTGCTGGGGTTCTTGAAAACACCTCCCTTACTGTGCACCAGGTTTTCTAGTTGGATGTTCTTCCCATGATGTCATAAACAGGGCTTACCTTCTCCCTTCTTTGGGAATTACATCTAAAGCAGAACATTTTTGTGGTAAGGTTGTAATAATCAGCCAGAAAAAGCTGAGTGTGTGTTGTTAGGTCAGGTTGCTGCTTATTGCAAATTAAAAAGGGAAGACCTCTCAAGCATGTCCCTCTCCAACTAGAACTGTTGCTCCTCTCCAGGTGGTCACAAGCTTCTCATTACCCAACCATATTTCCTGACTGGGGGGTTTCAATCTGTGCTGAAAACATGTGCCTGGCTCTGCAGCCCAGGACTGTAAAGTTTCCATGAAGAAAGGGGAGCATTTTGTGGAGAGGATCGGTCTGTGAGAGTCTGGAAAATCTTTGTAGACCTGTGTGGTTATACCGGCCTTAAAGCTGGCCCTTGTTTTTGAGGGCATTTGCTTTCAGATTACTCAGGATGGGTTAATTGCCCTTTAGAAAACGTTCTCCTCCATTTGGCCAACAAAATACAAAAATAAGGGAGGGGCTTATTAAAACTGGTTTTTGGAAAGTCACTTGACCTTGCCAGCTCTTCACAATATTGTCATTTCACAGAGGTCCTTGCCTGGAAGTCTCTTGGGCAAGAATGTGCAGGGTAATGTGAATTTCATCACTAACTAGTTTAGAATATATAGTTTACCTCTTCTGCAGTGGTTTAGAATGTAAGTTTACAAAATGGGGGGGAAAAGGAGAAGATGATGACGCCAGGTTTCAACAGCTTGGAAGCCAACCAAACTTTGCAAAAGCCTGTAAAAAAAAATCAGGGCATGACAATAAAAAATCAGATTTAAAAGTATGTGTATTTTTTTCTTTCTTTAATTTAAATATCCTGCCTCAGGGCCGAGCTTGGAAGCAGTTGGGTTATAGGGATCATCACTATCAAAATCACTTTAGCTGCAATTTATTCCTGTTGGCTTCTGACTTTATTCATTATGAGCTTCTGCTAGAGATCTTGATTTTAATAGAGCTGGTAAACATTGGGGAGACTTTCCTAAATCTCACCTGGTGATTTGGGGAGAAGAAAGAGCTGTGAAACAATTGAACAGCAGGCAGCATGCAATTTAGTATATACAAGAATTCTTTTCAAATTGGAGATGTCAGGCTCTTTGTTAAAACTGGGGTGCAGTTTTGTCTTGTAATGTTTTCTGAAAACAAAAAGCTTGTGCAAAGATGCAAAAACGAGCAGAACAACAAGAAAAAAATAATCCTTATTTTCAAACAAAGAATCCCTTTATCCCATTCACAAAGATGAAAGAGTTCATTAGTAAATGGGATTTGAAACCTCACACTGATTTTTTTGACAGTACAAATGGAAACCCATGAAAGCAACCTTAGGACAGAGGCCAGCAGGGATTGTAGGGAACTTGAAGAATGAGCTCCTGCTTTTGCTTTCTGAGGTGGCCAAGTTCAGGGTGAGGAATATTGGCAGAGGGCAGCAGGGGAAGGTGGAGCCTGAAGTTGTTCATGTTCTACCTGTTCTGTGCACAGTGTCTTCTAGACCCCTAAGTTTTTAGCATCCCCAAGTCACCTTCCAGATGATGTCAAAGGCCTTTTCCAACATAACAATTGTATTATCCTGTAAATAGGAGTAAACTGCCAGCCCAGGTTAGATGCTCCTTTCACACTTCAAGTGCAGGGTTTTGGTTTTTTTTTTTTTTTTCAGAAAATGGGTTTAATAGCAATTTCAGCATTAACATTGTCCTGTCTTGTGAATTGTTGAAATTTAGTTCCCAAAATATAGCTAGAGTCCTGCAAAAATTCAGGAAATAGTAAGACCTCTTGTGGTATTGATCTCTGTTAGCTGAAAGCAATAGAAAATTTCAGTTATTTATGATGGGTTATGACCTTTATCAGGCTGTATTTGTTAGGGGTGGTATGCATATAATTAGTGTTTGGCATGCCCTTGCAAAACAGCAAGAACCCACATGAACTGAAATGAGGCGTGATGAATATTTACTGCATATTTACTGTAGCTTTCTGCCATGTTTTGTGGTATTCTTTTTTAATACTGCCTCAATCCTAGTACTGGAATATGTTCATGGATACAAAAGATTTGTTTTTGTGGCTGCCAAAATTAGATACGGGTTTCCCTGCAGTTACAAATGCTTTCTCCATAGCTCTGATATGCCCTGTCTTTTGGGTCAATTCTTTCCCCTCACTCTAGAATCTCTTTCTTTGTCCTTCTCTTCCTTTCCCCTCAGAGCTACATTGTCACAACTTTCTTCCTCCCAACTTTTGGACCCATGGTGATGCTTTTCTTCTTTGGGCCGGCAAGACTTTCTGTCCTTCCCTCTACCTTTAGATAGCACAACATTGCTTTTCTTCCCTTGCCCAGACCATCCTACTGCCTGTACCCCCACAGCTGGGCAGATACTTCATTTTTAAAGGACATTCTTCATTTTGCTGGGAGGTTTTCTAGCGGATGACAAATGATACAAAAATACTTTAGAACTAAAGTTAGACTGAAAGTCTGGGAGGAGTTTTCTCTGAAAATATCAGAAGCACCCAGAAAGAGTCAGCATGGTAGGGTATATCAGTTCTTGGAAAAATGGACAGATGTACAGATGGTTTCATAAGGCCTCATTTATGTATCTGGGGAAAAAAAAAGGCTTGGATTTTATGGACCACCTATTCAAATCAGTTTGAAATCTTCACTGACCATTTTGCGTGCACAGTCACTACTGCTTGGCAGAAAACAACACCACATATTTATTATTATGAGAAACGTTCAGAAGCCAATCTACTTTAAAATATCAGGGTGCTTTTGGAATGATTCAGATTTTTTTTTCCAAGCAGAGGAAATAAAAACTCTGTGATAGCCATCTGCTCCTCAGCTGTAAAAGGCAGAGGTGAAGAAAGCCTAAAGCAATAGTTTGAATGCCAGTCTTACTGATATGAATACTTAGCAAAAAAAAAAAAAAAAAAACAAAAAACCAAACCAAAAACAAACCTGGTTAAAATCATATGTGATGCACAACATAATTTAGTGTTTCATTCTGTAGCATAGTATATTCTACATGCTGCTTCTGGTGCCACTTATTTCAAATGAAATTGCATTATTCCTCAGATTTGTAGGACTAGGTCCTAGATTTCTGGGTTTGAACACTATTTCCAGCACAGATGAATCCTTGAAGCTAAATACAGAACACAGGATGCACTGTGTACAGTTCCATCTCTTTTAGTCTTGGGAAATGCAATACAGTTGGAGAAAAAAGTTGGAGGAAGAGGTGCTTCCTGAGGTAACTATTTTCATGGAGGGCTTAGCAGATAAAAAACACCACTTTGAATTAATTTGGAATTAAATGATAGAGTGAGCTGATAGAACTCCAGCTGAGTTCTACATCTAGCTGCTCAGCTGTCACAAACAGATCTATCTGCTTACCCAGAAGAAAGGTGCTCGTGCAAGGACAAGCACAAGTTGTGGAAAGGTTATAGAAAAGCAAAGGAAAGCAATGAGATTTGTTCTATTCACATTTTTTCACATATTTCCTTGCTTATGGATAGAGAATGCATAAAGTGCATAATAAGGTTGTAGTTCAAAGGCTGAACAGCCTCAGGTAAAGTTTCTAAAGATTTCGGTGAGAGGAAGAAGGTCATCAGGAGCTGGCTGTATTTAAACCAGTTTGGTCTGCGTAGGCCACTTATTTCAGGAGCTTTTCAGAAAGCATCTATAACTACATATATTCTGCAATTGTGCCAAGAGATAAGATCATTTTGGCATAAACTTTCATGAGTTCTCTAAGATACAATCAGACAAAAACTTCATTCAGGCTCTGATGTATGCATCTTAACAGATGTGTCCAAACTCAAAGGAATCCCATGGGAACAGTGCAACTGAATCTCTTTGTCTCTATTGATAGTTAAAAGAGTTATTCTTAGACATTGGATGGTCCATCTGTGAAGGAATTTGTTCCAGACAAGACAAAAGCAACATCTTTGCGGAGAGTTTCCATGGGACTGAGAGGTAGGTTGGACAATCACTGGAAAAACTTCTGAAGCAGTATTTATGATTTTAGAGAACACAGAATTCTTGCAGAAACCTGAGATCTGGTAAGGAATGAGTTGAGAAGAAAAGTAAGGCATGAATATTTTGTTTTAATCTGTTAAACAATCATTGGCAGGTTGTCGAAATAAGGGAGGACTTTCTAAAGTTATGTTTTAGCAAGGGACAGGGGTGTTTTTCTGCATTAAATAGAATGCACTTTATAAACAGTGTCAGTGATAGACCACATCTGAACTCTTTGCCCCTACGTGCTCAAGTACCATGGCTGACTTGGTCCAATTCCAGCATTTTTCAGCTTTCACAGGATGGGAACTTTGAAGCAGAGTATTTGCTTTTTTTCCTTCTAAGTACTGGTTTTTGTAGCTTCTTAGCCTTCCAGCATGACAGGTAAAGACAGAATGGGAACCTCACAAGATTCCTGAACTCCACAGTGCATTGAGAGTCAATATGGAAACTCTGGGGTTTTGTTTTCTTGAGCAGCTAGAGGGACCCACCATTCCTTTCCCACGAATCTGCCAGTTTGATTTGCCTGGGGCTAGTGTAGAGGCTGGGTAGATCTGAAGGTGATTTGGCCTCATCTTTACCTTTTAGGTTCCCTGTGTTTCTCTTCGAGGTTCTGTGGCAGGAAGGGAATGGTTACATGCCCTGATGGTCTTCCCCCTATCCCTGGAAATTTGTGGCTGTGATTCCCTAGGAGCTGCTCTGGAGCTTTCAAATAGTCTTCACTCTCAGTGAAGACAAGAGGCCCCCTGATTCTACCAGCTTCCTTGTTTAGAGAGTCAGGCAGTATGTCAATAATCATTTCAGCTGTATTTTTGCTAATCTATGTATGGCATGTCTTAGCTAATGCCGAATATTTTTAGGTTGTTTTTGGTGACCTAAGAAATTATGTATGTTTAGATATCTATTTTAGATGATATAATAATAATGATAATATTTTCTGTAGAAAGCTAAACTGAAAGCAAGGATATCCATAGTTCTCAAATACTGATGTTACAACACTTAATTATACTTTCATCTTGCAGAACATTTGAAGTTTTGTTGGGTAACTGCTTCTCTTTTTAGTAGTTGTAAGTGATTTCTATGTCCTGTGCACTTGTATTTTTGTTTGTAAAATTATCAAAGAAGTATCAGTAATAACTTGTGTTTTCATAGAAGCAGATATGTGTTGCTTGAATTGTGTAGAGACAAAAGTAGGTACAAGTACAGCTATGCAAAGCTATAAGCTGAGTTCACCCTGCCTCTTGAAAAAGCCATCATAATACATTGAAGAACTGGCAGTGAAAAATGTGCTAGTGGTGGGAACTGGTCTGTATATTCTAATCAGTGCACTAAGTGAGTTTTGTCAGGTTGGTCTCTTGGGCTTTTTGTCTCTTGAGAAATGACTAATGGCATATGGTACTTCAGTTACAAAGTCAGTGAGTATGTTTTCAGAAGCAACTGTGGAGCCCAACTTTCACTGATGCATGAATCACTTATATTTGTAACACACAGATGCCTTTGAAAATCTGTCTAATTATCCTAAATGTTGGTTCTGTTGTTTTATGCCCCTGTAATACTGTGTTGGTGTTAGGTTGTGGTGTTCAGTGCATTTCTTGCTGCTCTCCATTTAAAGAACTGTCAGTGATAACATGCATAGTCTTGGCTTTGGTTTAAAGCTGCCATGCATGCTCCTAACTCCCATGATTTCAGGGGACATCTTGAAGATATTTCTACAGTGTATCTATCCTTTCTAAGTACCAGGTAGAAGGATAAGATTTACTGCTCGTTACAGTTCCATAGCTTCCATTCTTGAGGTGACTGAGTTGGTAATTCTGTAGTGTTCCTCTTTGTAAGTCATGCTATAGCCAGTGAGAGACACACTCTAACTGTCCATTAAGATGTCTGCTGTCTGCTTCTGAGTTTACTTTGTTGTGTGTTCAGAGTCAGCTCCCTCCAAGATTTCAATTACTGTTCTTTATGTTCATAGTCTTCAGTAAATCCTTCTTCTGTATGTATATCAGCTGCTTCACACGTGAAGTGAGGGACTGATGGATATGTACAAGTATATATCACTGTTCGATGTATCAAGATGTTCTAGTACTTTTTGTAACATTTGGGATTTTGTTTGTGTGGTTTTGTGTGTGGGGTTTGTATTTGGTTCAGTTTGGGGTTTTTTTTTGTATGTCTCCAGAGTAGTGCTTTCCTCTTCTCCCCTTGAGCTGGCTTACCTTCTTCCATCGTACTCCATCCTGAAAATGAACCAATAATGTCAATTCCGCAGTAGAGTTTCTGTAATGTCCTTGCTTACCTTTACTGCTTTCATAGACAATAGTCTTGTTAACACACTGACACTGCTACTTGCCTACCTGATCTCTCAATCCACAGTCTGCTACACTTCATAGATACCAGTCATTGTTCTGTTGACTTACTCTGATATGTTTAAATAATGTTTTATTACAGTATTTCTCTTTATGCTTTTAGTGAGGGTTTTTTTTTTTAAATTTCCTCCTCACCCTAGCTAATCTTTATTTTACATCTAGTCTACTACAGTTTATGCTCAGTTCTATTAATGTCACTTGGGCATGATTTCCATGTTTGGAAGAATAAATTTTGAGCTTTAATGAACTCTTATACCTTGTTATTTAACCATTGTAGCATTTTCTACTTCCTCATTTTTCTTTTGTTGTCCTTGGATATGCATATGAACTCTATTAAAGTGTTATTAAGGCCACCTCCCTGCTTTTCTTAGGGATTTTACTTCCTTATCTTTTCCTTTCTGACTAACTTCCTCTTCTTTTTTTCCTTCCAATAGTTCTTCTTGAAGTTGTACATACCAAAACTGTCACTCTGAGATCTGCTTGAAGCATGTCAAACTTAATCATGCCAATCATTGTTATTTCGTGTCTTAACTGTACATGCTACTGCTGTCATCTCCTCTATCTTAGTTGGGTGAGAAGACTTAACCAAATGTGCCATTTCCCTAATATGGTCTTCTGAGGAATACTTCAGTGTTTGACAGGTGACTCTTGCTTGAAGGAAACTAAAGCAGCTGCATCTCCATCTCCTTTTGTCCAACTGTGGGTTGTTAAAATGCTGTGCAGCTCAGTGCTTGCATCTCTCACAGTTAGTCCCTTGTGTGCTGTAGGGAGACACCTTCCATGCACTGAGAACCATTGGCTGGTGTTGTAGTGGCCTGGTTTGTTGCAGCTACACAACTCCAAAGTTACAGGTGTAAAAATATGCTTGATCATCTCCTGCTCCTTTTCACCACTACGATCTGTTTAGCATTGGAGCTTTTTGCTCTTTTCCTCTAAGCTTCCATAGTCACCTTCTCCTCCTTTGTTTACCTGTGGTAGAGTAGCCATGTAATCTTTGTGCTATGATCCTCTTCAGTAACTTTAGAACAAGGTATGGCCAAACCAGTATTCAAATTAGAGAAAACCAAAACAATTCTTGCACTGTTCTCCACTGAACGACTGAACAAAGGGAGCTTTTTCATTTGAACCTTTTTTTGAACTGAAGCCTTAGCATGGTAGTGGGAGAGAACCTGAAACATAAAACCATGGGATTGTTTCATACCACCTACTTATGTTTATAAAGAGTGCTTGGAGGTGTTGCAGAGTAAAATCATGTTCACAAGAAATGTGGTGTTTGATCTACTCCATGGGTGAGAGTCAGTTGAAAGCCATCAGAATGTCACTGAACTTCATTTGCATCAGGCTGTTTGCCTGGCATCGGTACATGGAGACCACAGCAGCATGTTCTGGCTGGTGCTGTGCATTTGAATTCCTGAGGAACACCAAGTGCTGTTGTTTCTAGAGGGGATGCCATTGTGCCACCCATTTATATTTTCTGTGGCTGTTTTCATTGTCCATGGAGTCATTCACGAGGCTAAAATAACATGACATCCAGTCTTCTATATCTACCACTCAGGAAATGGAGTACGATGAGAATTGACGAATCTGTCAGCACAAATACCTCCTTGAGGAATTAACTGCACCTATGAAAAAGAGATAAACAAATCCTAGAACTCCTACTCATCCCAGCTTTGTTGAGTTAAACACTGAAAGGATCTCTGCCCAGCTGGGATGTGCAGTATGTACTCTGTATCCATCTGTGACACCTGGTGAAATGCTTCTTTGAAAGCCCACGAGAGGGAAGTAGTGTAAATTGAGAGTTATCTCACAGCAGCTATTTTTACATTCTTAACCAGTGAAAATGTAAGTGTAGCAATATTGTGCATCTATTAAAAATCTTGAAAGGCTCTTTATAACTAGATTACAGGAGTGATAGCATGTAATTTATTGATGTTACACAGATAGAGGAAGAAATCCACAAAGTAGCAATTTTTGTGTGAAAAGGGGTATGATACAGGAAATAAAAACATAGAAAGGGACTTCTCATAGTTTCATGCCTCTTTGGGCAACCATGTCAATTTTTACATGAATACCTAGTGCTTTGATCCTGTGTTACCTTTCAAAACACGACATATTCCCTGTATTCAAAAGTAAAACTCCCAGATGCTGTCTCTAGTGGTTTTGGATGAGTAGAGGGTAGAATGTGCCTAAGGCAGACCTGAGAAGTAACTCCCATGCACTGCATTAGTATCACCTGTTGGTGTCTGAATGCTTGCATACACATGTAATTCCAGGGCCTTTCCCCAGGAAGTGGGGGGAAGCATTGGAACTGACAATGTACATTTAATACTAGAGTTCCATTTGATGGTATCAAGCCATCCAGGAATGTTGCTTATTGCCTTGATTGATTAAAGTGTTCTGCCATACATTTCTATTCCTATCAAAGCTAAGTAGGTGGTTTTGGAAATAGGTCTAGTCCCAGAGATTGCAGAGGTCTCACTGAAGACAGAAACATTTCCTGTGGCCTTCAGTATTGTAAGACATGAGTATGTTCTGTTTCCCACTGATATTTAAATCTGTATTATAAGCAGGTCTGACCACTCATCCCATAAATTCAAAATAAAGAAACCACAGTCCAAAACATTATGAATATGTGTCTTGTGATATTTCCAAGTTGAAATATTCACCCAGTTGTACTAGGTGAAAAGCACCCAGTTGTACTAGTTACAATTACCCTTTCACTAGTACATAAAAAAGACAAATGGAAAAAATAACCAAATAAGATCTAGCATTTTCATGTGATAGCTTTCCTCTACTCAGGGCTGAGACAGAGACACTGGATGAGATAAGAATCTTTTCTCAGCCCTGAGGACTGGCATTTACAATTTTTCATCCATCCCTTGTTTCTCCCATCAACCATAGTTCTGTGACCAGAACAAAATCTCTTTCCAGAGAAATGCCTTTCAGTGTATCATGGAGGAAATAAGCAGTGCTCTTCCACAGGCTCTCCCACAAAATTCAACCATAACTGCCCCTTCTCTCTAACAGACTGCTAGAAACACTCCCTGTACAGGATTCTAGCTTGAATGGAAACCTTCTAAACAAGTAATTACCTTAGGAGGTTTTAATCTATATTTTCCTTTTAACTAAAGCCCACAAGCTCTCAGGCTTACTGTATTTAACCACACTCAGGTTGATAAGCTTTTTCTCCTTGTCATTCTGCCTGGGGGAATACCTAACACTGTTGGGCAAACATGAAGGAGTTCATGAAATAGCAGGTGTCTCTTTTGGAGACATGTTTTAATATATTTGCACCTATTAGCCTTTTAATTCATTTCATCTGCAGACACAGCTCCTACTTCCAACCCCAGCCCCTTCTCCTCCCTAAACAAGGTTTCTGAGAGAGGATAAAAGTTTATACAGTCTCCCACAGCAAGACAATCAAAAGCAATCCATATCCACTTTCCTTATGGGGATTCAGTCTGAAATACACTGTTAGGATTTAAACAAAAGCCTGTAAAGCAGGTGGAGGTATTCTTAAGGACTAGAGTCATCTTTTAATCAGGACCATAGAATAGCAAAACAAATCATCTTGTTTATCTACATTTTCCAAAGAATTTTTTTTCCCAAGAAGCATCCCCCTAATCTTTTTTTGAGAAGCGAGTGCTCACACCAGCATTTCTGGCCCATCTTCCCTTTTTCCCTGCTCAGTGACTCTCTTGCTGTGGGTCCTCCAGTGAAACATGCACTCCAAGTAACAGGACCTGGCACTAGGAAGGAAAACAAGCAATAGATGCACCTATTTTAAAGAGCCAAAATGTTTCACACTTATAGCCAGTTAAACCAGTTGGACCATGCTGGGGCTTGGCAGGATCATGCATGAGCTCTCTGGGAACAAGAGAGTGTAGTTGAAACAGATTTCATGTAGAACATGAAAATGTTCCCTACTGAAGAAGGTATGAGCACAGCATCATTTTTCTTCCTAGGAAATGGTGCCATCATGTGGAGACATTGTTTTCTCTGTTTCTTGTTTTAAGAGGGCAGTTGGGAGGTTTTCTCCCTCTACATTTTAAAGAAGTGCATTAAAATGCTATTTGGCAAACTTATATTTCACTAGCATAAATAGATTACAACTGATTGGGGCACAGGAATTAACACCCTTGAAGTGATATGGTAACATCATGTTGAAATCCCTGTTAATGCAGCTGTGATGACAGCTCCAGGGCTTCTTCTGTAATGTTATAAATGTTGCTTGGAGGTGGTGTAGATACCCACAGAGGTATCCCCCATCAATGCAGTTCATTTCTGTGCTATGGAGATACAATGGCATGGCTGTAGATAGTCTGCAGACAAGGTGTGAGAGAGGAACTGAGATAATGAGAGTGTGTGTATAAGTGTGCCACTGTTTAGTGTGGAGGTATATTTAACTGGACCCCAAATACGTGCCTGGGAATAAAAAGTTGCTTTGCCTATGTACTCTTCCAAGTGTCTTTGGAATTTCTAAAATAGCAAATATACAAATTGGATTAAAAGTGAGGAAGTGAATATCCTGGCTCAAAATGTAATACCTCCCTAACTTAGAAATAGCTGAATGTGCTGTAACACTGGCTTTGGTCACTGCATGGCTATGAATTTGAGCCAGTTTTTACCTGGTGTTTTACAGTTTTAAGTAGGATGCTGACCATAAAGAGGAATGGAAGAATTAAGGCACTAGAGTACTTGGATAAGAAAACTAGGTTTTTTGTAGCCCTGGAGAATAAAATTTGAAGAAACTTTTGGAATTAATTCTTGATATTTCTGTGGTATTCTTCATCCAGTGATGGATTACAATTCCTTGAGGCAGGCAACATGATGCTGTCCTTGGTCTAGGTGTGGAGCAAACTGAGGCACAGACATTGCCCCCTGTGGTTTTCAGAACAAACAGGATTAGTGCCAATGGACACCTCTTGAGGTGTGTCAGGCAAAGCACAGGAAGGTGACCCTCTGTCTGTCCCCCCCCTCCCCCCCCCCCAGGCCTGGAGGCTGAAATAGAGGCTTTTGTGCTTGACACTAGGGATTTATATCCACTGGGTACAGAAGCCAGTTTATGTACAGAACACCCATGGTTTAGTCTTCAGTTTTCTGTAAAATGGGTATCTCATCATTCAGTAAATGCTAAAAAGGACAGAGCAATTAACTAAATAAATCATCTATAGGAAATGTCCTGAGTATTTTCTAGTCTACAGAAAAAGTCTCCTGAAATAAAGTTTAAGCAAACTCTTATTTGCCATCTCCTTGGTGTGTTTTCTCCTTGGAGAATAAGGTTCTGTTTGTGTGCGCACACATTTCTGTCTTTCAAACAAATGTAGTTATTAGCTACAAAATTTAGAGAAGTTTGACAGCTTTCAGAACACAGTGATTTTTTCTTCCATAAAGTGTATTACTGACACATTAATAGATGTTGTGCTGGTAAAAATACAGTACTTCCTGTTAAATGTAGACTGCTACATATTTTGATTCTAACAACAATCTGGTAGGGTTAGGGCAATTTGTGTAGTGTCATCTGGTGTTTGTTTTGGATAGATATTATAGAAGGAGATACTGATTTTCAAGATGTTCAAGCAGATGATTGGGTGAAAACTCCAGCAAACCTTTAAAGCAACAGAAAGCAAGGGCTACTCCTGGTCAGATCTCCTGCTGAGGATACAAATGTTCTTCTGTGTTCCTGAAACTCCATACAAGTTTTTCCTCTTGCAGGCCCCTGTTTAGAATGAAGCCAGTTCTTCTCAGAAGAATCAGTCTGAGCAGGCGTGGCTGAATTGCTCTCTGCCCATCTTTGAGATGCACTGAGAAGTCACTCATTGCCAGGTTTTCAACATTTGAATTCTGGTCACTTCCTTGAGTGGAAGAAATGCTTCTCCACTTAATTGGTCTCAGAGAGTTGGAAGGTGATACAGGACTAATGTGAAGTATGGAAATACTAGATAGGAATTTTTTGCTCTTTTAATCCAGTTTTATAGTAACTAACTTGATAACAACAGAAAATAAAGCTTTATCAACTGGGATAAATCAGGTCATTGAGGCTGAAGAAAGCACCCACAGTTGTTGCGGTGCAAAGTTTGGAGTATGAGACACTAATGTATGGAAATGAGAACTTCCTATAGGAATTGTGGGGCTATAGTAGCTTTCACATTGTGATGGACATGCTGTATTTTGAGTGAACTGTTGTGTTTATGAAAGAGTTGAGATCTTCATTCCAACATAAGGATTCTTTACTCACATACATCTTTCTTACGGAAGATCTATTTTGATAACAGGGCTTTGTTTGCTTGGGGTTATTTATTCTGTAATGTCTTTAAAGAGCATCATAGACAATGATATATAGACAACTCCTTCATTCACCTCCTTCAGCTAGAATAATTTATCTATGTTTGGACTACATTTTAAGTGGAAGAAGATAAGAAGGAGGAGAATACCTATAACCAATGAGGATGATTTGGAGACCTGAGTTTGTATTTTCTAAAAAAGACAGGTCTAAAGAAGAAAAGTGAGACACCTTCCAGTATATAAGGGAGTGCTGTAAAGAGGAAAATGGTCAGTAGCTCTCCCTATCTGTTAGGGGAAGGGGTTGAGTGATCAGTTTCAAATTTAAATACTAACAAATCTCTCTGGCTAGAAAGATAATAGACTGTCTGGGGAGAGAGGGGAAATCCACAGTGTTGTTTTTGCAAACATGGTAGACAAATTTCTGAAGAGATAGTGCAAGTAAATTATTCCCACATGAGGAAAAATAGTAAACTAGGTGACTGCCTGAAGAGCATAATGCATCCATTTGATACAAACAGGAGGCCATCCAACAGTTGGCGTGGAAACCAAGGATTAAAGATTTCCAAAACCGCACATGGTTGAGGAAGAGAGTAAGGATTAGATGATACTGCTTGTCTCCAGCAGCAGGAGGTTATTAGGTTTGTTGTGCTCCCAGGAACTAGTGGCTGGATTACTGATGCACAGAAAAGCAGTTTCAGAAGTAGGAAGGCCACCTACCAGGCCTCACTTCTACATCTTTGTCCTAGCCCAGGGTGTTCTCCCAACTAGGGAAACACCTGTCATTTTGATAACAAAAACATAAAGAGACCATATTCTGTATGAGATACAATGTCTCAAACTTTTCCATGGTCTCTCAAAGTGTGCATTCTTCTCAATGCAAGGCTTGGGAAGGTTATGAAAATACCAAGCTCATTGATCTTGTCTAAGTGGTACATCAGTGAGATGTTTGCCAGACAATTCTCTATATCCTCCTGCGGAAGATTGAGGCAAAAACTAAATCTCTAACTGTCTCAGCAAGCCCACCAGTTCTCAAGGATATAGAACAATTATTCTCTATTCCCCGTAAGTATGAAAGCAAGATACAGCCTTTGGGTTTCACTCTGCTAGTCATTCCTGTGAATGAGGACACAGTAAGTTTCCAAAAAAGGTTGGATTCCAGCATCCTAGGCAGTTTTGCTTCAGGTGAATGCTGTGCTGAGGTGCTGAGCTACTGCTGAGTTGCAGTAACTGTGATGGGTTCATCACCACTGTGTTTCTAGAAATGGTAGTCATTACTGTGCAATGAGCTTTGAGATACCATGATTTTGAAGACACTAGAGAAAATCAAATTCTCTGATATCCTTCAGTTATGAGCATTAAGACTTTCAGCAATTGGCTTTGCAGAAAAGGACATCTAGTGGCTGTACAGAAAAAAAACCTTGCAAAACACATTTTCAAATGTACAATGTAGCCATTTGTGTATGCCCTGCAGTGTTCAATATTCTGTTTATCTTTTTGGTTCTACTACCTCATGTGTTTTCTGGGGGTAATTTTTTATGGTTTTTACAAACAAACAAAAAAAAAATCACCGTTTTTTTCACCGAGCCATTACTTTCTAGCTTCATGTAGGTCTGTGTATGGTAACTCTGGCAAATAGAAAACTGCCTCAAGCCATGCTTCATGTACCTCACCGCTGCACTTCCAGTTTTCTATAGCATCTTCCAGGAGTCCACTGCCTGCTGTTTCCTTCTGCCATTGCCTTCCCCTTTGGTACTGTACTTGGAGAGCTTGTCATTGTTATTGTCATGGTAAAACCTACTTTATTTTGAAAGCCCATAGCATAAAAGTCAGCAGGAGGGGTGGATGAAATTCAGGGAAACACTAATCTAAGCATTCAGTCATGTATTACACAACAAAAGTTTTTTCCTTTCCCATCCACCTTGCGCTCCTTCTTACTAGTTGAGGATGAATTCCATGCATGTTTCTGTGAATAGCCTGACAGTTTAATCGGTACATTTGCATACGGGCAAATAAAGCTTTTTTCAAAGTTGCACAGTAATATGTTTCACCTTTATACCATGCCAGCTTCAAATTGTATCCCAGGAGGATTTCAAATGTGCATAATCTGTGCAGTTGTCTGGGCTTTTTTCCTTTCTTTTTCTCCTGCCTTTTTTTTTTTTTTTTTTTTTTAACTGGCAAATGCCTATTCATTGCCCATCTGGGTAAGAATGGCCTTAGCATTTTCACACCCATTCTTTCCTATATGGTTTGTGAATACCCCTCCAATCAGAACTTATTTCACAGAAAGGGGACAAAACCATTTTAAAGGAGTTTCTCAGAATAAGTCCATTGGGATCTCTACGTCATGTTTACTGGACAAAAAAAAAAGGGAGTACTTAACAAAGACCACTTGAATTTCACAGAAGGTTTCCCACTGTCTCGAGTTTAAAAGAGTGGCAGGCCTGAGGAGAGCCCTAGACAGGAGTCTTTTTCCTGAGCTGGGCATTCTGTACAGTGATGAGTAGGTGAGAGAGACTGTGTGTGTGTGTGTGCAGCTGGGCCTTGTGAGGAGCTGACACACCTTCTGGCTTGTCCAAGGCTCTAGGAGTCTTTGTCAGAATGTGGCATTTACTTAGAATCAAACCTCCATCGGCGAGTCCATGTTTTGTGGGCAACATCACCTTTGAACTTTTAGCTTAGAACAGCATGAAGTAGGGATCAACCACAAAACTTGGATCTGGACCCAGCTTCGTGCAAAGAGGGAAAGGATCTGCCTTGGATAGCAGGTTTTGCTACAGACCAATCCCTGGAATTTGTTAAAACTGCTCTTTATACTGATGTGGCTTATGTAGCAGTGGTTCTGACACTTATGCAAATTATTTGTTTGCCTGAACTTTGGATAGATATGGTTTACAGTGTTGAATGTCAAGGAAGGTGGCCTAGAAAAGTCATCCTCAAAATCTGTATTAGCTTTTTTTTACCATTTATTGTGTATCTCTTCCAACCACCCTTCTTCTTTTATCCTCAAGGAGTAAATTTCAGTTGCTTCTCAGTTGAAGAAGTGGTAGATGTTCCAACAATGAGAGGATCTTTTTAAGGCAAACTCTAACAGCAGTAAAAAATAATGCCATTTATGAAGTGGTTCAGTTGGTTTTCAGACCAGCTCCTACACCACAAGGAGCATCCTAGATCAGTTCCCATAGAAGAGCTATTCACATCACTCTTACAAATGCTTTTGTATCCAGGATCAATTTCAACTGCCTGTTTTCATTAAGTTTGCTAAGGATTTCCCTAAATTCCTCCCATGCTAAACTATGACAGGACCAAATACACTGTGGCTACACAACTCTTGATTCCCATAGCCAGGACCTGAGAAGCACTGTTGAAACTTACAGATGAACCTCGCCCTTCCTCCTTTCTGTCCATGATGTGTGGGTAAATGGCAGAATTCACATTCCCAGGAAGTCATTCAGTCTCATGATGCATGTCATACCTTTCTGGAAAGGAGTTGTCCTAAGTGTGAGAAACAACTGCTCACTTTGAAAATTTAAAAAGGTTTATGAAACCTTGACAAAAATACAACAAAGGACTACATAAGGAGAAAGCTGCAGTGCTGGGAATTGCCCTCATGGATACCATGCAGCCCTTTCATCTTCCAGATGGATGCTCAGTCTTTTATACCCCTGGGGGTTGCATCAGCCAGCCCTGGCCCCTCCAAAGTCTGTCAGTCAGCTCTTCTTTGCCATTTATCAGTGGAGACTGCTTTCTTGTAACTTGACTGGAGATCAGGTGTTGCCGTGCTGCACCCCCTAAGCACCAAGCTTTGCCATTCCCAACTGCCCCATGTAAGGGACGCATGTGCACGCCTTCTTTTTATGTGTCCTAGACAACCCCGGCTGTCTGATGGTCACAATACAGGGGGGGAAAGGGAACTGTAGGGAGAACAGAGGACATCGAAACTACAATAACATAACTATCCATCACTAAAGCTTTTCTCAATATTCACACAATAGTTATCTTTTAATTGCGAGAGCCAATCATCTCATTATCCATCTATAACTTGAACAAGACAGATGTATTTCACAACCTCCATCATGGTGTTAGTGATTTCCTCCTTGTTTCTTCTGTGTGAGCATCCCCTCAGCATGCTAATCACACATAGAAATTAGTAACCTTCTGGTACAGGTTGGTTTACATCTGTTAACATGGGACTTTTTCAGACAGCTTGGCCCCTTTGTGATTTCCAGTTCCTGACCTTTGTGCTTCCCTTTAATCGTCAGCTACTTCAGAGATAACCACTTGTGTCCCTGGTGGTTTCTCTTGGAACCACCAGAAGAGAGGGTGCTTGAGATGTTGGTTGTGAATAAATTGTAAGAAAAAGGCAGAGTAGATGTTGGTTGTGAATAAATTGTAAGAAAATGCCACATTTGCCTGCAAATTGCAGTGAGTAGTGTTCAACTGCCTGTGGATGAGATGTAAAGCACTCCTTCGGGTGGAGCAGAGATGTTGGCTAAAAGGCCTGTGTATGCCTATCAACTGCTTCTAGTGCTATTTATTTTCTCTCTACATTTGTTAGACAGTGACAGTAAGCTAGTTAAATTTACTCACACTTACCAGCTTCTATTTTTGGATGCTCACACATTACCAAATTATTGTGGCAAGAGTGGCTGGATTTTTGGTGGGAATATGCAAGACAAACTGCCTGTAATACTAGTGGTGATTTAGCATTACTTTGTGTAATTTTCTAGAAACCAAGGTGCCACATGTACTACAAATGCTAAAAAGAATGCATTAAATGCTTAAAACACTTAAAATAGTGTTTTATTTGTTTACCGTTCAAGGGACAATTGATTCTTTATAATTAAAAGGTGAAACCATAGTTTCTGCCTGTCAAAATCCAAATAGATGAAAATTTGGTAAAGAACAGGAAAGGAAATGGGAAAGCATTGAAACCAAAGCAAGCAAGATGAAGATAAGGAACAGTGGATTGGGAGATTGAGAAATTTCTTTTTAAGTCAATTGTAAATTTTGAAGATTATGTTAGCTCTGTATCCAAATTGGTTGGATGCTTTTCTAAACTGTTCTCTATTTAGATTATTCAGCCAAACTCAGACAAAATCTTCCTTGGAGTAAATGTCTATAATTTTCCAGTTTCTGTCAAGTAAATAACAGCAAGAGAACATTTGTTTTTATATGATGATGGTCTGATGCAAGTCAGAACTTGGGATATGCTAAAAATGAAGGGGACAGCTCATGTTAACTTATTGCTTTGGATTCTTTCAGAGAACTGTTTGTCACTACTGGGTAGCAAATGTTCTAAACCACAACCCCAGACAAAACTCTGCGTGGGATTTTAGGAACATTTACAGCCTAAATCTTGAACCAGATTTGGATTTTACAAAGTCACTGCCAGTTTTTTTGATACAAGTATGATCTAAATTCCTTAAAATACCAATCTAGATTGAAATCACATTTTCATATATACTCTTTGTATTAACAACTTAGGGTCATTACAGATTCTTATGTCTTCTGGCATAAATCTAATCCAGAGCTTAAAATCCAGCTTTAATCCATGTGTTCAGTGTTTGCAGTTGGCTGGCTCTAAGCTTTTTAAAGCCAGATAAACTGATAGGAAGTCCAAGACTCAGGACTGTGATTGGAATTCAGGTCCAGCCACACCTGTCTTCATTTGGTTTTGTCCAAAGATTCAGGACTTGAGCTTCTGGAAATGAGTAGGGAAGTTTACTTGTAGCCTTAATTAAAAAAAAAAAAAAAATTATGTGTTCTTACCAATGCTTTTGTGTGTGGTTTTTCCAGTGCTATTAGTTTTGTTTACACAGTGGGAAGTTATCTTTGCCAGCGCTCTCACTGTGGCCCTGCAGAGGACAAGACTCATTCTGTTCTTTTTTTTTGTTTGCCTTTGTCACCTGCTTTGCTCCAGGTAACATCAGTTGCAAGGGGATGACAGAGCGCATTCATAGCATCAACCTTCACAACTTCAGCAATTCTGTGCTCGAGACCCTCAACGAGCAGCGCAACCGTGGCCACTTCTGTGACGTGACGGTCCGCATCCACGGGAGCATGCTGCGTGCCCACCGCTGCGTGCTGGCAGCTGGCAGCCCCTTCTTCCAGGACAAGCTGCTGCTGGGCTACAGTGACATCGAGATCCCCTCAGTGGTGTCGGTCCAGTCTGTGCAAAAGCTCATTGACTTCATGTACAGTGGGGTGCTGCGGGTCTCCCAGTCAGAGGCCCTCCAAATCCTCACAGCTGCCAGTATCCTGCAGATCAAGACTGTGATTGATGAGTGCACAAGGATTGTCTCACAAAATGTGGGAGATGTCTACCCAGTGATTCAGGATTCTGGCCAAGAGACACCCAGGGGAACACCTGAATCAGGCACCTCGGGGCAGAGCACTGACACAGAGTCTGGCTACCTGCAGAGCCATTCACAGCACAGTGTGGACAGGATCTATTCAGCCCTCTATGCCTGTTCCATGCAAAATGGCAGTGGGGAGCGCTCCTTTTACAGTGGAGCCGTGGTCAGCCACCATGAGACAGCCCTGGGACTCCCCAGGGACCATCACATAGAAGACCCCAGCTGGATTACCCGGATCCATGAACGGTCGCAGCAGATGGAGCGGTACCTCTCCACCACTCCAGAGACCACACACTGCCGGAAGCAGCCCCGCCCTGTCCGAATTCAAACCCTGATGGGCAATATCCATATTAAACAGGAGATGGAGGATGACTATGACTACTACGGCCAACAGAGGGTGCAGATCCTTGAGCGCAATGAATCTGAGGAATGCACTGAGGACACTGACCAAGCAGAAGGCACTGAGAGCGAGCCCAAAGGGGAGAGTTTTGACTCGGGTGTCAGTTCCTCCATTGGCACTGAGCCTGATTCCATGGAGCAGCAGTTTATGGCTGGTCTGGGCCGGGATGGGCAGCAAGAACCTACTCCAGCAGATCAAAATGATGTCCCTGCTGATGGCACTCAGCCACAGCAGCAGCAGCAACAACATGTAGATGCCAACTCTTCCTCACCAGAGAGAAGCAATGACGTTGAAATGGACAGCAAAGTGCTCACAGTCAATAACAGCACCGAAAAGGGGGCTTTGCAGCCTTCTGTCAACACATCTGTTGCCCAACCATTGCCAACCACACAGATCTACTTACGCCAGACAGAAACCCTCACCAGCAATCTGAGGATGCCACTGACTCTGACCAGCAACACTCAGGTCATTGGCACGGCTGGCAACACCTACCTGCCTGCCCTTTTTACCACGCAGTCTGCTGGCAGTGGCCCTAAGCCTTTTCTCTTCAGCCTGCCCCAGCCTTTAGCTGGCCAACAGACACAGTTTGTGACGGTGTCCCAGCCTGGCCTGTCAACCTTTACTGCCCAGCTGCCAGCCCCACAGCCCTTGGCCCCATCTGCAGGCCACAGCACAGCGGGTGGGCAAGGCGAAAAAAAGCCTTACGAGTGCACTCTCTGTAACAAGACTTTCACCGCCAAACAGAACTACGTCAAGCACATGTTTGTACACACAGGTAAGAGTGCTTCCCTTTGGCTTGCATGGGGAGCCACAGAAAGCCCTTCACACCCATGGACTTAGATTTTGTTTGCCAGCCTGCCAGCCCCCAGGATAAACAGAAGGGAGGGCTTATCCAGGGAGCTGGTGTCACTGAACACTTCCTGGCCTTACTGCACTGTAAGTTGAGTCCCTGCAGAAAAATACAGATCCCTGTATTTGGGGCCTAACTGTGCATGGTGCACAAACAAGTTCGTTTCTCTTGGAGTAAAATGTGTCTTGCATCCATCCAAAGAAATAGTCAGCATTCATTGTACCCTGCAAGCTGACCAGGCAACGTTAAATGGAAGAGAGGAAACTAATAGGTCATAAGAAAAAATATATCTACTAAGAAAGGGCATCCCCCTGTAGGTTTTACAGATATTGGGAGGATTAAGCTCAAATAGTGGTGAGATTAGGGTAAATTCATTACTGGTGGAGCTGCAGCAGTAGGTCCAGGCCTGGATGTTACACACACTGCCACAGATTTTCTAGATCTCACATACTACTATAAGAAATTAAATCTGGGGTATTGTCAGAAAGTCTTTCTGTATTTCACTGAGGCCAATTGCTGTAATCCCTTGTCTCTTGGTAAGTCAGAGGCGTCACTAGCTGTGAGTACAGAAACACAGGGTTCAACGAGAAGATATTTAAAGAATATATGTGGAGCCCAATGGAACACAATATTAGCATCTTTCTGTTTAAAACTGCAGCTGCTTTGGTACATGGTTTATGTTGAGATAACATAGGTAACCATATTTGCCACTGAGCCAAAACTGCCTTTTCTAGCTTTGCCAAGTTATGAGACTTCAAAGCAAGGATATGTATTTTACATGGAGGAATTGTCTTGGGTTCAGGAGTGCTTTGCTTGCTTTAGCCCTCAGCTCTTCCTGCTGTTGGAGAGTAAATATTTAATTTTACCAAGCAGTGGCTTGTTAACATCAGATCTTAAAAAAAATGCTGGGTTTGTGTCACATGGAGGAGAACCTGGAAACACTGCCCAACATGCCTCTCTGTTGGATGCAATAGATTTCAATTCCATGTGTATATGTAAACTTTTAACTTCAATTTACTTGTATTTATCACTTAAATGAAAAACTCCTCTAGACATCTACAGCAGACATGTACATGTACATATACAAAAAGATCAACTTCTCACGGCTGGTACAACATGTCTAATTCCAAGGATCAAGAGTCCTGAATCCCAAGATTACCTTTGTGTCTGTTTATGTTCTCCATCTCTCTGTTGTGGATGAGAAACTAAAATGCTACATAGATAGTGTTGGTATTCAGAAAAATATCCCCTTCAGAACACAGTCAAATATATCTGCTTGCATCCTTGTTCTAAAAGCTAAAAAGACTGTTACAAATAACTTCACTGAGATTAGGTATTTTATTTCCCCTACCACTGCACTTGGTTTTTCAGTCAGATAAAGAATAATACTGGGAAACCTGATCTAAAACATTCTTAGCTACTACAAGTAATACCAACCGAGGAAATTGATAGGCATCTTGAATCATGAATTAATATTTTATTTTTGTGGGTCTGAGAATGCCCTAAAAATGAACTGTGGTGGCAAAGAAAGATTTGGGTAGATAAATAATTTCAAAATTCATTTAGGAGCTAACTGGCTCCTGGGAGAATAGTTTCACCTTTACCCACAGAGAGCTAGGCTTCAAAAAAACCTCCTGAAAATAATCATTATGTGTGCAGCCCCAGAGAAAGTCTGTCTGCTACCCTATCTAGTGCTGGACAGGATCATTTCAAAAATAGAGGGGAGACACCTATTCCCAATGTCAGGGTGACTTTTCCTTTGGCCTGTTGAAAGAAGCTAGGCAAAGTGGCCCTGAAGAAGATCCACAGAAAAAAATGAGAGGTTTGGGAGATGCAAATGTTTGAATTAATCTTTCTGTTTGGAGGGCTCACAAGAGAAGTCATGGAAGAGTCGAATCATAAACCTGAATTCAGTAACTTAAAAGCCTTTATATCTATGTATGTTTTTATGCTTCCAAAAACTACACTCTGAATAGCTTTCCATGCAACAGAAACCGACATCCTTTTCTTCTTTCACATGGGTGCAAACATATTAGATATTGCTATTTTTCCATGTTCTGTGTAGACTCAATTTAATATATTTCACAATATTGTGGAAATGCAGTGCCAGAGTGTATGCAGTGTCTGCACTTTATAAGGCACCACTACCTTTCCCACATATCACACTGTGATTAATACTGGATTAAAGGCTGAAAAAGACATGCCAAGGGGATCACAGCAGAGCACCAACTTTGCTGCCTCCATACGTTTCTAATCTGGTAATAGGATGGTGATGGGATGAGGACAAGTCATTTGAGAAGTGGCTGAGGTCACTTGGCTTGTTCAGCCTGGAGGAGATTGAGGGGAAACCTCATTGTGACCTACAGCTTTCTAATGAGGGGAAGTGCAGGGGCAGGAACCGACCTCTTCTCTCTTGTCCAGGGATAGGACACAAGGGCTGTGCTGTGGCATGAACCTGTCTCAGGATAGGTTTAGATTAGATATTAGAAAAAAGGTTCTTCACCCTTTGGTTAGGATTTTTGGGCACCAGAACAGGTTCCCCAGGGTAGCGGTCACAGCACCAAACCTGGCAGAGTTTGAGAAGCTCTTGGACAATGGTCTCAGGATCATGGTGTGATTCTTGGAGCAGTGCTGTGCAGGACCAGGAGGTGGAATTTGATGATCCTTGAGAGTCCCTTCCAACTCAGGATTCTATTATTCCATGACCTCAGTGTCAGCACCAAGTATCCATTATGGTTAGGGTTCAGAGAGCCACAGAGCCTACATCACCAGGACCACAGGGGCTAGAAAAGGGAACCATTACCAGGCGCTGACGTTACTTCTTCCCCCTTTCAATGCAGGATATGCTCTGATTCTATTATTCTAATCATCCCATATTGCAGTCTAATACCAGCCAAATACAAAATAAAGAAGCAAAATTTTAATTCACTGAGCAGAATTTTCTCTGACTTGAAAAGGAAGAATCACAGGACTAAAGAATATACAGTGCTCACTTAGGAAGCACAAAAATTTGCATACAAAAAAGAAAAACTGAAGTTTTGCAATTCTCTGGAGAGGAGAAATTCCAGGAAGGCTTTGAAGCTGAGAATAAAAAGCCACAACCCAGTGTATCTTAGAAACATAAGCAGGCAAAAATTAAGGTGTTTTTATAGCACAATCTTAACAGGGTCTAGAGTGGAGGAGACCAACTTACTACAAACTCTGGGACATATATTGCCCAAGGCAAAAATGAGCTCTTGTAAATACAATCAGCCTCTTGTAAGTTAATCAGACGTTATTCTAACTGACACACTATCATTTTCCCCATCACGTGTTGTGCATATTGGCTTGTCTGCTCACAGCACAGTACTGTGTGTGGCAAAGCCGTCAGGAAAGCAAGGACGTAGTGTTTTGAGCAAATGTCTTTCACCAAGTAGGGACAAACTCCTCACGAGTGCAAGGAAGAGCAGCAAGTGGATTTCATTCATGGATGTCACCATCATACATGCAAACCATGAAATAAAAAGAAACAGAGACTTGAGGGAGATAAAAAAGTAGGTCTTTCACATCTAATCCATTTTAATTATCTTCTCTTAAAATTGAGTGTAAGTAGCATATGGTAATCTCACTATACAATGAGTGAATTATATATTACCACAGGCATGTCTTGGTCTCTGATGATTGACTCTTCAGGATTTAAAACAGTTCAAAACAGACTGTAAAAAGAAGGAAGGAGGATGTCTGTGGAGGAAAAAAAAAAAAAAAGAAAATATGAGAAATTGCAGAATAACCACAGGAAAATAAATTTCTCAATCAGTGAAACAGAGGATCACTTTGATTCTTACAGAGCTATAGTAGCATCTCTATCCCTGACAGCTTTGGAGATGATGAATTCCACATATGAAATATACTGCGATTCAGAAAGCAAATTTAAAAGTAGCTTTTGATGGGGCATTCAGGGTGTTGGTTATTGGCTACATTACCAGTGCAGCAGCGTAACATGAAAACATTGCTTGATACCATGAAACATGAGACCTTTCGGAACTCTGAGCATGAGGAGGATTTAAGAGTAGTCTGAAAAAAACAGTATATGTGCTCAGCTAAGTATTTTTCCCAGTTAATCCTTGTAGTCACTGCTCTATCTGAACATGATCAGAGTTCAAGTACACGAGTTTTACGATTTTACTTTTTAATAAGTTTTACAAGTCTTGGGAACACAAGGCAATGTGGAAGATTACATACATGTTTTATCTCCCTAGTTTACCTCATAAGGTGTTTGATTTAACTGGCAGTCAAAACATTCAAGTTTCCTGTGTCTTACACTGAAAGTTTATCTGTTAGGTTGCCCTTTGCATGCTGCTGGCTGGTCTAGGCAATTCTGTGTCCTGAGGTTCCCTTTTCCAGTACTCCTTGTACATGCTTCAGCTATGATATTTGACCAGAACAGGGAGCAACAAATGTTAACCTCTTATAAAGTGTTGGATTCCTCTGACAATCTCTGTCTCTTTCCTCCTGAGAAATTGAAAGCAATTTGACCAAAATGAGTCTGGCCCAGGTCAGCTGTCTGGTAATCACTGATTTGTCCCTGTTTTTGTTGCATGCCGGTAGGGAAACAGAAGCACTGGAAGATGAAGTAGCATGGCTGAGACCTTCCTGTCTAGAAATGAACATGACAGGAGCACAGACAGGAGAGGCCATGCCATTGAAACTCTGTGCAGATGCCACGACCTTTTAACTCTAGTCCTGTCTTTGTCAGTGTCTACCTACTGTGTGAACTTGAATAAATCACCTGAGCTCCTTTTTACTGTATGTGGATAGGGAATTCCTACAGCCCCCTTTTGTAACGCATTTTGAAACCTCTGGTTGCAAAAAATGTTGCGTGTTAAAACACACTGATTAACAGACTTACTCTTTGTTAGCCAGAGCATCTCTCCAAAGACCCCCATGAGACTTACCCTTAGTTTATTGCAAAGAGTTCTACCGAACTGATTTAATTTTATGATTTTTTTTGTCTGTTTGTCTTTCTATCTCTCTCTCATTGGTAATGGGCAGGTGAGAAACCACACCAATGCAGCATCTGTTGGCGCTCCTTCTCTTTAAAGGATTACCTAATCAAACACATGGTGACACACACTGGTGTGAGAGCCTACCAGTGCAGTATCTGCAACAAGCGCTTCACCCAGAAGAGCTCCCTTAATGTGCACATGCGTCTCCACCGGGGAGAGAAGTCCTACGAGTGCTACATCTGCAAGAAGAAGTTCTCCCACAAGACCCTGCTAGAGAGGCATGTGGCTCTGCACAGTGCCACCAACGGCACGCCTGGAGCCGCCGGCACCGGCGCGAGGGCTGTCCCCGCCGGTGTGGTGGCCTGCACGGAGGGGACCACGTACGTCTGCTCTGTCTGTCCAGCTAAGTTTGACCAAATTGAGCATTTCAACGACCACATGAGGATGCATGTGTCAGATGGATAAGTAGAATCTCTCTCTCTCTCTTTGTTATGAACAACAAAAATAGAAACAACAAAAAAAGCTATGGCACTAGAATTTACGAAATTATTTTTGTTTCATTTTTATCTTTATTTTCCTCCTTTTTTGGGTTCATTTCATTTTGTTGTTTTTTGTACTACATGAAGAACTGGTTTTTGCCTGCTGGTACATTACATTTCCGGAGGCTGGGTGAATAATAATTTTCCCAGCCTCCCTCGGATGGTGGCCTTAAGGCCAGGTAGTGCTTCATGAGCTCCACTGGTTGGATCTCTAGCTACTGGCCTCTAAATACAACCCTTCTTTACTACAAAAAGCAAACAACAACAACAAAAAAAAACCACAAAAAAAAAAACCAAAAAAAATTTTAAAAAACAGACAAAAATAATAAAAAAAATCTTTTTTTCTCACTTGTGAAGAGCACTACAAATAAAGAAACAAAACAAAATATATTACAAATCTACAAGGCCTACTGTCGTTATAAGTACACCGCTTGCAGTGTTTCAATGGACATGATTCACATTGCTGACCGCTTTTGGACTTCACAGTATCCAGTTAGAACTGTGGAATATTTTGCTTCTGGTTGAGCAGCAACCAGAGGAAACAAGGCCCTGCTGGTTTCCGCCACGTGTCTGCTTTCTCACACACACACTCATCCACAAACACACAAAAAGGGCTGAGGGGAATGCGAGGCAGTGTGGCTTGGATAGTGTGGAGTCCCTGTAGGGTGAGGTGAAAGAATCAGAGGTTCCTCACCTGGATTCTGCTCCATCCCTCGCTGTCTGGCGCACCCTCCCCGCTGCTTTTCTTGTACCACCACCACTTTATAGCAGAAACCAAGAAGATTCAGACAACGAGCAACGGTGGCTTTTTTGTAATTTATTCAGTGTCTTCGCTGAGCACAGGGCCTCAGCACAATCAAGAGGGACTTTCACAGAAGGCAAAGAGAAACACAGAGGAAAATCAAAGATATCAGAGGTTGCAACCTATGGATCTAGGTACAAGAGAAGGGTTAGTTCCCACAATCTTTGCAAAAAAAAAAAGTTGCATCAGGATTTATTCTTGTGGAAGAAAGAGGAATAGAGGGTGGGAGGGAGGGGAATAATAATTTAAAAAAGAAAAGAGTTGTTGGGACTTTTTTAATTCAAAATTTTATAGAGGGGCAAAAGTGACGTTTACCAGAAAGAATGCTGATTTTTTTAATATATTTACAACAGTATTTGTGTAAAAAAAAACAAAAAAAAGTGAGATGGTTAAAAGTAATTTTTCTTTGTTTTCTTTTTTGTTTTGCATACACTGCCACTAATATCTTCTCTTTTATTATATATATGAATATATATTAAAATATATATTTTATTTTAAATTGAGACTGTTAAGGTTAGCTAACCTGCTTCCAGATAGAGGGGGGGAGGGGAGATGATCTTGATTTTTATTTTAAAAAAGAGGAAGAATGTTTTCTTAATTTTCTTTTCTAGTATTATTCTCTCTGTTTTCTAATGGAATCAAGAATTACCTGGGTCGATGAGGGCTCTGTGAAGTCATCTGTGAGATTATCTATTAGTGTTTGTGCATCCTGCAGTATCATTTGAACTGCTACTTTGGTTTTTTTTCATTACATGGTTCTCTTTTTGGCTCTTACCAAGCTTCTGTTGTTTCTTTTTTGGTTCCATCTCAGAATTTATTTCTGCTGAAGGAGGTTTCCTTTTGAGAAAGAGATTTTTCTAGCAATGATCCCTTGGTTTTGGGGATGATATAAACCGTAGTCTTTCTTCTTTGAAAAAGTAATGAAAGTTTTGAAGTGTGTAATAACTAGGATTTCCCTTTTTTTTTGGTCACTGGACAAGAATTAATCTGCTGTATTGTTCTCTCATCCCTGCCTTGCTCGCTAGAGAGCTTCCATATTTGTGTGGGAATCTGATCCTGCCCCCGATAATTTGTGCTGATGCCAAAACAACTTAAAATGTTACCATTGCAAATAATCTTCCCTTCATTTGCAAAAAGTCTGACTGAAGAGCCACATCCCACATTCTCTGCATAGACAAAGCTATGGAAGGAATGTAGGATCAATGTGAAAGATTGATTCCTGATCTGCATATATATGTTGGTGTTTTGTATTTTGTTTTATTGTGTTTGGACTGGTGTTCTACCTAGTTGTCTTCTGTGTATCTGTGTAAGAATTTTTCCCCCAAAGCCAACTCCCAAAGTACGTGGGTCCTTAGTTCAGTTGGATCAGTGTTTGACACTATCTTTGTCTTGCTTGAAATCCATATGAGGACTTACACCAACTGCACTCTGGACTTCATATTTTAGGCAGAGAAGAAGCACCTAACAAAAATATGCAAAAAGAAAAAAAAAGAAAAATTGCTAGTTTAGCTTTTACTTGTTTCTATATTTAAATTAAGCTTTCTTAAGTTTACAAAACTTTTTGCTTGTGAACACTGAGCATTTCACATGCGACATTCTTTTATGCTGGACAACTTTCTGAGTATTGGCTTGGTACATCTCCATATACAGTTTTGCATGTTCTGTACACCTGTGGCTTCTCTATCAGATGCCTGTGATTCAGTACAGGTAACTTCATCCATATGTTCTGTGCCTGTTCCATTACCATTTATATGGGGGAAAAAACCTGACAGGTGGTTCAGTTTCAGAATCTTTCTGTACCATGCAAGGTGCTGTTCAGCATATCCTAAATGCTGAAGCCCAAATTCTTGGCTGCAATATGCAACATAGAGAGACCTTGAGGTGAGTGCCAGAGCAATTGAGTCTTTTATATGATAACGTCTTTCTTTGTTGCCAACTTGTCTGGGTAGTTCAAGGGGCTGGAGAAGGAGCACAAGTTCATTAACAAATATTGTTCTTATAACCACACTGGTAAAAGCAATGCTGGCATGTAAATCAAGACGTGAAAAGACAAAGCCCAAGACACAGAGGGAGAACTGATATCTGCTATTTAGACACACTAAATCTATACAGAAAATAAAGGTTCTGGAGACTAGAATTCAGAAGAAAATGAGGAAGGTGAACCTAGACAAAAGGACTGAAGATTTTTCTTTGGGGAAAGGAAGGTTTTTTCTGAGATCTTTGGTATCAAAAAATATTCTCCCATATGAGGAACTAGTGAGAATTTTACCCATCTTACAAATATGTAGCTGCTCATTTGTCATCTGAGGTCTGGGGAAAAGCTGTTTGATTTGCCGTTGTAAACCTGGTGAACTGTAATCAAGAGGTAGTATATTCTGGAATATACTTCTGATACCAGAAGAGATATGCCAGTAAACATGCAATAAGAATCAGGATCTACGTCCACCAAAATCCAAATACTATCCAAATTTTAATCCTTCAGTTTTCATCCTTCCCTAAATCAAAGCATTATCTTTGAAATGCCAATTTTTATAAGGTCTAATAAATTTGAAGTGAATTAAAGATAAGTTGTGAATGAATGAATGAATTGATGAATGATGCCAATTAAAAAAAATAAATATAGTTCTTAAAGTAAAGCAAAGGCATACTAGATTGAATTCTAAAACACTTGTCCAAGAATTTAGGCCTAGGTCTTCACAACTGACTGTCTGTAATATAAACTGATTTTGTTGGACTTCCAGAATTGATCTTGTAAAACGTGGAGCAACTTGCAGCATGACTGCAGATGTAGCATAAAGTGCTCGTCAAGTCATTCTGAATTTAGAAGCTCAAACATAGTCCCCTTTGTCTTTTAAAATGTTAGATTCTCTTTGGCAGTTCTTCCTCCCATCTTTGAAATACTTATTTGCTACTTGGAAACAACTATAATATCTGAATGTTACAGGTATATTCAAGCTTCATATATTGCTACAATATGCCTTTGCAAAAAGAATAGCAGTCACTGTAATCTGGAAACTGCTGCTGACAATGTTTGAGCGAATCTATCTCAGTATGCTTGAAAGGCTTCCTTCAAAACACCCGATGAAATGATGCAGATGAGAAAATGCAGACTGTAGCATACATCCTTTTGCTGAAGCATGCAATATCCTGCATTCCTTGAGCTTGATTCTCACTTTCACTAAAGCTCTCTTTATATTGCTTTGGTAATGGAAAAGGCCATTAAATAGAACATAAATTCAAGTTTACAAGTCAAGGCCTCTCTCCAAGACATAAGTGCAATAAAGGTAGCCTTAGAGTGAGTGAGAGGTGTGCCTTCTTGCACTGCTGCTGAGGCTGGTGAAGTGAATTGGAAATGTAGGACTGGCTAGAGCAGATCTCCCTGTGGTCCATCTCACCCAATACTATGTCTCTGCCATATGGCAAGTTAGAGATTATTTGAATGAAGATGAAAGACCAGTGTTGGATTTTTACAAAGCAATAAGCCTAAGGGAAAAGATTTATTATATAATCCTCATTAGCTATTTCTACGTATAAAATACATATAAATACAAATACAAATAAAACATGTATTTGCCTGTAACCTAAAGGCATAATAGTTTATGGCTTTACCTTTTTATCCCATATAAAAATTATATATTGTGGCAGATAATTCTCATTGTCCTTCAAAGATCTAGCTTATTCATTTTTAGATGGCCTCCATGATGTCCTGTGAAAGTGAGTTCCTCCTGTTAATTACCACATTGTTGAAATTATTCCCTTTCAAATTTATCTTGTTGTTCATTAAAACACCCTTATTCTTGTATTATATGAAATCACAAATCAGAGAACCAAAAGTTAACTTCTCTTGCCTATTTCATTGAGGTCTGCCTCTCTCTGGGAAGCTGAATCCACAAGGAATGCAGGACCACAAGCTCAGTGTCTGCTGATTAGCAAGGAGAGCGCAGCTCCTGAGCGTGTCCATGTGTTTCTGGGGCGTGTGCATTAGCATAGTTCTCCTACAGTGATCTCTTGCAGGGTACTGGCAGGAATGACTGATAAATAATGGGAACCTAGCAGCACAGTAACCAGTCTGTAAAATGTAATATGATACTTCAGTCTGGTCCCTCCTCTCAGAAAACCCATATTAATAGTCTCTCTTAAGGGAAATAGGTGTAGGTGTTTTGCAGGAACTGCTCTGAGGACACTTTCTCAACATCCATCATGCTTCTACTAGGCCTACTTCTGGCCCATGCTGTTACCTTCAAAAACAGCTCAAGTTCCCAGTAAGGTAACAGGGGAGAGAGGCATTTAATTGACTTTCTAAGTGAATGAGACTTCCCTTTGCTCTAAGATCAAAGAGCCCAAGTGGAGCCTGTTTTTCTTCTTTCGATTTCTTTTTCATCCAAAGGAGAGCTGAGTAATAACCCACATACCATCAGCACCCCACTTCTTGTCAACCCCACTGACTGGGTTCAGTTGACCTTGAGTACTTGATTAATGCTGGATCACTGACATGGTGAAGGAACAAGTCTCTTGCCTTTAGTGAGTATTATCCCAACATTTCCTGTCTCCCTTAGTAATGAAAACAAGTCCCATAAGGAGAAGGTACAAGACATACTCTTTGCAGGGGTGTTGAGTCTAGTGCAAAATCAGAAGCACCTAAACCATTTCAAACATAATCAGTATGTCATAGACCTATGACTCTCCAGTTCTATGCTAAGGAAATCCTCCAGCTCTCACTGCTGAAAATTATTTGCTGCTCAAAAGGAAAAAATAGCATGAGCCTGGAAAAGAGAAGGTCCAGGTAGACTGTTGAGAGCCTGACAAGAAAGCTGGAGAGGGACCTTTCACAAGGGCAGGTAGTGATAGGACTGGGAGGAATGGCCTTAAGCTGATGGAGTATAGGTTTAGATTAGATGTTAGGAAGAAATTCTTTATGATTAGGCTGGTGAGATACTGAAACAGATTGCCTAGAGAAGGTGTGGGCTGTAGGTGTTCAAGATCAGGTTGGATGGGGCTCTGAGTAACATGGTCTAGTGGAAGGTCCCCTGCCATGTGCAACTAGATGATCTTTAAAGACCCTTACAACCCAAACCTTTCTATAATTCTATGATAATATCAAATTAGTGCCTAGTGTTTGTTCTGCCAAGAAGGACTGTGCCTTGATAATCAAATTTAATTCAGCATCCAGGTCCTCTGAGCCATTGGAATAAGCGCGATAGTAAAGACTCAGCAGGTAGCCCAACTGAAGCAGTGTCTGATCGGCCTGAAACAAAACAGCTGCTTTTCACATTCCCTCATTTGTTCTTATACTGGCTGTGAAAATTCATGAAGGAGGTATAAAGTGATGAGAACTTGGTCCTGAGACGTTTTGAGCCTCCTCTTCTCCCAGAAGGTTTATCTTCATCTGACCATGAAACAATCAATGAGTTCTGCTGAAAAAAGGCTTATGAGGGAAACTACAGACAACACATTAAGTCTGGAATCTTGAGTTTTGTAAATGCAATGAACACCTTTCCCAGCACTTGACAATCCTGCTGACAGAAACCAAATGCAGGTAGAAAGGCCTTGCAGAGGGGCAGGTGCTGAAAATTCCAAGTGTCTGCACCATGGCCAGTAAGACAGAAAAGTGTATGGAGGTGGCCTGATGCTGGATACATGTCCACAGGGGCTGGTTCGGGCCATGCCAAGTCAGTGTTTTTGCTGCTGTTCACCTTATTTGTCATGCAAGAAGTAATAAGCTCTCAGCTAGTTTCCTTTAAAGCTACTTAGTGATCCAGTTCATTTCAGCCAGAGCAAAGGAGCCCCCATATTTTCACAGATCACTAAGCTGGAAAATGAGAAAGTTTTAGGTATGTGCATATTCTTCAAACTGATAAAACAAAAATGTGGGTTATGCCTTCTCTAGCATAAAACAGAGAAATTTGGTCCACAAGGGACACAACCTGTTTGAAAGAGAGGAACACTTAACTGTCTTAGACCTATTGTTATAAAGCAACACAAGGGGGAATCTTTGTTTTGTTTTTCTGAGAACATATGTAAATGAGAAACAAGATGTGTTAGGTATTAGTGTATATCCATCTAATTATCCCCAGTGCTGATAACTAATCAATTATATTAGTGCCTCTAAGAGTAGAGAAAATATTATGCTTTCATTGTTGTTATTTCTGCTCCCCCTCTGCTATAGATCAGGAGTACCTAAGGTGGAAAGAGCAGTTACACAAATGAGAAATTTTGGTGAACAAACAAATTATTTCCAGGATACTGTTAGATAATTTTAATTTTAAAATTATGTTCCTAGTGAAAAATGCAAAGTTAAATATTAATCTATATTTTTTCATTATATATTTAGCAGTGTTGCTGATTTTTTTGTATTTTAGCCTCTGCAGTAGCATTTGACTCACAAGCATTAAGAGAGAGTCCCAAGATAGAAGAAGCAGAGATTACTGATGTACTGTGAAGAAGATTGAAAAGTAAATTGAACCCATAATGTGCTTTAATTCGCTATTCATGCTGCAACTAAACTCAACTAAAGAGTTTCTAGGTTTATTTTAAAATAAAAGGAGTCAAATATATTCTGCACAACCTTCTCGCAAAGTGATATCAGGAGAAAAGTAAGACATGGTTTTTAAATGCCAATTTCCCCTAGAATTATTCATTAATAGCTTTTAAAATAAAAGAGGCAGGTCAAGATAAGCAGAACTCTGATATTCTAACACAATTCTTCATGTTACACATGATCATAGTTTCCACTACCAGACTTAAGTGAACTTCACTGGCTTTCCCCAAAGTCAGTGAACTGAGATTTTTGTGCACAGCTGCATATGCCCAAAGAAAGTCTTTATGGTTCCCATAGGAAAAGGAGAATCGCACTGAAGTAAGCAAACAATCATAGAACCATAGAATCATTAATGTTGGAAAAGGCCTCTGAGATCATCGAGTCCAATCGTTAACCCAGCTCTGCTAAGCTCACCACTCAACCATGTCCCCAAGTGCCAAATCCACACGTGTTTTGAATGCTTCCAGGGCAGTGATTCCACCACTTCTCTGGGCAGCCTGTTCCAGTTTTACCTCCCGTTTAGTCAAGAAATTTTTCCTAATATCTAATTTATCCTTCCCCTGGTACAACTTCTGGCCGTATCCTCTCATCCTGTCACTTGTTTCCTGGGAGAAGAGACTTATCCCCACCTGGCTACAGTCTCCTTTCAGGTAGTTTTAGAGAGTGATGAGGTTCCCCTTCAACCCCCTTTTTCCCAGATCCCTCTGTGGAGCCTCCAAATACTTTGTTAACTGTATTTTTACACCCCAGTTTACACATTTGTCGTCAACTATTTTTCAAAAAGCAAAGAACATTAAGATACTTCCTTGGACACCACAGCCTTGAGTACACCAGAGCCTCATAGACAATTGCTTTAAAACAGAAATACATCTGAGCAGTATGAAATGTGTTTATGTTTGGTATCTATAGCAAAGTTTAATCTAAAATGTTCCCTTCTTACAAAAAATGTCATGTTTTCCTCTTTGAAAGGGTAGGGAAGAAGGAATGTTAGTGAGGCATAGTGGTCTCTTCATATTGCATGGTGCTTTTCTGCTGTTTCTGACCATCAGTTACAGCTCCAAGTCTGTTCCACTTCCAAAGTGATCTCCTTTTGATTGGTTGGTAGGCATCAGCTCCTTGTAAAACACTGGAGGGTAAGTGCTCTTCCTAAATCAAATTAATAATATGGGGGCATGACTATGGGATTTGACTCTAGCCTCTCCAATGCCACTGAAATTCATGAAAGAAAATCCAGTGAAAAGCTACTTTCAAGGGACAAATTCTGTTCTGAATTTCCATCAGCGCGACCTATACTGGCACTTTTGGGATTGCATGCGTGTCACTGCAGATAAATATAGCCCCTTTGGATAGTTTAGCTATGATTCCTTTTAAGAAAAGCATATTCTAAAAATATCCTTTGCTGCATCAGTAGCATTAACACAAACAAAAGAGCTACCAATATCCCATCACTTGTGAGAACTTCTATCCAGTTCAGCCCAAAGGGGCATTCTTGTTTTAAATCCTCATGCACACTTTATTGGGACTTGAGCCCTCTTTGAGCTGCAAAATTTCCTTCACAGCCATGCAGCCACACCGCAGGCATCCCTCATAAAAGCTGTCTGTCACATTGGGCTTAGGTATTACAGTACCCCGTATGCTCTCATGAGTTCCCCACTGGAGCCTCTCCTGTTGGAAAATCTGGTACCACTGTAAGAAAGTGTTGCTTGCTCTAGGTGTTTTCCAGACAGAACTGCAGACTACTACAGTGTTCAGTCTTCCTACTGTAGACTTGTTGGTGATTTTTTTGCCAAGTTCACAGTAGCACTTGAGGAATGTGCAGAGCTCAGTTAGGTATTTGTGCTCCCCTGTCTGTTTCTGCAGTGTCCTGTTCCTACAAAACAGGCAGGTATCTTTCTGAGATATTTTTCCTACAAAATGGACAGATACCTTTCTGAGATCTATATGTTAAATAGGAACCTTTTCTATTTCACTTTGCTGCTTCTTTTTTTGCCACCTGGATATTGCCATATTCTTCATTAAACCATATAAAGCCCCCTAGAAGTTCAGCCCTCATGTTGAATATATACTTGATTAGAGAGTATCATCGCATTCAAGAAACAGGATTACATTCACCCAACTGCCCAACTTTCTTTTAATTTTTCCCATTTAGTCCTTTACTTTCATTTGTCACGTAGGCTATTGGTATCTATGGGATCTTTGAGTAAAATCACATTAAATTGCCTGTCTATGTGTGTGTGTGTGTGCATGCATGCAGTTGTGTCTGAGTGTGCATGTGGATGTGTGCATGTGCAAGGAGAGCCAGTTACCTGTTCCTGGCTTTACAGACAGCCTGTTAATTGAGTGTGTGGACATGCATGGTTTTGATGCAGGGAAGGCTTTAGATGAAACAAGGATTACAGCATTACATGTGGAGCATTGGCACATGACCAATAAAAAGCAGGTATACTACTTATACACTATATATGCACACATATATTCATAAAAACTAATCTGTTAACCAGATGCTCTTGGTTGGGTGTTTGCCCAAATTAGATGTTTGCCCTCATTAAAAATGTGACACCCAAATTTGGTCCAGGATATTTTTGTGAGTATCCATTCCGAAGGGAAGGCTGAAGTGTGCCTCCCAGAGCCTTATGTGGTCTTTCAGCTACCAAATAAATAAAACAGTCCCTCTCAGCAGGCTTCACTAGCAGAGAGAGGTATCCATGGGGGATGACAGCCCTGGAACAATACTGTTGAGTTCAGTCACTCATTTCCATTGAATTTCAACATGTTTACCTGACAAAGGAATAAAATCCAAGCAAAATAACCTGCCTTAAAAAGAGTTTTCTCCCTTAAAAAGAGCAGTAAAAAATTATCAAGCCTTTAAATAGTTAGCAGTACAATACATTGATAGGCTCTAAAATATTCCAGGTCTGGAGATTTTAGCTTCCAAAGCACCATGTCAAACAGCTCTTTCCCCACCTCAGGTACTCTGAAACATATTGATTGAGTAATCCATTCCAAATGTGCAGTCACTAACAAATAACAAGTAACGTTCTCTCCCTTGGTCTTTGCCAAAATATTTTCAGGATCATGGTTAGTGTGTCTAGATCAGTAGATATTCAGGAGTAGAAGAAATTGGTCAGTAAGATTATTCAGTATGTAATCCATGAGAGCTGCAGGATTTCTAGAACTCATTTTGCACCCATTTAGTTAGTGGGATGAATATGTTTAACTACAGCTGCCTATTTTGGTATCATGCTAGCCCTGAAAGCAGCATTTTATTCTTTTAAGTCTTTTGCCTGACTAGGGGATTTTCCTTGTTCCAGAAAGAGTAATTAGAGATTTAGTGGGATACTTTTTTTCTTTCATTTTCAGTCATAAAAATGTGAGTAAATATTCTTCTTAGATTGGTGGCATATCCCTTCCCCTTTTGAATAAGACTATAATGCAACATTTTTGACTGGTTGATTTTGGGGTGAGATTTTTATTTTGGTTTGGGGTTTTCCTTTGGTTAAATGTACATTGTCTCTCTATAGTCAAAATGTCTGTGATTGTAACAGTATGTATTTCTTTTACTGGAGAAAATAGACTTTTTGGTTTTTGTTAACAGTACTAGTGACTTTGTGGAAAATGACAAGTTGCTATTTAGACCTGCTTAGTTAAGTACAGTACACTACAATACAGTATTTCTGAAAGCTAGAACATACAGTACAGTACACAATATATATAGCAATTCTATATCAATATATATACATAGTATAATCATTTAACTTTTGCATCTGCCTATGATCATAGAAAAATAATTTTTCACATGTATCATTCACAACCCAATCAACTGCTGCAGCTATTTGAAGCATTTACCAATAACTATTACAGCTCTATTGTGCTTTTTCATATTATTGGCTTCTTTATTGTCTTTACAAGCATTTTTTCAGGCTTTTTTAAAATCTCTGTGTAGTAAGATGTAGAAAAGTAATTTTTTTTAAGAAAAGGTAAAACAGTATTAGGCTCTACAAAAAAATTAGAGATTGTTCCCTGCTACCCTTTCATATCAAAAGAACAATTAATCAAGACAAATATCTATTAGCTCTATTCTAAGATGTCCTGTTATTTCATTTCTAAAAGTATATGTCAGACTTTTCCTCTTCCATTCCTAGCCTTGGAGAAAGATGCTAAAAGTGGTCTTTCACTCCTTTGAAATAATGTTCCTTTAAAATTTTAAGATTTCCTAAAACTATCCTCTGCACTAGGGTGGGGTAGAAGAAACATTGTTCTCTGTATAGTTACACAGAATGTGGCCAGGGATTAAATAAGAAATACCTCCATCCATGACTATTAATATGTTCCAATTGGATCCTTATTTATCCACTTGATGACCCCTTTTTCAAAGGAAAACCACCTCTGAAAGTTTTCATTTCAGTTCATAAGTTCTTCTAGCTGTATGTTCCCTTTACCATATTCATAGTACATTCCTGTTGGTTTTGAATTTTGGGTCAGTCCCACTGGACTTCAGTTGTCACCACAGAACTGCTGAAAAAGATGTCACCAGGGATATGTCAACATCTAGATCCAAAAGCCCAGAAACAGCTGATTGACACCCAAGCCTCATGACTTTGGGTGTCCTTTCTGTACTCTCACCTTGCAACAGATGACCCAGGCAGCAAGCCTTGGTTCAAAATTAGTAAGAGTGCAAACTTATGAGAGTATGGAAATTTATCTTGGCTTTTCTAATTCAAGTACATCTAATTCAGCTGACGTTCATTCCTTTGGTGAATAACATATCACTCCTTAATAAAAACATTCAAAATCAAGTGGATGAGTGTTGTGGAGGAGGTATTAATTTTGTCTCCTTTCTATTAACTGTGAAGACTAGAGGAAGAAATGAGGAAGGAAATGAGAGATGGTCACCTCAGTTACAAACCATTTTCACTGACAATGAGCAAATCTGTGTCACTGCAAATCAATAAAGTTATTTTGGAGTAAGAAGAGAGGGAAAGAGTTACCTATGCCACAGCTTGGGATATTAAAATGAGAACTTCAAGAATGGGAATTATCAAGTGTCAGCGTTCCTAACAGTCTCCTGTCATCTGCCATTTAAGTGTACGTGGAGGCCACTACCACATTCTTTTTCTTTCTAGTTGCAGTTTAAAAGTTACGGTCTTCCAGCGTGATTTCTAAGTCTGGCTTTCCTCTACTCTTTGTATACCCATTTGCAAGGAAAGGAGGAGACTATCCTCTCAATATTAGTTATGCAAGTAACAGAACTAGATTATTATGTGAATGATGGGCTTTGTCCCATTAAGCCAAACAGGTGCCATTTCCCAAATTAATACCAGTTAGCTGCTGCAACAGAGTGCTGATTCAGTGGTCCACATTTTCTGACTATGTTCTTTGCCTTTTCCTTTGACAGAATGCTGAATCATACATATTTTTGTAGAGAGTGTTCTCACTTGACTGAGAATACCAGATCATTTAAATGGCTGCATACCCATTCCACACTTGCCCTGCTAATCCTTTGTAAGGTTCAGTAATTCATTTAGCATAAATACTAGTTTAATGTGTTTCTTGATTTAATTTCTTTGTTGCCTTTTCTTTTTCCTAATGCTTTTTTAAAGACCTCAATTCATTTTGCATGTTATACAGTTTACAGTTTATATTTTTAGGCTAAGAAGTGGTTTTACAAACAGGATGGTACCAAACAGGTAGATTATCCACACTAGAGATTTACTTTTAGAATGCAGTGTGTACAGATACAATTGCCTAAGGGAAAGTGAAACTAACAAAATAATCAGCTGGTGAACACTATTTTAACATATCTTCTACATAAAGGACAGTCAGTCATTTGTGATTCCAGAAATCTTGGTTTTTTTGAACATGTATCTTTTCTTTTTTGTTCTGTGAAGAAATACTCATCTTGAGAATTGTAGTATTTTAAAAAACTCATTTCATATGTGCATATTTTCTGCTTTTCTAAGGAGAAAGAAAACAGGAGATGGTATCAGTTTTACAGTTCTAAAGATTCTTGAATTGGCGACTTTCCTTGAAGAATATAAACATCAAGGGAAGACTCTGTCCAAATATTAGCTTTATTCTAGTATATGGTTTTCATTATTACTTTCATTTTCCATCTCCTCGTTGACCAAGTAGACTTCCAGGGCTAATGCAAGCAATGGTCTCACGTTTCAGTGGTCGGCAGCATTTATATTTAGCTCCTTTTTGCACTTCTTTTCTGTTTTGTATAGCTTTTGAGGAACACAACAGTTGAAGTAGGTAACACTGTCACCACGAGAGGGAGAGCCTTGTACTAAGAGCATGTTACTCTATGCTACTGTGCTGGGACAGAAAGAGATTTTAAAGTTCTTTGCTGCAAAGTTAAGTAAGAGCGGAGTTGCCCACTTTGGGGATGTTTGCACCAAAGACAGGGGGCCTCGCAGGAGAGGGAGAGGCTTGAACTCCATACAAGGGACTTGCTCTTCATTTGTTCCACTTAGAGGAAAAGACTGAATCTCCAGTATCTACTGCTGCTCTTTTTTTTTTTTTTTTAAGTATGAATAACTTGTAAACAATTTATAGTTCCTATTTATTGGTGAAAGAATTGTCACCACATTTATTGGAGTCAGAACTACTTCTTCACAAGTATCTTCAACAAGCTTCATTGTCTTTCGGGGTGTCCTGTTTCTTTTGTCCTAATGCCAGGATGTAGATTGGACTGCTGTGAAACTCATAGGAGTCCTTTAAATCTGAAATTTATTCCAAATTTTGTATGTTCTGAACAATCGTTCCCTAGATCCTTGCTCCAAAGTTCAGGTTCAAAGAAATTCTCCTAATTAGTTAAATTGAAAAATTGGTGGTTTCCCATTCACTCCACCCATAATGAGCTTTTGTTTGTCAAACAAAATTTAAAAAGGCTGCTCAGTTCAGGCAGGACATACTGTATGACTTTGCTTGCCAGCAGTGAGGTAAATGCTTAATCCTGAAAACTAATTGGACCAATATTCTGTGGGCCAAATTCTGCAGGCAGGACTCGCATGCCCTTTTGTTGACTTGAGTCCATTTTCTCTGACAAAGTATATGTAGTCCTACAGAAAGCTGTAGTCCTGAAAAATAGTTTCATGTACATTATTTAAGATGCCACAGAACTGTTACCCAAAATTTATCCTGTTTCTGCCCAAAATTTTTACTCCTCATGAAACTGACTCAAGATTTGATTTCACACTACCAGGCAGATTTTACCTGTGTTAAGGGCTATGCTATTACATAGTCTCATAGTCTCTCCTTCTTGCTGGGAGACTTAATTCAGAAAAGTCCTACAGAGCATGACAGTTCCTTCCCTTTATACAGGGCTTGGAACCTGCTTTCTTCATAGAGTCCTAAGTAGCTTTGAGTCTATCTTTGGGTTTGATTGGTGATTATATGTTTATTTTAAGTAATTAAATAGTGAGCCACAACAGGTAATGCAGATACATGATTCATAGCAATCCCTTTTCCCTAATTTACACCCTTGATGTGTCACTTTTCTATTGCCAGAACAGTGTAAAAGCATTTGGGTATTGGATATTTGGAGTTGATTCCAGGTTTCTGACTGCTTTACCCAGAATTGCTCTGGCCACACCAATGCTGTTATGGTAGTCACATATTTATGTGGGTAAAGTAAATTTGTTTCTTTATAATATCTGATTATGTAACTGCAAATTCAGACTATACATTAAACTTTTTGGTAGACTTTTTAAAAGTGCTACTGCATTGGGTGTGCAGGAGGATAGATAGCGTGAACAGCATTTCCACAAAAAGGTAGGACCCCCTTGAAGTGCATGCAGCTGAACAGCAAAAAAACTCATTGCTTCTGATTATTGTGGCTAAATTGAAGTTTGTAGACTTTACAGAACAGCTGGCAAGTGTTACTAATTTTGTGTCCCATGTATGCTTGGGCATGGGTTGCACCACTGTAGCTCTGCACCCAGAGACAGTGGGTTCAGATGCTGTCCCTTTGCAATGCCTAGTGATTCCATTATGTGCTCTTTATTTTTCATGATAGGCTCATTGGTAAAGATAAACAGCAAAAGTTCTTGCAGCCTGGCATTTTTCTGGTTTAGAGGTAGATATTCAGGATCCCTGCACCCCTATTTAGGTTATTTCTCTTAGGTTATTTCCTTGTTTCTATGCATGTGGATGAAACAGTTGCCTGGAGGGAAGGATGCGGTATCCTTGCAAGAGAAAGAAAATTGAGAAAATTGCTTCTTGGTTGTAATTTGGTGTATCTGTTGGTATTTGCTTTTGTTTACATTCTGGGGGGGGCTGCCATCTTCAACAAGGGACTGGGAGCGAGGGAAGAGGCAGAAGGTTAGAGGAAGCATGTCCTTGAGCCCAGATGAAGCATCATGCAGTATTCCTCCATATACTGAGCAATTACAATGAGATTAGTATAGCAGCAGCAGCATTGCCCTGTTGTGTTCCATTTTCCATACATTTCCCTTTCTTGCTCCTCCTTCCCTGTTATGGCCTCTTACACTGTTTTAGTGGTTCCCCACACTCCTTTCCTGTAATTACAAGGGTTTGATGGAGGCTCTTGTGGCTGTCCAAATTGAAGTTATAACCTCCAAACTGGTGAACACCCCAAAGTCTTTGCTGTGTTTTCCCAAGTGATATCTTAAAGAGTGGCAACCTCTGGCAGATGTGAGTTGTTTTTGTTTTTTTTTTAAAGAGATAGATAGGCTAGGGGAGGTATGATCTGACTGGGATTCAGTAACCTGCTCACCTTTGTAATTGGTGAGCTTTATTTTGTTCTCCTTTTAAGTTTTCATTTTGCCTAGATGGGCTGTGAAAAAAATACTTTATATATATAGCTATATATGTATATATATATATCTCCCCAAGTATTTGCAGGATGGAGTAAGGAGTTGTTCATTTACGTGTGTGCCTACGTGAGCAGGAGAAAACTGAAGTTAGTGTTGATCTGTCCAATTGTTTTAGGGTGGCCACAGAAAGCTGCCACTTTGAAAAGCTGATTGCACTACAGAACCTGAGCTTGGGCACTGTTAAAATAGGGACTGTGTATTTGGAACAGGGAAGCTTTTTTGGTTTTTTTACCCACACACATGCTCTTTGCAAGGTGTACCCTTGCAAAGTTTGCATCAGACAACTCTGTGTAAAACCACTACTGACCTTTTTTTGCTGTATCCATTTAGCTCGCTCTCCTTTCTGCAGCCCCCAAACAATAGCTTGTCTCCTTTCTGATTTCTGTCATTTGACTTTGTTTTTGATAAATGTCCTATCTGTTAATGAGATCTCCACATTGACTGGGAGGAGAGAAAACAAGGCATGTGAAAGTGTGGCTGGGAGACTGCAAATCCCCCTTTGTTTAGGGGCATTCATATACTTTTACTGAGAGCTGATTTCTTGGGGGCCAGGTGGGGTGGGGAGGGAGTTTGTGCTTTTTTGGTCTGGATAAGGCTTTTTATTTTTGCACTACGTATGACTGCACTGCACTGCATTGCACTACTGAAATGTATTTACATGTGGTGGGATTGGAAGGGGCCAATTAAGCAGGAAGGGAGAAGAGAAAGGGATAGGCACGGAAAACAGGATATACCATGAACCTCACCAGGTTGAAAGAGAAGTGAGGTTACCTTAATTTTAAGCAACTAGTCAGACACTGAGACAGCTGTATTGGATACCTTCTGTTAAAATAAATAAATAAAGCACTATAATAGAAACTGAAGAGGCATCACAAGTTTCTTGGTGCAACAGATCTTTTCTCCCCTTTTTATAGAGTGTTCTTTGGGGCTGTGAGAAAGTGAAGAGAACTGCTCATTGTGTAAACTAGCATTAGGCTTCACCATAAAGACACAAATTCCCAGTTCCAATGTCCAAACTTGGATTGTTGGATAGAATCTCTTCCAGAGGTTTCACTATGATTAGCATCCCTTCAGTAAAAGCAGGATCTCTCAGCTCAAGAAGGGAACTCACAAAGCAGACTTTATCAAAGGGGAAGATCACTGAAATAAAGCACGTCTTTCCGAGGCTGTTATGGGAACAGTGCAATAAACAGTCATTCTGAACAGTCAATTACAGGTGTTCCAGTCAAGCCTTTGGGGTAGAGGAAGCAGGAGGGACATTTGGGCAAAAAAAAAGGTGGTGTGGAATTCAGTACATACTGAAATACTCCTGCTTAGACAAAGGTGCTGCCTAGCATTTTAAGTTCTTCTCTCTGATTTCTCTCCTTAAACAGAGAGTCTAGCATTGTGAAGGCTTTCAGCTGGAACCAAATGGAATCCTAAATTGGAAAGTATTTTTACAGTCAAGATGCATGTTGCCTTATGCCTTGGTCATTAATTTTGTAGCAAGCATACTATGAGAAAAATGAAAACAGTAGCAATGTGCAGCAAGATCCATCTCTGCTGTAGCTCTTTGTGATCTATAAACCCTCAAAAGTTTGTGTTGAATCTCTTCAATAAGACTATAATTGCAACTTTAGCCAGACGGTAAAACAGGATCCTGAAAAGCGTTCTGTAGAGAAACTGGGAGAAGAAAGTAAAACATGAGTTCATCTGCTTTGGTCCTGTAGCGGAGGGATCGCCTGCCTAATCTACCACAGGGTTTCATGGACAAAAAAGGAGATTCCTAAGAAAAGAATTGCTAAGAAAAGGCTAGAGTAATCGAGGGACTAGAAATCTATTAATGCCCTGAATTTCAGCTTAGATTTGAAACTAAGGTATTTTGGCTTCATTGGTACCAAGACATGTAGTACAGACCTTTCACAGACTGCACAATGCAAAGCAGACTGCTGCTCAGTCTCTTGGGCTGCCTCGTTTGACAAAAGTGTCAAGAACTAGAGAAGGAGTGGTATGCAAGAGGCAGGTGTTGGGTGGGAAGGAACAAGTCTAGAACCAGGAGAGACTTTGGAGTTAAGGATGTGTTGTTCTGGTGAGCTTTGAGATTTCCACTCTTAGATTCCAGCCATCCTGGCTTGAAAGGACTGGAAGAGAAGAACTGGAGATACGCCCTGATGTACTGCTAGATTAACTACTGAATGACTCTTCCCTTGAAAGCAAGCAGGACAGTGGAACATGCAGCCTGTTTCTTTGCCATCTGCAGGAACCCTCTAAGATGAAAACCACTGGAAGGTCAACTTCCAGTAATGAGTCAGTGGATGCCCAACAAAAGCACAGTTCATTTGAGAGCGAGCATAATACAGAGGCAGGAGACCACCTTCATTTTGTAAAGTGGCATTTGCTTCCATCAGAGTAGTGACAGCTACAGAGCTGTTATATGGGAGGAAATGAAGTCTGTCTGCTGAAGTTAATTCATGTGATGAGCCAATACTCCAGTTTTTTGCTTAGGTGAGTTTTTCTTTGTTTCCTTGTTTAAAGCAGGTGAATTTATTGCTACTGTCAGAGTGGATTTGCATTGTTAAAGAGGAGTAGTGGACTGCTCCAAAAAAAAAAAAAAGTGAAGCTGAGGGTTTACTGAGCCTGCTGTGTCCAGAGTGCCTTTCCTGCTGTGGTAAAATAAAGAACTTCTGTAGGTTGAGCTGTTCCAGCTGACTGATTGCTGCATATTCCTCCCTTGTGGTGTGACCTGATGGCAACCATATTTGGACAAGGAGAGGAACACTGCATGTTTGCAATGCTGTGATAAGATGCCATTTGCACTAGTTTTTTTAAAAGTACTGCAACCTGAAGAAATGGGCTTTGAGCCATGCTCCAAATCTGGGTTTGAATTCAGCCTATTTAAACCTGATTCCAGCTGACTCAGTTTCAACAGAACTGTCTAATCCATGTAAACAGGAACCAAACCATTTTTTAAAAACCAAATTCTAGCTTATGTTCCCACTCGGTTACAGTGCTCAACCACACCAGTTCCTGGGCATAAGTGTGATTGTATAGTTTCAATGGCTTTTAAGAAAGTTGTTCCTTTTTACATGGTCAGTTTGAAACTAGCTTAACTGGAACTACATTTAAATATAGCACAAACTCATTTCTTTTTGTTCAGCATGGTACTATAGCCCCATGTAGACAGTGCTTGACGGAGAAACCAAGGATAACTTGAGGTTTATTTTAAGAAGCCAAAACATATGTTGCTTACTAGAGATGCCGCATAATTTAATGCCCTATTTTTCTCCAGATGGAGAAACATTAACTTCCGTAATTTTCCTCCATTTATCATCCTGCTTCATTGTTGCACCTTTTCTCCCAAACGAAAATCCCTTTGGCAAGTGGGCTAGATCCAAAACATAACTTCCCTGTACTGTTTGATCATCTTGTTTCTGTATGTTCCTTTCCTCAACATTGACAAGCACTACTGAGGATCAGCTTGAGTTTTTGCTGGGACTGTGGCATAGTTACGGTTCAAGAAAACACTAGTGATATTTTCAGCATTATGTTAATTTCAGATCTTACCCTTGAGGAAAATGTTACGTTTCAGAAGTTCCACAGAAAAAAGAAAATGCCAGGATTCAGGATGGAGCTTCAGCCACAGTGCTGTAGCCAAATTGGTAGGGAATGCATTTTTGGTGGCTGGTGATGCTGACATTTACAAAAGTAATTCAAAAGCAGCAGAGAACATATGCTTTCTTATTCCTTGCTGAACAAAGATAATTTATACTAATGGAATGATCCCAGGGTAACCTGTCAGTGTTCATCAGTTTTCCCTTAATGGAGGAGGCTAAGCAACTGTCACATCACCTTAGAGAGTCTGAGTTTGCTTCAGAACTGCTCCCCAATGACCTGCTAGCCAGGTGCCCTCTCTCACTGATCCTGGTATCCCATTGGCTGAGGATTTGTCACATCAGCCAAGGTGACCAAGAGATACACTTGTCCTCACCTAGGAGCCTTTTACCTTTTCTCTTCCTTTTGGATTTCTGTCAAACCAGGATTAGTGCATTTAGTGGTGAAGTAGATGTCAGGTTAGCTGTTGCTCCAGATGACAGGAATGGCAAAGCCACATGGCAACTGAGCTACTATTGTCCTCAAGGATATTGGTAAACGTGAAAGACCAGGCTCTAGTTGGTGGTGTAGTTGTAAACCTACATCTTCTGCTGCTTGCCCCTCCAAACTTGTTTTGCTCAGCAATGCTGTTGCCCTCAAATATGCTTTGTGTGTGAAAAACTGAATGCAGTTGTTCTGTTGTCTGTCTTCTTTCTTCTGCATCATGGATGTGGCACCAACTTACTCTCACAACAAGCTTGAGTTTTGTTTTGCTGTTGTTATTAATATGTAATTCTACTGTAGACCAAAAAATATGAAAAGGAAAAAAATCAGTTTCAAGACATAAAATACCAGTGAGTGAAAGGTAAAAAATTTAGGAAGTGAAGGTGTGAGAGAAGCAGTGGTTAACTGTGTTAAGTTAGAAATCTCAGAATAGCCTTACATATTTCTTAACCAATGCTTACCAATCATCCGGTAGTGGGGTTAGATAGCTTTCTTGGCTCATTCGTACCTGTATCCTAATATATATATATGAATAATTTTTTTAAATTTTTGTTTCTTTGGTATTGCTATTGCACATCATGTTGTCTTTTATAATGCCTGATTTTTATTGTATTGTACTTTATCAGTCTGTTTTGGTTTTGTTTCCTTTTGAAGGATGGGAAAGTAATGTTTCCTTTTTGTTTTGAATTTATGAAAAAAAAATGCACTGGAAGTAAACATAAACACATTTTGCCATTTGAAAAAAGGAAAACACAGCCACGCAGTGGAAAAGGCTAAGAAAAAGCTCCCTCTTCCTTCTTGTGATGGAAGCATCCTTTAAAAAATATGCTAGAAAGAAAACAATCTCAGAAGAAGAGAGAAGCCTTTTTGATCCTAGCTCTGCCATCTGGAGTATTCTAGCACAGTGTTCTGCAGGGTTGGGCTCCTACATGGCCAACAGGCATAAAATCCAGAACCACATGGGTCAAATTCATCCCTGGTGCAAGCAGATGTTATTGCAATGAAGTCAAAAGAGGTACACAGAGGATGGATTTAGCCACATGTGTGCCAATATAGCTGCCTTCCCCAGAGTACCCAACTCCCCACTGCTAGAGTTTATTGCTGTCAAAACAGTTTATCTTTTGGCTGTGTTAATTGCATAATATCCCTTGAATATTTTTCAAGGTAGGCAAAACACTTTCCCACTGAATAAATCAGTTCTGGATGCACCTTGGTGTGACACTTTTTGCCTACCAGCTTTCAGCTGTTACCCATTCCCAGCCGTGAACTGATGTGATCTATCTCTGGCTTGCCTTTGCCAGAAAAATGGACTTGACTATTAAGCATAGTAAAACCTTTGCATATTTAACTACTATGATCCAGAAATGGCCCTTGCACTTTTAAGGCATATGGAAACATCCTCTCTGTCTTTCAAAATGGAAAGAGTTCTTTGCAAGTGAAACGCCACGTGTGTGCACACACCCACGTGCGGTCCCTGGGCTCCTGACCTCAAATTCTTCCTGGACCTTTCTGTGCCCGGCAGTGTCCTGTCTCTGTAGTGTGTGGTCATTTGAGTACAGCAGGGCAAAGACTTGTGTTGAGATGAATTCAAAAAGCATACATTTTAAAAGACAGATGATTTTCCTGTTATGCCAGCATCTTTGAATCCCCATATCAGCTAATGGGTTTCCCTAACCTGACGACTTTCAATCAGTTGTTGAAACATTGGCTCTCTGTGTTTTGTTTTCTAAGGAGGAAATGTAGGGTGGGGAGAATAATGAGGTGTTGTTTGTAACTTCACAGTCCTGATAGTTGGTTTTTATCTTCCATATTTTATGCAAAAACAGACATTATAAGTCAATAAATAATCGTGCCCTAGGTTGAAAGTTAAGTGTTCAGGAAAGGAAAAAAATGGTTGGCGTTTTTCTACATTTTTGTGAAGACTCTTTTAGAAAGGAAGGGTACATATTTTTGTTGTGTAGTATTTTCTATTTTTGAATGCATTTTCTTGGTACAAGACTGTTTTGTGGATTTTTTTCTTTTTGGTGAACGCATTATTTAAAAAAAAAAAAAAAAAAAAGAAAAGAAAGAAAAAACTAATTGAAAAGTTTGCCCTTAAGGATATGCTGCAATTTTGAGGTTTAACATGAAAAAACATTCAAGGCATGTTAAAAGTTGGGGAATTGTATTGTTGGGAGTTTTTTTGTAATTGTTACAAGAAGAAGTTTGTAGCCACTGCTGTTTATTTTGTTTCAGATGAGTAAGTAAAGGGATTGTTCTTGTGTTATTCTTTTTTAAAAAAAATTATTTATGAAATGTCACAAACACTGGACTGTGAGTTTGTAGGGAAGCATTTTACCACCCTGTGTCTTCATAGAGCTGTTGGTGATCCTACTTCTCATTACTCTGCCTTATGATCTCCTGAGCAACTTTGGAAGGGGATGGCAGGAGGGGGAGAGAGAAACTGAATGCATTTTTGACTTAGAGAGTTGGGGGAAAATTAGGAAATGGTGTTTTGGAATTCTAAACCTGGACCATCAGCTCTACTCCTTCTCCCATCTACCACAGGAATGAGAAAGGCTTGCAGTCACTGGAGGAGACAGAAAACTTATGGTACCTGGATGTGGCAGTGTGCAACGGAAAAGTGACTGAGAGACATGATGCTCATAATGACCTCTGTAAATGACATCTGTTTCTCAGTCAACAACTCCTTTGGTTTGCCCTCATCCTGCTAGTGGCTTTTGTGAACAACTCACCAACCCCACTGAAACCATGAGGTTGGTTTGCATTTTCCATCAAGCCTTCTTGGGCACCCCAGCAGTGGGAGTGACCAGCAGGGAACACTACTCTGTTTGATCACTGGTCTGGATTTGAGGAGGAGTAGAGGCTGAGGGTGACCAAAGAGATGTGCCATGTTCTCAGTGTTTGAAGAACAGGCTTAAAATACTAAAGCAGTGCTCCAGGTGTTCATGGGACTGGAGAAAAGGGAAAGAGGAAGACACCAACAGCCATAACAGAAACTGGAGATATGTAACTGGGCTACATTTGAGACCAACCAGACTCTTTTCCTTCCTAGACAATAATGCAGCCAAATCTTGAGACTGTCAAGCAGACAGAAAGCTGAATGTGGCCTTCATTTTTCCTGCCTTTCCTTTTTATTCTCCCACTTCCTTTGCCCTGAGATTTCTTCTCAGTGAGCACCTGCTCCACTGAGCACTTTTTTGTCCTCCACCTAAACTGCCCTTGCTTTCAAAATGTGAGTTCAGTCAGGACTGAGTAAAATCATGTGCCTTCTTTTCCCCCTTTTGTAATTATACCAGCCTCCTCCCCTTGCCCAACTTACACGTATGAGAGACAACAGGAGGAGGCTCTTTAGAAGTGCTACTTGTGTATAGGTGTCCAACAAAACAGTAAGGTGGTGGTGAGAGGACGGGAAGCTTGGAGATACTATGAGCTCCTTTCCCTTTCTACACGTAGCAGGTCTTCCCAAGGAGACACCCACCACCACCACCTCCTCAGACACTCCTCTCTCCTACAGTGCAGCCGTAGTGAGCACATGGTGGCTCTTCTCTCCCATTTCAATCCTAGCTTTGTGAAGCACTCACTCAATTTCAATTCATGCCGTTTTCAAGCAGTCACATTGACAAGACAAATGCAGTTTGTGGCCTTATCAAGATGACTTAAACCACTAAAAGAAAAAAAAGGCAACTCATTTCCCTCCCAAGGTTTGTGTCACTTCTAAAAACCCAGTCCACAGCAGTTTAGACTCCTTTAATCTCAGTCCATTTTGATGACGGTGGCTAAAGTGACTAGCCTAGAACTTAAATGCTGGGCTGTCTGATCTCACGTTTTCTTTGCTATTACCCCTACTGTCTGCTTGCTTTTCTCATTTTCAACCATACTCTGCTTAATGAGGCAGCCTAGCCTTTGGTGAAAGGTGAGAAGAGCCAGTGGGATTCTGGCACAGGGAAGGTAGTTCATGGACATTTTAGCAAGAGCAGGATATATTAGCTGCCACAGCAAATGCACATTATGATGGGCTGACTGCAGTGTTTTCAGGGCAAATGAACCACCCAGTTACTGGACCTTGTTCCCAGGTCAGAACCATGGAGAGAAAAGAGCATGTTGGCACAATGGAAAGGCGGCTGACAATCCACAGCTGCTCATAAGCAAAGACAGGGACCCAAATGCCACCCAGCTTCTCTGCACACTTGCCCACTGCACAGTCAGTGTCCCTGACTCCACAGAGGAGCCAAATTTGCTGGAGAAGCTTTTCTGATTGTAAGAATCAATGCAAAGCAGCCCCTGTGAGGTGTCTTGTTTGTCTGGCAGGCAAGGCCAAGAGTGGGTGCTCACCTGTGCTGTTTCCCTGCAGAGCAGGAAGCTCCATGCAGGCTTTTTTGGAGCTTGCCCTTCTAGAAATCCACCTCCAAAACCTGTAGCACCTGGGTGTTAGAATGAAAAACCCCTCAATTGCTTCCATAAATGATCCAGTAAATGTAAATATTCTGGATGGGGTACTGGAAGTTTATTTTTAGGCTCAGCTCTAAAGCCTGGGAGGAGCAGCATGGGAATGGTGTTGTTATTCCCCCTCTCCCAATTAACAAGTCTGCATGTGTGCACATGCATCCAAGAGAAAGGGTGCATTCCTACCCATCTTTGGTGCTGATGGACTTAAAATATTTGTCCAAAGCCTACATTTGACACATTTAGATAACACAAGAATAGACTCTTAACACATGCAATATTTCCCCCCAGAAAAGGAAAGTGGGGAGAAGAGCAGTGTGGGCAGTTGGGATTGTTAGGGTTGGATTATTTTGCATCTTTTGTAAAACTGTAATTTTAACAGTGCCTTATTCCTAATAGATGCTGGCACTTGGGACACACACACACGATAAAAGTCAGAACTAGGGAGAGTCAGATGGGTACATCCATAAGACAGAGGTCATTAATCATCATAAAGGAAGCTGTATTGGGAATGACACGGCTGTGTCAGAATTGGAAACAGTTCAAATATTCAACCGCTAAAGCAATTTCCCTTCCACCACCTCCTGCCTTCCCTCCTTGCCAGTGGTGCTGCCCAAGAATAGCTGCCTTCACTGAGGCCTGTCACTGCCCCATTTGCTTTTGGCATTGTCAAGTCCAAGGAGTTTTGCATGGTCATGCTTTTCACTGCAGTCATTTTCCATGGGGTATGTGAATGCCAGTTATTTTGCTTTAAATGCACTTTAAAAAAATCAAATCAAAGCTCCAGACTGTTTCAAATACATAGGGGAAGACAGTGCATATGTGTTTGAACCCAGTTGACTTTATCTCCAGTTCCAATGTACTCCATGCAATGTGTATGTATAGAACAATGTGTATGCATACCAACACACATCAACCTTAAATATCAGCAGACTAACCTTTCTCCTTAAGCTCATGAAACTAGATGCTACACAAACACAGCAGCAGCAGAGGAATTATGGTTTGGCTCTTGAAACAGATCACAAAAAATAAAAACAAATACTTGGTCCTTTCTGTATGTTCAATAATTACAGAAGGAATTGGGTTGTAACCAGAATAAAAAGGAACGGTGCTAAATGAATGAATGGGCAAAAAAAAAAAAAAAAAGAAAGAAAAACAAAAACTCAGCCCAATAACACAGTTAGACTTTTATGCTAATTCACACATTGGGTTGGTTTGGTTGTTTTTGGGTTTTTTTTGTTTATATGAAAATAAAATTGCATCTAAACTAAACTACCACAAAGATAACAACTAAACAACAAAGCAAGCAAACAAAAATGCATCCTGCCCTGAAGAAGTGCTTATTTGTGAAGGATGTTAGAAATCTCAAAACTCTCGGCCTTGCTCTCACGTACCACATGCTCAATCAGTCCTTTTTTTAAAATGTCTGAAACTGAAAAAAAAAAAAAGGAAAAAAAAGGAAAAAAAAAAACCTTTTTGAAGCACCTTATGTGGCTTCCCATTCCAGGAGTGGGAGCTGCCTTTTTTTCTTTGAGCACCTTACTGATGTGTTAATGCTATCTGCTGTCTTTTTGTTCCCCGTGGGTCGAGTGGCTGCTGTGAGCAGGGCAGGGCGGTGCGGGGGCCGGGGGTGCTGCTGAGCGCTGCACAGGCACACCCGAGCGCATCCATCCGCATTCCCATTGCTCGCGGTGCTGGCTGGGACCCAGGCAGAAATTTCTCGGTTGATCTTTGCTCTGTGGTGTGGATGAGACCTAAACGGTGGAGGGGAGAGCACATGCTCTTGTGTGCGGATGTAAAAAGTAAAAACTGGACATTTTCTTCTTGGGGCCAAAGGAATTCCCAGCAGACAAGATGGGAGATGCTGAGTGAATGGGAAACTGCAGCCAGGCCTAAATTCTAAAGTCTTTGTACAGGCAACCAGTGACACTGACCTCGGGCACTATCCTGCCAAGGTGGAGACTTCAGGATTTGGCTGCAGCTGGCCGAGGTCCCCATGCAGGACCTGGCTCTCTGCCCGTGTGATGAGACAGCCACCCACCTGCACAGCCCTGCACGCACCGCTGTGCGCACACACACATCCCCCACAACTGTACAGGCATCTCTCCAGAAACACGGTTTGTGATGATGTGAAGAGCAGGTCGAAAGTTTTGAGGGGTTAAGTTCCTTTTTTTTCTCTCATTATACTCTGTAAATGGTATGTCAGTTATCAAAAACAAACAAATAGAAAATTGTTTAAAAAAAAAAATACCTTGCATACGCCTTTTCTATCAAGTGCTTTAAAATATAGAATAAATACACACATCCTGCCAGTTTTTTCTTACAGTGAGAGTATCCTTACCTGCCATTTAATATTAGCCTCGTATTTTTCTCACGTATATTTACCTGTGACTTGTATTTGTTATTTAAAACAGGAAAAAAAATAAAAAAAGAAAATTAACTGTAGCGCTTCATTATACTATATTATTATTATTATTATTATTATTGTGACATTTTGGAATACTGTGAAGTTTTATCTCTTGCATATACTTTATACGGAAGTATTACGCCTTAAAAAAAATACGGAAATAAATTTTACAAGGTTTCTGTTTTGTGTGGAAGAGTAATTGATGTTGCTAAGAATGATGTTTGTTTTTTGTTTTTGTTTTTTTTAATGTTACCAGCACTTTTTTTGTAAGTTTCACTTTCTGAGGTATTGTACAAGTTCACACTGTTTGTGAAGTTTGAATATGAAGGAATAATTAAAAAAAAAAGACAAAAGAATGTGGCAGGTGTCTTTGTGCATTTCTTTGTCTATGGAGAACATGGAAGGCGGATGGCAAGTGTCCTGTGGATTTCTCTTAGCTCTGATGGGGCATGGCAGGAGTCCTGCTGGCACCTGTCTGCAGGGTCAGCCACAAACATTGCTGTGTTGGGATCACTGTCAGGGCTGAACATGTTGGGGCCACATGCCTGACAGTCTGGGGTTCTGGTGTCCAAGATACTGCTTAGAGATAAAATCAGAGACTTTCCCTTCTTCTGATTTTTAGCAGTTCTGCACCAAGTCTGTGAATGCAGGACATTCCACTTGCTCAGCCCTTGCCAGCCCCCTCAGTACCAGAAGTGTGTTCTGCTGGTCAGTTCAGGCCCTGAAAGAGCAAAGTGCTCCTTGGGAGCAGTGGGATCCACACTCACTTTAAGGGGTCCCATGTGCCTTGGATTTCCACTTCCCAACAATGACTAGTCCTCAATCTTCCAGTTTCAATATTTTCCTTTCATCTATCACTGCAGCAAGTGCATTTTCAAGAAGTTACAGCAAAAGTGATGGGTGATGTGAAAACCAGGGTACAGACACTGCCAAGCTCGGGCTGCTGAGGCTGAGAATGAGCACTGTTGCACAAACCAGAACTGAAAATGCAGCTGAATGCTTTCTCACTTCCCAAACAGTGCTCCCACTTAATCCAAACCGTGTTGGATCCAGAAAAGCCCCTAAATTTGTTTCTAGGTCATATACTACAAACAGTTAGGTTTACTTTCGGATAATCAGTTTTGTGCTTGGAGCAGAGTGAGACCCCTGAGATGAGACCACAGTACCCTCCATTAGCTCTTTCTCCCTGTGCAAATTAAAACCAAATTTGGCTTTTTGTTTCCTGCAATGATCTTCTTCATTTTCCATAATGGATGAAGGACAACTATCCCAACAGTCCTCTGACCCATGAGTGTTAGAAGGGAAAGGATCCTCTCCCTTGGGAGAAACCATGTTGGATAAACTGTTGCATGAACAGCTACAAGGGAAGTTTTACCATGGAACTAAAATGCTGTTTGTCATCCCCATTAGCAGAAAAACCAAGTTAGCAGATGTCTAAGTCCTCACGCTTCCCTCTGAGTCACACGGGCAAATGCACAAAAATCAACTCTGGATACCGAGGTTTGCTGGGCCACAAGTGTCACAAGTCACAGCCTTCCCAGACACGTCCCCTGTGTGTCCCTGGCAGTGGCCACCCTGGGAGGGCTGAGACATCAAGAACCTGGGCTCAGTCCTACCTGAGCTCTTAGCTGAGAGACCTTGCTGTCACCTTTATTTGTGACAGACCTGGGAGGAGCCAGAGAGGCCCAGGTACAACTCGATCTAGAACAACAGGGCTGATCTCACGTTCACACAATGTTTGTTCCCTGTCAGCCTCACCTTCCTCCCTCTTCACCAAACCAGCTCATTTTTGTGGCAGTGTCCCCACTACTGACCAGAGTTTTGGGGAGTTTGGGAGATGGGCTGGTATGACCACACCAAGGGTCTTACTGTCTCAGGAGGAGGTTTGGGAAGGGAACTCAGCAGAGGAGTAAGAAGAAAATGGAGCAGAGGTGATGTGGGATGTGTCTCTATCCCAACCCCATAGGCTGGAGTGCTCCTTAGTGGTGTCACACACAGTCCATGAGGGAGAAGCTCCTACATGAAACCTGTCGCCACTCAAGGAAGAAATAAAGTCTCCCAGACTGTACCTTCCCATTTGGCCTGCAAGGGAGAGGTTGCTCCCCTGTGGCTTCTCTGTGGGACAGGGTCAATGCAGCTGTAGGATATTCCAGCACACTTAGACACACAAGATAAGCCTAGAATGAGAATCCTGACATGAACCTCTCCTCAGAATCACACCTGTAGTAGCTGGGAGTGGGAAAGCTGGGAAAATGCCTAGAAATAGGCTTCTGGGGAGCCACTGCATGTCCTCAGTAAACACTTAGAAGGATGCAAAACATCTCACATGGACACTTATGGGCATGCACATGCAGACATTCATTTCTGCCATCAAAGAGAGGTTCCCCCAGGGGACCCTGAGTCATCGCCTCAGCTCAGCCCTCTTGGGGACTTGGATCTCACACCCCAGATTGTATCTGAAGATGCAGTTGAACAAAGAAGCACAGCATTAGTGTGGGTTCAATACCATCCTTCAGAGTTGCTAAGGTCAGAAACGTCTGGCCAGGAGACATTTGTTTTAGTTTGAAATGCTCAACTAAGAGCCTGCTGGCAGGGCTTAGCTCCAGCTGTTCGTGAAGAGCTGGGATGGCAAGGTGCCAGTCCAGGGAGAGCAGCCGTGACTTGGGTGTGTTCAGCCAGGGTCGGTTCCTTGGCCCAGCCTGTGATGCTGGGTCTGCACCAGTTGTCCCCCAGCACAGTAAGAGCCAGGTGGCTACGTGGTCTCCTCACCTCACCATGCACTTCACTCAGAGGCAGGTGGCAAACAGTGAGCCCTATTAGTGAGCCCTATCCTTGAGTTATTTCTTGATTTTAATAATCTGAGATGGGCTGGGCTGTGGCCAGAGCTCTCCCTTACCTGCTGAACGACACAGTAGCCTGAATCTATCAGCAGTTCATATACTCCCTCTACAGACTGCAAAAATGTCAAAGGAAGTGCAGGATCACTTCCTCAAGCTGAACACGGTCCCAAGTGTGCTCCTTGCAGGCCTTTCCCCCAACCCTCGGGCTCCTTGCAGCCATGGAACTGGGCAGTGGGTGTTATTTGCAGTGGCAGCATCCATTCTTGAAACCTCAGTTCCCCGTGAGTGCCTGGCACCAGGCATGGCTTGATGGCACCAGCCACATGCAGGCCGCTCCATGCAGGCCTCTCTGTGCAGTCCCCTCCAAGCAGGCCGCTCCATGCAGGCCTTTATGCCCAGGCACACGACAGAAGGGATGGATGGCTCAGGGTGTTGAAACGCAAGGGCTGTACACCCAGCCACGTGATGAGGCTGGGGCCATGACAAAGAATCCCCCAGAGTCACCATAAGCAGCCAAGAGCCTTTCCCAGCCCACCAGCAGGGAGGTGAAGCTGCACTGTAGCTGGCAGAGAGGGCTGAGCTCTGTCAAGATCAATCTTAAGTTGCTGCTGTCGTTTTTTTCCTAAAGACCCCTCATTGCAAGAGTCAATAGCTAAATTGCCCACGCAGGAAAAAGATTAATCCTATTAATGTACAAGTGTTTACAACATTAAGAAAGAAATGCAAGAGCTATGGTACCACTCCCAAATCAGGATTTTCAGGAATGCATATTTAAAGCTTCACACCTGCATATCTCAGAGTATAGAAAACTAAACTTTTTTCTTTTCTTTTTTTTTTAAACAAAAGAACAGGAAACTCAAATTTTCTTGGACCAACATTCTCATAGAACTAGAAATGCCTCCTTGTGCCAAAACAAGGATGAATAATCCCCGTAGGAAAATGTGGAATGTGCAAGTAATTTTTATTAAACCTGCCACTTTTTTTAAGTGCTGATAAAAAAATTATATTAAATTACAGTCAAATTTCATTAAAAATAGCTTGTTTTTTTTTTCAGGAGGGCTGCACTCCTAATGTTCCTAGAAGATACCCATGGGATGCAGAACAGTTGCAAACAGTACCTCTGATTTCTGGAGCCCACACAGATTTATGAAGTGCCGCAAGGCCAGGTCCATGGGGATGATTCTGTGACTCTACCATAGCTCTGTTTCAAAGGAGGCAAAACATCTACACAGCTTCTCAGAGCTGAGCTCCAACCCCTTCTGAAAGTGGGATGTAGCTGCTTTTGCCTTGCTTGTCATTGCTTTCCTGCAATTTTCCTTGGCTGACCTATTCACTGGTGAGTCTGTGCACTGAAACCCAAGGCACAGTAGGAGAATGAGGTATCATTTCACAAATCTACAAAAAATGTGATTTCCTTCAGGAGACACAGGAGGATGCCCTTACACAACTGTATGGAGAGAGACCAAAAAAATATTGCCATCAGTGCCCCCACTGCACATTTTTTTGAGGATCAGACATATACCCTGTGGGCCTGGTGAAGTGGGGTTGACTATGCTTCAAGGCCTTGGCATAGGTGCTTCCTTTAGTAATGATCACTATCCTCCTCATCATCATCATCAGTGACGACTCTGTGACTCTCATACAAACATTCTGCGATGTATCCTGCAGACCAAGTCATTACATAAGAAGGAAGACATAAATATCATTAATCCAAGGAATTAAGAGTATCTGTAGAAACTCAGCTGTACCAAGAAAAGCTCTCTATGCCTTACAAACCAACAGACAAGGGGCTCCTTACCCACATGCACCCCACTATGGGCTTCAAACTCAAACGTGGGTGGAGAAAAGTATTCAGCTCACATGGCCTCTTGTGCCATTAGAAAATTGTAGGCAACAACATTTTAGCACCTCTTTCACCCAGGGACTGTCCTTGTAGCACAGCACTGACGAACCTCTCTCCAAAGCATGGCTGAGCCTTTGCCCAGTTTTAAATTCCCTGGCTGTTTCACAGGGACTTCATGCCAGGCTTTTCTGCCCAAGCCAGAAGAAATGCATGATAAAAGCACTGGCAATATTGCTGACCACAGTCCCAACTCTCTCATCTTGTCTCATTAAAATAAGCAAGCGAAGAAGAATCCTGCTATTCAGACAGATTCTATTTTCCATATAGCCACACTGTCCATCATCAGTTAGCCTGATGAATAAGGCAGAGCCAGCTGTTAGCAAAAGACTAAAAACAAAGCAATCAAAGGAAAGAAAACAAACAAACAATAAAACAACAGGAGCCAAACTTCCCCAGACAACAGCACAACCCTCCTTTTTTTTTTTTTTTTTTTTTTTTTTTTTTTTTTTTTTTTTTTTTTTTGCATGATTTTGAGGGCCTGTTGCACTAAGGGATGGACTGAGTGATAAAATCAACTTGTCCCCACTGCAGATGAACGGCAGCATTTCAGACAAATCCCAGGATTCCTCATTCCCTGTCTGAACCCCAGGAAAGCCATCATAACCCAGCACCCTCCTAGAACCATACCTGGACCAGCATGCATGGAGGTGCTGGTCACACACCAGCACAGCCCCCTTGGCAGAAGCAGCCAGGCCACTATGCCACCAAGCCATGAAAGCAACAAGTGATAGCTCTCACAATTCCCACTCCAGCAGACAAGGCTACAACAGAGAGAATTTAGGAAATTATTTTTAAAACTATTCTCTGAAATAAGTATAAACAAGCATGCTACCGACCTGCAGTCGGCTGCATCTGTCTGCAAATGCATTTCTAGTCCCCAGTTTAGCAGTTACAGGGAGGGAGACAAACCCTCCTCTATCCCCTGTGGTGGAAATAAGCCATAAGGAGATCACTCTGATGTTTTGCTGGGGAAGGAATAGTGGAGAAGCATCTGCAAGATCATTGCTTTAATGATGGTGGGAGGAAGAAAGTCTCTCAGCCCAACAGATCCTCATGCTCTGAAATTTATGACCTGCCACCCCATGTCACAAAGCTCTGGGTTTTGTGGCACCTCTATGCCCACCCCAGCTCCCAGCAGAGAGCAGCTCTGCAGTCCACAGGAGTTCAGCCTTCCCCAGGGATTTGGGCAGCAGTTGCTTTGCCTTCGCCTAAGTCCTAGCCCTATCAAGCTGGCAAGGCACTTCTAAAGTTTTCAGTTTCTTCTGTTTTCTTGGGTCTTGAAATTCCCTCAAAGCTTTACAGAAGAAAAGTTGTTAGCATGTCTCTGCTCAGTCAGTCACAATCTGAGCCCTGAACACTCGTGGCAGCCCTGCCCAAGGCCTGTGCTTTGAGTCCTGCCTGGAAAGGCTTGCTCCAGGCTGCCCGAGAGCAGCTCTTCCAAACTTTCAGGGAGTGACCACTGCCTTGCAGGATGGGCTTGCCAGCTGGGAGTTCTCCAACATCAGTCAAATTACATTTTTTCTTCACTCCAATTCTCAGTCTACATCTCCTTTTATGCATTCACCCCTTCATGCTGTCAAACAAGCTCCAGGACAGGAGTTTGAACAAAGCCATGACAGGGCCTCCTTTGGTCCTGACAGCAAATGCAGCTTGTGCTGCTCACACCTCTCACCACCTCCTTCTCCAGGCTTAACAGAGCCAAAACTTCACGTGCTATTAATTTTCCTGCTCTTAATTTTTTATCTCTTGCTTACACAAGCTCCTTGTAAAGCCAGACAGTCTTGCCTTCAAGGGAATTTACATTCCAGCACACTGAGGTCAACATCTTGACTTCAGGGCTGCTTTTGGCTTCAAGGACTACCCGTGGCTTTCACAAGCCATGGTGTGATGGCTCAGGGCTAAGGTGTCCCAAGTGCCCCTTCGCTCAGAACTGCATTAGCAACTTGAGCTAACCATAAATACAGGCTGCTAAGTTCACAATCTCATGCATGAAAGGAACTTCAAGTCCTTTAAATCCTGTTTCTTCTCCCTAGGTTTTAGATGACAACTACCTGAATCCATATATTTTCTCACCCACTCCTTTTCATCAGACATTTCTTTGGTCCATTTTCAATCTGTTTACATAGCTTTTGGGAAGATATTTTAGTGGCTGTGTTCCATCACAGTGCCCAGGCTTATTTGGGTTTATGTCTTTGGACAGTCTCCAAAGGACTTCATTCAAGCGGCTTAATTAGTAACCATTAATAAAATGTATAAACAGCTGCTTAGGAGAAAATCAGATCATAAGCCCAAGTATTTTAACAAGGCTGTTAGTCTGCAATTATATGTGAGACAGAAAAGTGTTATGAAACCGTCCTGCACCAGCCTGGAGTAATGTCTGAATAAACACCAAAGAAACTTAGGTGCTGGCATTCTCCTAAGCTCCTGGCACTGATGGTGGTACTGCAGAGCTGCTGCTCATCTTGGTGCCCTCTGCACCTTCTCTCTCTTGAGTGTCTGGAGGTAGGGTGTGTGCAGGGACTCAAGGGTTGCAAGCACACATTTGTCAGCTACATGAATGGCTCATAAGCCATGGACCCTGTGAGGCCTGATCTTGAAAGCATTCCTCTAAAAAATATGACTGAGTATGCTTTGGAGAGGACTCTTTGGGAAAGACCACCAAGACATACCTCTCTTTTTGCACCTACTCTCGAACTATCCTCCAGCCATAACAGCTATAGACCTATCTGGCCAGCCAATGAGAGTGATCTTCATTTGATGCGCATGTTGAACTCAGAGCTTTAATTCCCAAGTTGCTCACTTGATGTATGTGCTGGTTGGAGGTCTGGTGAGAGCCAGCAGCTTCCTCTTCCAGCAAAAAACCCAACAGGGCAGCAGCAAAGAGCCATGAGTTCATGGGGCAAGCTCCATCTAGAGCCAACTGGTGTGGCAAAGTCCAGCCTCATATGCAACCCTATCCCAGACAGGACCAAAGCACCAGCACCTCTTCCTGACAGCAACAGGGATGGGTCAGCAGCTTCTGCATGGCAGCATCCCATTTTGCCCCTGGAGGAGCCTCTCCTGAACCTAACATATATTTGTTATCTTTATCAACTACATCTCTGTGGTTTCTAAAAGTTTGTGGTGAATTCTCTAAAGTAATATCTCCCCTTTTCTTACAAATCCATGTCAGCAAGTGACAGGAGACCACCCCTCACTCCTATGCACCAAAGCATGTATTTCCTTTACTGCAAATGTCCTTAGTGCTTGAAATAATTTAAACTTTCCCGCTAATATGTTGACATACTTTCAGAATCTGTAGGGAAGCATAAAGATAGCAAGAACTTTTATGGAAATATTTAGGATCCCAAGGAAGGCTCAGACAAGAAATTAATTACTGTGCTCGGCCCACAGTGACAAGCACTGACCCATTGAGACTTAAGTAGCTGGCAAGCAGGATGAGTAAGGGCAGTTTAATTCTCTCCTGCCCCTCCCAGAATGAAGAACAGTCTTGCACCAGTGCTGCAATAAACTGTGGACATTCAGAAATTTCATAGTCTTTTATTTTATTGAAGGAATAGCTCATGTGAAACTTCCATTGTGGGGGAAAAAAATTGAAAAAATGAAAAAAAACCACCCAAGAAATAAAGCCCTGAGGTTACTGCCAGGCTTCTACTCTGGCATAGAGTAGGGACCTTGCTGAGCCCGGGTGTGACAGTCCCAGGGTGGGCTGCAGGACACCCCATGGCCTCCCAGCCTAGCTGTGCCCCAGGTCTCCTGCACAGCTGCAGAGCGATGGTGTGACACAGTGTGAAGGAGCTCTGACCCCTCCCAGAAGGCACACTGGAACAAACTCAGACACAGACACTTCTAATGAGGGACTGAGATGATTAATGTTCTGCATTGAAAGAGAAAAGGTTAGAAAAACAACTAGTTCTCTCATTGCATTTAGTGACTTGCCTGACTTTTTGGGATATATTTATAGTTAACCAATGTTGGAGCTTTTTTCCTGCGTATCGGAAAGTTTCCTTCCTTTGACTAACACATTCATCCCATAAATGCAAAGCTGCTCCAGGCAAACACACTACAGCTAGTCCACATCTCACTTGAATAGTAACATAAGCACAAGGCAACAGGGCAGGCATTGAGAAGCATTAATAGCATTTTGTGTCTCTCCTATGCCAAAGGCAAAACCACACAGAACTAGCATTTTTATTTCTTTTTTTCTGCCTTTTGGAGTGAAACTGTAATCACCCTACTCCAGAGCAGGAATTTAAACTGGACATGGGACTTCAGCTTGGGGAACTAGATGATCTTTAAGGTCCCTTCCAACCCTTCTATGATTTTAGGACTGCCTGGGAGGCCTGGCTGTTCTGCAGTCTGCTGGAGAAAGCCAAGTGGACAAGCCTGTGGGATGAGCAGCACCTGAAATGCTCTTCAGGCCCTTCATGTTACAAGAGGGGGCTGGGTCTGAAAGCACCAAAAAAGCTTGAGGTTATGTCGGCCACCAGAGACCAACCACAGGGAAAGTTTGTGAGCAGCTGCTGCACTGCATCTTCTCTACTCCCCAGGTGAGGGAGGAGACCCGGCACCGACTAGCCGACACAGCTGGCAGCGGGGGGGAACTCTCCAGATGCGCCTGGGCATCCAGAGGGCGCCTCGACTGGACGTGCGAGGGCAGCTACAGGCAGAGAAAGGAAAAGAGTGGACTCCACTCGGGGGTACAATCCAGAATTTATTCCAAAGGATCCAACCCGGCGAAGACAAAAAGGGGAGGGGTTACATGGGATTATAAAGGGTGAAGAAGGATGGGGTGTGGCTAACAAAACATCCAATGAGAGCTAAACAGGGGTGTCAACAAGAACTTGAAGGATGACAAAAGGAACCCATGAAAACATGTTGTGGGAGAGGCCCCAGCCCCTGAACCAATCACCAGGCAACCTGTGGGGAATGTTCTGGAAGAAAAGGAAAGGCCACCTGGTGATGGACAGGGGTCCGGGGGAGGGGTTGGGAAATTGATAGAATACAAATTGGGACAAACCAACAAAGGGGGACAGGTGGGAAAGGAAACTTGGGCAGAGCCAACCAGAGGGGGGAAACGAGAATACACATTAAATTCAGAGCACATCACAACAAGTAGCCAGACCAGCACAGGACCATGAATTATGGGATGTACTGGTTTTGACTGGGGTGCCGTTAATTTTCTCCACAGTAGCTAGTATGGAACTGGATTTTAGATTTGTGCTGGAAACAGTGTTGCTAGCACTGGATGCTTAAATTATTGCTGAGCAGCTCTTACACAGAGTTAAGGCGTTTCCCGCTTCTCACACTGCCCCACCAGGGAGTGGGCTGGGAGGGGACACAGCTGGGACAGGTCACCCCAAGTAACCACAGGGATGTTCCAGGCCACACTGCATCATGCTCAGCATATAAAGCCAGAGGAAGAAGGAGGAAGCAGTGCCATTAGGAGTCATAGTGTTCGTCTTCCCAAAATATGTGAGGGATCCCTGTTTTCCTGGGGATTACTGAACACCTGCCTGGCCATGGGGAGTAGTGAATTAATCCCTTGTTTTTGCTTTGCTTGCATATGCAGCATTTGCACTGCCTATGAAACTGTCTTTATCTCAACCCAGGAGTTTTCTTGCTGTTTTTTCTTCTGATTCTTTCCCCATTCCACTGGAGGGAAGAGAGTGAATGGCTGTGTGGGATTTAGTTTAGGCTGGGTTGAACCATAACACAGCAGTGAAAAAAAGACCCCTAACCACAGTCCAGGGATGACCTCTTGAGAGCTGTGCATAGAGAGCCCATTCCTGAGAAAGCCTCTCTTCAAGGATATTCAGTGGTATTAATCTTCCCTCATAAAAAGACAGTGAAATTAAAAGGGAAAACATTCAGCACTGACAAAGATTGTTTTCTAAACACCATCAATATCCTGTGTGAGTCACTGCCACACCGTTATCGTTGCCACCAAGAAGGTAGATATTGATTTTTTTTTTTTAATGTGATGTTTATATGAGTCAGAAGACTGTACACAGCTGTGTTAGACAGGGAAACCAGTGCAGGATACCTCTTTCTTTCCTTGGGGCATTGGTCATGAACAGGATTAGGAACCTCTTCTGTAATGCTGCATTTTCTGAGTTGCCCCTCTTGCTGAGATACAGGGGTGGTCACCGTGCTCCCACCCAAAGGGCAGGGGTTTGCTCTAGAGCAGCTGCCAGGATACAGCAGAGGTTGTTCCTGGGAGCACAGCCCTCATGTGGGGCCAGGCTGCTTAGACCCTCCTGGTGTCCCAGGCTGTCCACAGGCTGTGGGACTGGGCTGCTCAGACCCTCCCAGTGTCCCGGTTTGCAGCCATGTGCTGCAGATTTGTTCACCACCACCAGGACTAAGCAGAGGCACTGCTCCAAGAGGGAATGGGATGCTTGTCTAGGGCCACCCTCTGCTGTGGGATACAATCCAGCCTTGCCACTGGCAGGAGGGATAAAAACAGGAGGTTGTATCAAACACCAGAGAGCACCTGCTACATGGAAAATCTCTTTTCAAATACATTCCCAGAGCCATTGTGCATCCGTTCTCACTCTGAGCAGCAACACCTTGTCCCCTCACATCCCACAGACAGCCTTGAGGGCTGTCATCACTGCTTTGTGCCCTGTGTCATCACCCCATGTGCCCTGTGACAGCCTTCTGGGCTCCCCATCTCCCTTGCCACCAGCAGGAAGAAAGTCTCTGCCACTCTAGCTGCAGTCATGCCTTAGTGTAGGAGTTGCCTGTGTAGTGGGAAAGAGGTTCCTCTTACTCCCGGTATGCTCAGTGCCCAGCTCAGGATGGTGCTCATCTCAGCTGGCTCTCCTGGATGCTGAAATAATCCAAGTGATCTGTCCTGCTACTGCACAGGAGCTCAGCAGGGCCCATAGACCCTCGGGGCTGGTCAGAGCACTCAGTCCCCAAACCTGCTCGAGAGCTGTTACCCGTATGGGCAACCTCAGCTCTGAGTCGGGACACATCAAACTAAGCCCTCCCCAAGAAGAAGAGAGCTCCTCCTGCAGGAATTCCTTGACAAATTCTGAGTATGAGCTCTAAACCACAGGAGATTTCAATTTCAAGAAGCAGAGTTTCAACAAAGGCATTTTGTTCCCCAGTGTTCTAGTTCCAGTTTAACACTTCTGAAAATGTTCTGCAGGAATCAGACCACTGGCATGGAAAGTTGCTATGTGCAGAATAATTAAAAGGAGTGAAGAAGAAGGTCATACCTTTTGCAGTGGTGTTGGGCAAACCAGCAGTAAGTGCTGCTGCAGGAGGAGGACAGTGAAAGTATTACAGGCTTTCAGATGTTTGAAAGAATATCTGTTATTTATCAGTTCTAGCAAGCCAGATGCTCTGGGCTCTTGGCTTTCAGGCATTTTCCATGGTGAGATATTCCTTCAGAAAACCTCTTTGTTCCTCTTCACCAGACACCAGCCACAAGGAAACACTCCACGGCTCCAACGAGCTCTGGTGGCCCAGCTACCATGGCACCACAGCCCTGGGCCCACCGTACTCACTCCACAACTAAGCCCTGGCCCCAAAGTTGAAAATAACTGCACACAGGAAGTTCTGATTTCTGGCTTTCAGAGGCTTGGCTTAATAGAAATAAATAAATTAGCCGGGAGCAACATAACACTTGTGCAACTGCGAGTGCACTGCAGATGACTCTGATGAAGCTGTTGTTTGCTTCCTCAGGAAAAAGCACTTAGTGTGAGGTTTTAAAACCTGAGCAGCATGTAAATGGCAGTGAGACAGGAAGATGCTATTCTGAGCAACACCTTACATTGCTACGCATCTTCTAGTGCACTCCAGGGATGCAGGGGAGAAAACCAGGGAGGCAGCAGCAGTTCTCAACATTTTCTGTCCCAGCAGACAGCCCAGAATAGAGGTTGGCATTGAACAGTTCACAAAAAAACATAGGAAAAGCAAAGTTCACTGAGGCACGTAGATGAGTAACACTCAGGGCAGGTACTTGAGGGGGTGAAGGAAAGAAAGGGGAGGTCTGGAGGAGGTAAGACTTTAAGGCAGACAGAAAGCAGAAAAAGTTCAGTTCACAGCCAAGGAAATGCATAAATGCTGCTTCCACCCCAATTTTCACTTGATATCACTTCATGGTGTGTCTGTATATAGCAGCTGAAGTATCTCTGAAAGCTGTCATGAAGAGTACCAGAATGCAGCCTAATTTCTTGTCTTACTATTGGGGCTATAATTTTGTCGGCCTTGCCTCAGCTCAGCATTCTAGTGCTTATTAGTAAAACTGGTTGAGATGCTTTTAGCTTCATTGCTCTTTGAAGAAAACATGACTTGTGCAATTGAACTATCTCAATCATACTGTAGAGAAAACTTTGAGCCCAGTGACCCAAGTCCGATGGGGGGAGTAGCAGCAAACCTAAAGAGGATGACATTACTCCAAGCCCCATGCAAACCAGCAGCATGAGGAAGAAAAAGGCAGCAGCCCAGGCTCTGGGAACAACAATTTCTGCTGTCTTTCTTAAAATAGAAACTAAATCTCCTGGAGTGTTCTTGCACTAGTCATGGGTCATGCCTCCAGGCTAGAAAGTCAAAATTTTGGCAGAGGCAACACTCTTGAGTGAGACTTAAGTGCTTGGTGTGTGTTGTGGGATACACAAGCATCTCAGTCAGAGACAATTAGGACTGTCCAAGTCCATTTAGGAAGCTTTGGGTCTCCCCAGTGAGCATCCTCCCCAGGGACACAGATGTCTGCTGCTCAGTCACACCACCGCTGGAAAAGGAGAGGTGGCCAATGCCACTGCCTGGTGAGAACAGTCTGTGGGATGACAACACTGACAAACAAAGTGAAAGGTAACTCTGGGTTACCTTTCTGTCACTCATGGGCCAGAGGCCAATGAGTGACAGGAGGGAGCCACAAACACCCCTTTCATCTCACCTGCATGCCCATGTGTGCACACAGCCTCTCGCCTCAGACAGAAAGAGAGCATTAAAGATGTGAGGTGAGATGAGCGTATTCCTGTCACCAGCTGTGAGAACACCCCTGAGCCAGACAGCCAGGTTGGAGCAGGAACCCCAGATGTACAATAAAAAGCATCAGTACTGATGATGCCAAGACCACAAAAGCCCTTCAGGATAGAGGTAGTGGGAGGGAAGAAGAGGGGCACGAACACAACAGAAGGAGCTGATGCTGCAGCAGACTGTTGCTAAGGAGGGATCCTGTTTCCTGAGGATCCTCAGGCTGAGGCAGTGGGGAGAAATGGGGGAATGAAGGGCACTGGCTTGAGAACATAATAGAGTGTTAGCATTTAGGTTTGGCTTGTAGAACCTACCTCCTCCTATTCAAGTTGAGCAGCTGTTCCCACAACCAGCCTTGCTTCCAGGGTGCTTTGCTCCCTTCCAGGAGTGCAGAGGTGTCCTGTGCAGAAGGAAAAGAACACCCCCCCTCACTGCTCCCAGAGGTGTCCGTGCCAGCTGCTGAACCATAACCAGCCTCTCTGAGATTTAGGGCCACTTTGATGAATGACTTTACAAGCCCAGCTACTGAAGGGCTGTGCCTCACGAGAGGGCATGGCGAGAGCTCCAGCAGCACAGTTCCTCACAGAGCAGACAGGATCATTTTCTGGGGAAGGAAGGAGGGACAGAGGTATTGACAGCCCTGCTGCTCCACATGGCTTCTTGGCATGAAAATATGAATGGGTTCCTCCAAAAATCATAAGGGCACTTTTGAAAATTGATGCCCTTTTTCTCACATGGATGTTTTTCCTCTCTTATCTCCTGAAACTGCTTCATCTGGATAAGCCCCTTGGGCTCCCTGGGCATGGTGCAGTGTGAAGATTGTGGGGAGGTACCCCAAGGTGAGGTATGGCATTATGGTCCTCTGGCCCACTCCACAGCCCTTCCTCTGTCAGACATCCCTGCAGAAGTCACCCTCATCACTTGAAAACCCCCATCTCCCCTCCTCATGAGCAAGATCAATTGCCCAGTACTGATGCCGAAGAAAATGGTGGCAGGATCCATCCTTCCGGTGACACGCTGCAAAACTTGTGTTCTAACATGACCAAAATTTAATTAAAGCAAAACAGGACCAAAACAGTAATTTTAGAGAGGAATTTGGCAGGATGCTGGCTTTATCCAGTCAGCCTGCTTTATGGGATATGATGCCTAAAGTCACAATTCTGCCAGATAGAGAGAGCTCCTCTAAATGAGATTATGCCTGAGGTAAAGCAGGAGGACTTGGTTCTGAAAGTCCCAGTCTAATACCTAACCAGCAGATGAGAGAGTTCTTACGCTAACACCCACCCTTGGAGTCAGAATGTTTGCTGTAGAAAATCCATTGCAGATGTGATTTGCACGGCAAAAACTCCCTGTGGACTAAACCCACATCTCTGTGGGCTGTGCAGGTTTGGGATGCGCCACCTTTTTTCATACTGCTGGCAGAGGGGACAGGGAAGGTAAAAGCTGGACAGAAGGAAATCAATATCAGCAGGATCTGAATCTCACACGAATCTTATCTGACATGAGATGTGGTAGCTTCTCCGAGGAGTCTGTACTGATGCTGCAAGCTGCTGTGCACAGATAATCCTGAAGCTGAGTTCCATTTTGGCCACCACAGTGAAAACAGGGGAGTTTTGTAAAAAATTTAAAGCTACTGAGGCCAAGCAGGCATATCCTGCTTAGATGGTATGGGTATGAATTAAAGTTTTGTTGGAAGTTTGCAGGCTTTACCAGCCAAAAAGGTCCTGTTTACTTCACATCCAGCAGGCAAAGTTATTTTCATGTCAGTGTAGGATAAGGCAGCTTGGCAAGAGTACCCAGGAGGTGTCTAGTCCAGCATCCTGCTCCAAACAGGGTCAGCCATGAGGTCAAATTAGGGCTTTATATAGTCAGGTATTGAAAAACCCCATGGATACAGAATATTTTAACAATACTCTCATGAGGGCACCCTGGCTTGCAGGAAGTAGGATGGAGGATTTATTCCACCTGAGTGACACATTTTAGACACTGCACCTCAAATACTGGCTGTAGTGACAGCAACTGTGGTGTGAAATCACAATAAATACAATTTTCAAACAATCCTTTAAGCTGCAGGAGCGGAGGGCATAGCAACCCACCCAGAGATGGCAAAGTGAAGAGTGAGGAGCTTAGGAATCAGCATTAGTAGGGAAGGACAAACAGGTTTGGGAACTGGACAGGATGCTGAGACTGTTGCTGGAAACCAAAGGAAGAAACATGAGCAGGCTGGAGAGATGCACAAGGGAACAGGAGTGCACAAACCCTCACTGGACAAAGAGCACAGAGGAACATCAGGACTGATGGGCAAGGAGGTGGGGAAATATTAAGAGGGAATGCTGGCATTTATCCAAGTTATTTGACATTTTTACCTAAGAGCTGGAGGGCACATAGGACTGAAAAAGAGAATTAAGCAGTTGGTGCTGGAGGTGAGCGCAAAGAAACAGGCTAGGAATTAACCAGGTTTGGGAACTACAGCACATCTCCCCTTTCTGCACACGGGACAGAAAGCCTGTGAAAGGGCAGGAGAAACAGGAGGTTCAGCCATGCCTGTTGGCATATTCTTTCATTTTGACATTGTAACAACTTAGTACTGACCTGTTTCTCTGCTCTGCTCCAGTGATATCATGATGTGACAACCGAGGCCTGCAACATGTCCAATGTTTAACAAGGGCAAATATACACCACACACTTGATTTTGGGGTAGGAAGAAGGAGAGAATTTTATGAGAGAGACATTGCACTAACTACTGTATTAAAGAAATTGTACTGTTAATAAAACCCACTGAAAATATCACAATCTAGATTGCTTATGCAATTTTAATTCAGCCTTGCCTCTGTGTGTGGGGCAATCTAGTCTAAATTAAATGATCACAAAGATTATTATCTTGCTCCACAAGACCTCTACTGCAAAGCAGACACAAGAAAGTCATTAAGTCCATTCCCCAAAGAGCTTCTAGTCTTGGGAAAACCAGACAAGGGGGTGTGAAGGGAAGGAGGTGGGAAGGGAGTACTTAGGATAATGAGCTTCTACAGAACAGAAGCATTTACAACTAGATTATTTTTCGAGAATTACATTTGGACAAGAGAAGTTTCCATGAACACCCTGTAGAAGCCTTCTAGTGCCTAAAGGGGCCTACAAGGAAGATGGAGCCAGACTTTTTTTTACAAGGGCACTTAGTGACAGGACAAGGAGGAATGGCTTTACACTGAAAGAGGGTAGGTTTAGATTAGATATTAGGAAGACATTGTAAGGGTCATGAGGCACTGGAACAGGTTGTCCCAGAAAGCTGTGAATGACCCATCCCTGGAAGTGTTCAAGATTGTAACTAGATGAGTGTTAAGGTCTCTCCAACCCAAACCAGTCTATGATTCTGTGAGTCTATGATTTTTTTTTTTCCTGGAGTCAGAGTAATATTAAGAAATTAGATAAAAATAATTAAAAGCAAGAAACAAGTTTCAGAAGGAAGACACAACTAGGGGATCCACTGGCACACAAGGCAAGGCAAACTGAAAGTTTCAGCACTGGAAGGTAAAAATGTGAAGCAAAACAATGGTGATTTTGCATCTCCCTTACTTTCAAGGAGGGCCAGGCAGTGTCTCTTCATCGATCTGTGGTTAGCTGCTGCATCAAACAGCTGACAGCAGAAAGGCCTGTTGCTGTCCCATCACGCTAGAGCCAGTGTGAGCACTTTGCCAGCCACACTCCTTTGGGAATTGCCCACAAACAAACTGCATTTAAAAACTGCTAAAATGAAGTTAAAATGCCTCCAACTCTCTGCCAGCCCCTCTGTGAGGAGTCATGCTCACTGGGCATCCGCACCCAGCCTGTGACTCACACAGCCCTTGCCAGTCAGGACGAGCATCACGGTGTGTGCTTTCCCCTCCAACTTTAACCACACAAGTGTGGCTGTGTTGGACACTTTCCAAGCTCACAGCCAAAAAGCCTCTGTTGGACGTGCGTAGGAGGACTTCCCCTCTTCCTTGACTGCCCCAGGCACCGCTAGCGAGTGCATTTCCCCAAAAGAGAGCAGTATGGTTCAGCTGACAGCAGAAGTTTGACTGTACAAATCTAATGTAAGCACGGTAAATGTAGTCCATGTCAGACTGCGTTTGGGGGCTCCCAAGGGAACAAAGGGGCTGGAAAGCCCTTCACGGGTCATTTGGTCTCATAGACTGTAGACCAACAGCTATATCCTCCAGCAGGACACGTGTGAATGTGTCACCCTAGGGACTGGGCAGTGACTCATCACACTCCTCCAGTGCCATCCACAGCCATGGGGCAGTCACAGCCTTGGACAAAGGCCAGTGGTGCTGATTAGTCCCATCAAAGCCTGTAGGGGCACTTTCACCATCCCCAGCCAGTCTAAAGATGGTACTCTCACCCCTTGAACATGATGGGTATGAGGGCTTTCTACAGCACCTCTCCCTCCTACCACTCTCACCCACAAAGAGCTTAACCTGCAAAGCTGCAGGCAGGAGAGATGATCCAGGAAGCTCAAATCCCAACACATAATTTTGAAGTAAATTCTTAAAAATAGGTAGATAACCTCTGCTCTCCACAGGATCTCCTCTTTTCCTTGCCCACACACAAGGCAGCTGGTGGCCACTCTGAATTGTGGGTGCATAAAGAGGAAGGACACTTTGTCTCCTCCTGCTAGGGCCACAGGTCATACCTGCAGTGAAGGGAAAACTCAGCCCTGCTGCTGAGCTTCCTGCAAGCCCCATTTGCTGTGCCAGAGTGGGTGGTGGGCACAATCCAACCTCAAGAGAGAAGATCCACTGGCCTCACTCATACCCCAGTGACTACAGTCTGAGGAGAACTGTACCTCAGAAGACTTGATCTCAGACCTCAAGGGAAGCCACATCACAGAGATGCGGCAGGGTTTCTAGCCATGGCCTGGCTATTCGTGCTGTGCCTACTGTCAGTGGTCCCTGGAGAAGGATGCTTCCCAATATTAGTCTCCTTTCCAACTTCCTCCTCGCTTACCCGCACTCCTTCATCTCAGGTTTAAGGTAGTTTATTTAAAGATACATATTTTTTAAACCTCTTCCTTCTTAAAATCATATCTGCCTTGATAGTTTTTTTTCAACTGTTTGTTCTTTTGTTTTTGCTTTTTTTTTAAGCGACAACTTTCTGTCTGCTGGGCAAGCAGCTCCGGCCAAGGCATCTCCCCGCGCTCGGCCGCAGCACCAGCGCCCCGGGCTCCCAGCTCCCCGCTTCGCCTCCAGGCAGGAGCAGCTCCATCCCTCAGCAAAGCACGCCCTTGCTGCGGACCCCGCCGCCAAACTTCGCCCAGACGCCTTCCGCCGCGCCCCTTTGGCAGAAGGGCAACCTCTCGGGCCCCTGAGGAGAGCACCAGGAGCGCAGCCCGGGCCCCGCTGCCCCCTCGCCGGGCACCGCGGGGTCCTGGGGCAGGGGGCGGGCGGGAGGAGGTGGCCAGCCCGGTCCCGCCCCGCGGCTCCGCGCCGGGAAGGCGGCGGGAGGCAGCGGGTCGGGCCGGGAGTCAACGGGACCGGGGACCAGGACCGAGTTCTGCTCGGCGGCGGCACGGCCCGACGGGCCGGGGGTAAGTCCTGATTGCTGCCTCCCGCTCCCCCCCCGCCCGGTGCCGGCAGTCCCTTTTCCCGCAGCTCTGCGCCTCCCTCCCTGCCCGGTTTTCCCTAGCCCCCGGCCTCCCGCGGCATCGCCGGGGCACACGGCAGCCGGGCCCGGGGGCACCACGGGGAGCGGCGCAGCTCCCGCTGCTCCTCGGGTGCGGGAGCAGCGGAACAGCGGGAGCGGAGCAGCACCCGCAGCTGGAGACGAACCCAAAGCCACCGCCACACCTGGACCCCACAACCCTTTCCCTCACCTGGACCTGCCATGCGGGCCGGGACAGGCACCCGGACCGCTCCGAAGGGGAGACCCACGGGAAGAGCGTCCCTTTCCCCCCGCTTTCCCCTCCCCCTGCTCTTCCCCACGGCTGCGACCCTTGTCCCCATGGCAGTTTGTCACCCCTTTAGCCGGGGTAGTGGGTGTCCTGCCACCCCTCTTTGAGGGTATCCAGGTACACTGGTACGTGCCTGGATTGGCAGCACCTTGGCCTGGTGTGGAGTGAGCAGGACTGGGTGGTTGGGGTTGGGGGGGGTGTGTTGAGCAAAGTCCAGGGATGAGGGATCTTTCAGGGCTGGGAGGGATCTTGGCAGGGAAGACTGACTGGGGTGAGAGTCAGAAATAGTGCTCATGAATATAAGAAACAGAAGACAAGACGGGAAACCCACAGCCAAACTGTGTGTTGAGATGCCTTACGCCTTCTGGTTATGTATATTATTGGTGATGTTTTGTTCATTCCCTGTTCTGGCCTTGCTTATCACCTAGGCAGCTCTTTTTTCCAGCACTACAGTACCAGCCTTTCCTGGCTCCAGATAATACAGAATTCCCAGAGTGGGAACTGTGTCTGTGCAAGGGACACAGTAAAATGAATCCTGTCTTTGGGTGGCTGCAGCTCAACTGTTTTATGAACAGTCCTGGACCCAGCAGCAGCACTCATGCTACAAGAGATCTTCGTGATCCAGTGGAAAGTTTAACTTCTTTGTCAGGGTCAGGCAGAAGAAAGATAGAGGAGGCAAGCACAAGCCTTAAGAGATTGTTTCACTCCTGTTCTGAGTGATCTGTGTTCACTCAGAAGACATGGGGAAGTTCAGTTTCCATCTTATTCAATCCTTGTCCTCTCCCAGTTACAAAGCATCAGGGGAGAGTCGCAACAGTTTTAGGGATGAGTATATTCCAAGGGCCTGGAGCAATTTATACCCATTGCACAGCTGTGCATCACAGATGCTGCTGTTCAAGGGGTGAGGTGAAACAGAGTAATATTTATACTACTGGTATTGCAATGTTTTGTCCTTGCTTTTCATACCTGTCATACTGATGATGAGTTCAGCAACAGGAGCAGTAGGAAAGGAAAAAGAAGATACAAGCCATTAAATGTCATGGAACAACCTCGGTACAGCAGCTTTCATATTTCTGGAAAAAGATCCTCCTCTTAAATCAAGGAAGGGTAGGTTACTGAGAAAAGACTTGAATCTGTTGTAAGAAAAAGAAATGCGGAGCACTCTGCAAGCATCTTCCCATTATTTCATCCCAAACATCAAGCTGGTTTGCTTTTTAGCACAGGAAGCATATCTTCTGTCCAGGCATGGAAAACACAGAGCACCCTATGGATGGAATGGGAAGAGCACCAGCAGTCAACCCTTTACAAGGCAGGCAGGGCTTGGGACATGCTGCAGGAAAGGAGGAATTCTGCAGGTGGTGCTTGCTGCCAGGCTGCCAAGCACTTTAATGTGTGAAGTTATTGAAGACATTTTTTGATAAGAGAAAGAAGAGGATACTTCCCAGAAGAAAAGATACAAGTTCCAAATTTTGGCCAAGTCCTAGTATGTTTGGGCAGCTGTTCTGGGTCTTGTTCATCATTTCAAATTGTTGTCTTTCAGGCTGCACTCTTGCCCAGCTGACTTGTACTGTGGTGTGACTTTGGTGCTTCTCAAAACCATTGCCCACTTTTCAAACAGCTGCATTGGTAGGTAAGATCCACCTTTCACATGCACACAGGAGGTGAAGTCTTGCATTCTTCTCTTGGTTTAGATTCAGTGAAGAACAGAACAGGCCAAGCAAGTCTTTAAGCAACGCTCTGCCTGTATATGAGCAGAAAAAATACCTTTCTGATTGGCTTGAAGGAGAATTCATACAGAAAGTATAAAAATCATACCAATACCCACAGGGGGTACTGTTTTCCACAGTCATTGCAGAGCTCTGATTTTCTGTCCTTTCTTTCTCTTTGCAGTGGCAGCCCCATGGCCCTCTTCACCAGAGCGGGCAGCCATTTTAACGCAACAGACCCCATTCCCTGTGGGGCAAACAGCACCACAGAGCCTGAGCTGCCCCAGTCACACGCCTACTATGCCCTCTGCTACTGCATCCTGATTCTGGCCATCATCTTTGGGAACGTGCTGGTCTGCTTGGCTGTGCTGAGGGAACGCACCTTGCAAACCACAACCAACTACCTTGTGGTGAGTCTGGCAGTGGCAGATTTGCTGGTGGCTACTTTGGTGATGCCATGGATGGTGTACTTGGAGGTGAGTACCTCTCAGGAATGATCAGCAGAATTTAACCACACCACTGCATGCGTGTTCCTAATGAAGGCGGTAGCAACGTTTAGACTGACCCGTGTGGAACAGCCCTGGAGCTGTCCTGCAGGCTGTGTACTGCTTGGGTGTGCTACATGGCATTATTAAAAAAAAAAGGTATAAGAGTGTGTGTGTGTGTGTGTGTGGGAAGCCATCCCAGCAAGATAGAATTAGACTCTTCAGTTTGATTGCAACTAAAAAATATTAAAAGTCAAGTTTTATTTCAGCCTGGAATAGTCTATCAGCTCAAGTGCATTCCAATCCTTAATGAAATCACATTATGCTTTGCTTTAGAAAATACTTGGCACTCACTCTTGCTGTGGACAGGGTGGGACTGAGGCACATCTGTGGAGCAGCCTCTGCCCCATACAATGCCTTGGTCATGATTTGTGAGCACAACATTAGGTCCATTTCCTAGTTGTGTTTGTAGACCCATTCAAGACTAATTTCCATCTGTGGAGCTTGGATAATCAAAGCAGCTGCTGCAAAAGTCATCCAAACAACAAAGAAAAGAACTCATATACATCCCAAACCAAAACTACCAATCCTAGCATTACACAGGACTTCCTATAGAACTGGGCTGTAGGACTCCAGCAAGACTAAGATTTAAAAAACAGTCCAGAAACCCCCAAAGTTTTTTCAATATTTGCTGCTGTTTATGGATCAGTGATGCCATCAATGAAGCAGAAATGGCATCATGCTTCTATACACCATGAGCTTGGAAATTGCCAAAATACCATTCAGTCCCTAAAACTCTGTAGAATACCTATTCATCTACTGAAGGTTTGCCAAACCAGACTTCAGAACTGGCCCTTATTTATGGAGAAGCTTAAGGTGGATGAATGCCTCAGATTTAAATGCTGCTTGTGAAGTTTGTGCTTTACACTCAATTTTTAGAGTCATCAGTGTTCATGAAATATGTTATTTTATCAGTCATGCAAACCAGAACTGTCTCTTTCTGAGAAATCTTTTAGGAAGGCTGTGACAAAGCAGCAACAGGAACATTTTATAGCCTCAAAATCTAATCTCCTCTTAAGGAGGTTTCTGGCACAGAAGTGCTATTCAGCAGTGTGTCTAGCAGTCTTTTTGGGGGCCAACATGTAGGTCTGACACACCAATACTGCTGCCCTCTTCTTTACTGATCCCTGTGCTGTGGCTGCTGAAGCTCACCAAGTTTTCCAGGACAGTGGCATCAGGGTATCCCCCCCACTGGAGTTTGAGGGCATTAAACACCATCATGCCATGTAGTCATTGCGTGTAGATGGAGGAGGACATGCAGAAGCATGGCTGGGAACACCCTCCTCAGTCTTCTCACAACATCCAGTTCTATCTCCAAAGGGGCAGAAAGCTTCAGGAGAATGTTGTCACAGAGATCTAATCTGCTGAGACTGTGTGGGAGTCACACTGTCTCCTCATCTTGTCTCACACAGTAGCAGGAGACCTAAGCTGCTCTGTGAGCTCCAGGAGCTGTACTGGACTGGTGTCAGAGGGAGGACAGAGCTGAGTTACTGCAGCTCAGCAGTCCTGACCACACGAGTGCTCTCTGTACTCCCACTGTGCAAACCCATGAGCAGCCATCTCACGGCTGCAGGAGCTAGCAGCAGCCCCAAGCATCAGCTCTCAAGCACAAAACCCTTCAGGGAGCCTGCTCAGATGCACCACTACTTTCATGCCTGCCATTTCCTGGTGCAGCTTGGTTTCCTACTTTCCCATCCATGTGCTCCTCAATGCAGCATCACCATTCGTATCTGAATTGTGGAGATTCGGTTGTTTATTTTAAGAATTCAGGAGAGTGGTGGATAAGCTTAAGTTTAAAAAGTAATCATTGGGCATTCATAAACTGGAAAGCTTCTTATAGAGTCTGGAAGTTAAAAATAATAACACCACAATTCTGTAGATAAAGCAGACTAGTTGTCCAGGAAGATAAGGTGAAAACCTGATCTGAATAGTCTGTAGGGATCTTGAGCATTGTGTTTGATAGAGCCAGGATTTCACCCGGGATACTCTTCTGCTCTTCTGCTGCATAATCACTGAGTGGTAATGAGAGATTGTATCAGCTCATCTCTCTGTGGTTTGCTCTCATCAGCTGTAAGAGATTAATATTTGACCATCCACCTCACCGAGGCAGATGTGAGGATTCATTAAATTAATACCTGGGATATCCTTTGAGATTCCTGGACAAAAAGCACCAGAGGGATAAAGAAGAAGTACCCTGCCAGCACATAAAAACCAGGAATGCAGACTAGCAGGTTCTAGCTGTTGTAGCAAAGATGATTAGAACAGAGCAATAAAAGGAAGAGCAGAAATAGATTTTTAAAAATTTTGAACTAGGCATATAATAAAAAGGCTTCTTTTAATTGTTAAATTCTGGAATAAATTCTGGGTTCGTATACCCCACAGGTAAATATTAACTACTTCACCAACTCCAGCAGAGCCACTCCCCATTTCAGAAGTGGCAGGTGGACTGAGAACAGGTTTTCAGCCCAAATATTTTGATCTATCAAGCATCTTCTTACACGAGCTACAGTCTAGTATGCACGTGGTATGATCTGATAGCGTCATCCTGAGAGGGCTCACTTCTGAGCCATCCCCACCAAAACCTTCTTCAGTTTTAATGGTTCACATTCTTGAGCTCAGCATTTTAACATGCTCAGGACCTTGGAAACTCCCTCAGTTAAGTGCTTGTTCATCTGCTGTGTTAGCAGCAGCTGGCTTTCATGTGAACACCTGCCACTGGCTTGGTGAAATATTCTTCATACTCCACAGCTCACACAGAAACTGCATTGCTTTTTACCTCAAACTGCAGAAACATCCCTTACTGGGTCCCATTGCAAAGGCTTCCAGCAATTTTTAAATATATTTTGAGGTGGTCAAGCAGATCTCAAAATCTGAAACTAAAGTAAAACCAGTGTAGTGTTTCTTTCGGAGCTGAACCCACCTATTAAGGTCCCTAATCTCAGATGGACAGCCTTCAGACTGCATGTCTTGTAGCTCACCTAACTGTGTAGAAAATCTCAATGGTTTTGGTTTGACTTTTCCCCCTTCACTTACTTTTTAATAAGAAAACAAAGGAGCACCACCATTATGAAGAGAACTGGAGAAGAAAGCACAGTTCCCTTCTGCATTCTGCAAGCCAGTTCCCATTTCCCTCCCCTGCATTCATTCAGGGTCAGAGGGTCTAATGGAAGACTGCTTCATTCAATACCTGATTTCTGAAATGTAGCAGCTGGGTCCAGCAGAGAACACTCTAAAGACACAGCTCACCTCAGCAAGTTTCTGTGCCCATGTGTGGGAATGCTGCCACTATCAAAACCATTTTCATTTCTCAGGATTATTTCTTAAACAATTCTCACAGAATGAATTTTGTATTTGTACAAGTGCTTTTCTCTGCAGGGTGCTGCGTCCTTCCTAGGCATCAACACTTGCAGGGTTGGCCCACGGCCTGAGAAGCCAAGCTTACTTGTGGCACCCTCTCCAGTATGGTCTGGGATGGGTATTTTTGAACGGGTTTTGAAAAGCTCCAAGGATGGATCCTGCACAGACTTACCAAGCAACTGGCTCCACTGTCCCTTTAGTCAGGAAAGTAACCTTCATAACCAGTTTGCACCTTTCTTCCAGCTCATTCCTGTTGCCTCTTGTCCTCCCACCACACCACTGCTGTGAAAAACCCAGCTCCATCTTCTTAGCAACTTGCCTTCAGCCTTTTCAATAACCTCCCACTAGGCACCAGAGAGCTGTTAGTCTCCCACCCCTCAAAGCCATCTCTTTTCCAGACTGAAAAAGTCCTGCTCCCTTAGCTGGTCCTCAGAGCTGCCCCGGCCCCTGTGGATTGTTTTGGTGGCTCTCCACTGGACTCAGTCCTGTTTATCAATGTTTTTTCCTCTACTGATGCCTCAAAACCAGGTGCAGTATTCCAGATGTTGTCTAAATATGAGCAGAGAGACCAGAAACTAGTGGCAGTTTCTGACTGCTTCCCAGGACCCAGCTGAAACAGCAGGATCTACAGGGCTGAAGGCTAAAATCCAGGCTCTCTCCCAAGCATGGACTTTCCCCCTTTTTTCTCTCCTACTCCCCCATTCAGCACAGGACTGGGTTTGTTTGCAGCTGAACAAGGAGGCAGCCTGCCCTCCATCTCCTTCAAGGAGTGGGCACTGAGGCAGACCACCTCTCCCAGAATCAGGCTGTCATCCCAACCCCAAGGACAGCAGGGCCACACAGTGCTTGGAACATGCTTGTCAATCAGAAAGGTCGTTGTCAAGAACTTGGTGCCTGCTCCAAAACCCACTTCTCTCCATCGCTAAGACTGGCTGCGGCTGAGCTTTCACAACCACACACTTCAGATTAAAAATGCAAAACAACCAGAACAGCTTGGTAGCAACTCAAGCCCCTTTATCTGAGTAGCCTGTGAGATCTCACTCAGATCTAATAATCAAAATCTGTAACTGAGATAAGAATTCAAATAAGGTTTTTGAGAAGCCTCAGTCTCAGATCTCAGTTTCATACATAAATGCAAAAAATTTGCAGCACTTTTCCAGCTCGCTGCCTGCAAGAGCACTCTGGCAGCTAAGCTGAGAAAGACTTTCAGCCCTTAGATTTTCTCAGATAATCATTAATCAAAGCATAAATACAGTGATAGCAAATTTAAATCAATTTTTCATGCTAGGCCTTGAGTGAAGGGATAGCTGCTGTTTCTTCTCCCTGCCTCCCTCTGCAAGAGCACATAAAGGATTGAAATTTAACTGAGGCTCCTTCTTCACAACCTACTGCTGTGTTATCTTGCACACAACACAGTTGCCTCAGTTTCCCTCTGCACATCACTGTTGAGCTCCTCCAGCTGCTGAGATACTTGGAGGAGAGCAGCTCCTCACACATAACTTGTCAGGACCTGGTGCAGAGCAAGGCTGACAGTTTTGTGTCACTGTTGCAGGTGACCGGAGGTGTCTGGATGTTCAGCCGTATCTGTTGTGATATCTTCGTCACCATGGATGTAATGATGTGCACAGCCAGCATTCTGAACCTCTGTGCCATCAGCATTGACAGGTGAGACACAGCAGCATGCAGGGGGACAGCCTGGATAGGGGGGTCGGCCCTGTGCCCCAGTGGGGCAGGGACAAAGAAGTGGGGTGAGCACAGACAGCATCGGTGTCCTCAGGACAACAAACCCCTGAAGGTCTGTTCCTGCCACTACTGCTGTTAATGTGGCTCTGCTCACATTGTGCAAGAAGAGGTCTGCACTGGAGGGCAGGGAGACACAAGCAATAAAACATACCCAGTAGATGGTCAACCAGATCCTCATGCTTTTTAAAGACAGGAACCATAATTGGTCATCCAACTCCCACTGAGTGTCAAAGAGGGTTTCTCCTTCTGGAGATCTCACTCATGAAGCTTTAACAAGCAAAATCCTGCCATATTCACAGAGAGAGATGAAGATTATTGCTGTGTAATCTCGAGCTTTGCTCTGGTTTTCTGCATTTTAAGACTGAGCCTATTTTAAGCAGTGCTGAGGGCTGGGAGCCAAAACATTGGCACATGTGATCCTACTGGGACCAAGGAATGAGAGAAGGGAAAAATACTGCGTGCTGTACCTTTGTAATGTGCAGTTCAAGGATAATAATGCAAGGCAGCTCTCAGTGCTGCTTTGGTCTGGTGTTCCTCCATGGGAATCTGTATCCCCATTTCAGTTTGGCTCTGTCTGCAAGACACAGCCCCCAGGCTCTCCTAAAGATGAGATTCCTGTGCCTTCCAAATCCTTGCCCTGCTGAGCTGCATCTCCTGGGGCACCCCAGCAACTGAAGGTCCTTGACAACCTGCCCCCGGGCAACCCTCTGCCAGTCAGGCTAACACCAGACCAGGCAGCTGAGACAGAGTTTAGTACTTTATGGTTACTCCAGAGAGTGCTCTTTCATAGCAGTGCCCATATAACTCTAGGTCCTTGAGGGTTAGTGATTTCCTGGGGTTTCTTGATCCATCTGGTAGCCCAAACCTTGTGGCTTCGCATGCTGTGAATTCTGCTGAGCGTTTCTCTGCACTGCTGCCAACTAACTCTGATTTCCTCTGTTCCTCCCCCCAATGCCCCAATTACCATTTCTACAAATTGCTGATCCCATCATCTGATTTTCTCTACTTTCCTCTTCTATTTCTTTACCACATTCACCATCATGTTCCCTGTGCTGCTTTCACTTCTCCTTTTAAAAACCTGGTCCTTTCCCTCCCTCCTTCCTCTGTCTCCTCTTCCCGGAGCTGGTTTGGTCTGCAGATACACCGCAGTGGTGAAACCAGTTCAGTACCAGTACAGCACTGGGCAGAGCTCCTGCAGGAGAGTCTCTCTCATGATTGTGATAGTCTGGATGCTGGCATTTGCAGTGTCATGCCCTCTCCTCTTTGGCTTCAATACTACAGGTAGGTGATATCCTGAACAATAGCACGCAGGAGGGGTTGGCAGTGGAGCTGCCCTGTGTATGTTCAGGTCATTTAACATGGGTCCTGCAGATACGCCAAGTTACAGGAAATTTTAAGGAATTGAAAACCACACTATGAAGGGAGAGAAAAATCCCCGTGTGCTCTTGTCTACAAACTTGCCATTTGCTCGGGCAGACGCTGACTGTCGCTCTAAAGGGCAAATCTGCCTGCTCTACTGCCAAATCAATGCCCATCAAGGTGTCCAGATCTTCAGATTCCCATCACATAATCACTTTGAGCACACAGATCAAAATGTGCAGCACATACAGTACACACACACACACACACACTCTTAATGACATCTTGCCGATATCAACAGGTTCAGAAGCACAGTTTCAACTCTGATACAGAACACATTTCTAAACAGCAAGGATTGCATATTAGCATTGCTTGTTGGAGACCTCCTTCCTATCCAACTGGCTGTCTGCTTCCTTAACTACTCCCTTAAGGGGGGCAAACAATTTGGCCTCCACCTTGGAAGTAGGTTGGTCTTTTTCCTTTCCCTTAACTAGGGCAACACAATCTCCCTGGAGGAAGAGGAGCAGGGGAGCGTTCCTTCCCACTGAGCCACAGGCAGAAGTTTCTGCTCCCCATCCATCCTCTGCAGTGCTTAAGGCATGAAAGGGATGGGAGTGGGAATTTCTGCTGCCCCCCTCTGCCTGGTTCAGACAGATAAGAGTGAATGCACACTTTGCATCTAGACAGCTCAGGAACAGGAGAAAGGGTGGGAATAGACATGAGAGAAGAGAACAGAGCTGTTGGCCAGAAAAGCAGGCAGATGCATGCTGGCTAGTGCTAGATGGCCCTGTGTTGGGTTCATTTTAAGCATCACTTAGGTAATTGGGTAAGCCAGAGCATAATCTGCACTCCATAGACTGCCTTTGCCCCCAGCCACTTTTTGTCTCCCTTTGCCAACACACCAGAGCCTCCTTGTACTAAACTGAAATCAGCTCAGCCACTCATCTCTCTCTTCTCCTCCTCAGGGGATCCCAGTGTCTGTTCCATATCCAACCCTAATTTTGTCATCTACTCCTCTTTGGTGTCCTTCTACCTCCCCTTCATGGTGACCCTGCTGCTCTATGTCCGGATTTACCTCGTGCTCAGACAGAGGCAAAAGAAGCGAACCCTCAGCCGGCAGGGCAGCCAGAACGCCAGCACCAAACCGTGTTATGCACACCAAGTAAGAGCCACATGAACCCAGTAGGACCTGTCAAAAAGGAGAGGAATACATCATCTCTTCTCCCCAAAGGGTTAAAACACAGAACAGAAAGCATAAGGAGGGACATGACATGTTTTCACCCTATCCCTTGCTCATAAACCATATTTGTGGTGCAGAAGCTCCAGTTAAATCCTTTTCAGACCCCAAGAAAGAGGATATTCCCTGTGTATCTCTGCCCTCTAGAAGTGGCAAGTAGAAAAGAGCACAGCCTACTTCAGAATTTCTTCAGAGCAGGGTTTTTTCAGCCATGCATAAGTCTTCATTTTTTGCATAATTTCTTCATTTATTGATTTTAATGTCTTCATTTATTGATTTTTCCTCTAAGAAGCTTCACTCTCAGGGCTTCACAGGCTTTAACATCTGTTATTAAAATAAAAAACCCTCTTCATCTGACAGACTTTAGAGGTCAAAATACTCATGGTGTATGCAACATTTGTTCCACTGACCTTTCTAGATGAAATATCTGCAACCATAGGAACCAGCACAACAGTTTGAAAGGAATTACCTGGTCATGCATATCCACTCCTTTTACCCATTTTTGCACAGTGAAGCTACATTAAAAGCGTGGGGATGCTGAGGGGAGCAGGGCCAACACAAAAATACAGATGGGAGCTTAGCAGAGCAGGTATTCTTGCTCTTACTGTTCTCGTGCTTCTCCTTAGTGGGATGGAGGCAAAGTGTTGTCAACTGCTGGTTAACCCCCAGGTCAGTGCAGAGGACATGGTGCAATGTGAGAGGCAAGTGAGGCTAAGGACAACTCCTACAACTTCCCTCATCATCCTCTGGCCCAATGAGCAGTCTGGATGGTTTCCAGATCCTCTGTGGCATCATCTTTTGCAGGCACATATGGAGAGGAAAGCTTTGCCAAACAGATGCCAAGGCACCTTTTCCCCCTGTCTCTCGCTCAAATGCACAGACCAGGAGATATCTACAAAAAGGAGGTTGCTCGCTGTCTTCAGCTTGCAGCGGTACCGAAGCTTCTGCCACGAGGCATCCCTCACCAAGGCACCAGGGACTACCCAAACCAGCAGGTGGGAAGAGAGGAGGAGGAGCACGAAGCCAGCAGTGGAGGTACGGAGGCTCAGCAATGGTAGAACCATTAGCAGCTTGAGGTTGGCCCAGCAGCAGCCCCGACTGATCCAGCTGCGGGAGAGAAAGGCTACACAAATGCTGGCAATTGTCCTGGGTGAGTGAGAGCCATTCTGCCTGTGGGGTGCAAGGGGTGATGGTTTGGGACTTCCAGGAGCACAGAATCTCCTAATACAATATGGAGACTAAAAAAAGAAATACAAGCTGGGCCTTAGCTTCAGCTGTTACTGTTTCACAAACTCAGGAGAGACAGTAGTGGGACATTTAGGGATCTAGAGTAATGCTCCCAGATGTTGAGAGCCATGTACGTTAGTGTTTTATTTACTATATTTTGTTACCTTGTGTTTAAAATCAGTGGCCAACAAGCCCTACTAGAGGGAGCAACAGCCAATACCTTTGCTTTTCATTTTCCTTTGTTTTACTATTACAAGGCTGGAACAATCCTAAGTTTCCATACATGCAGAACCTCTTAATTCTGATTACAGAAGGGGAAACTGAGGCAAGGAGCTGCAGAGGAACCAGTTCATACAGTTAGGTAGAGAAGCCAGGAGTCTGGTGTGCCTGCGACCTGCTGTGGTCCCCAGATGCACTGCTCCCCCCCATTAACTCAGTAGTAGCATGGAAATAAAGCAGCCCTCATTCTAACTGATTAAAGCAGCTGAGGCTTTGCCTCAAAGTTGTGGCTATTTGCTTTTGTCTGTCATCAGACCACTTCTGAAGCCCCATACATTCACAAAGCTGGTCCCAAGGAACCCAAGTTTTTGTCAAATCCCTCTGTGTCAGGAATAAATGTGGCCTTCAGTGTTTGTGAAATACAGAAACATGGAAATAGTGAGGGGCTAGAGGGAGAGGTCACCAGTGCAGGCCCCTTTCCAAATACTTGCTGCTCTAAACTCACGGATTGTTTTCTGCCTCTCTCTAAACCCAGGGGCATTCATTGTCTGCTGGCTGCCCTTCTTCTTGATTCACATCCTCAATGCCCACTGCCCATCCTGCCACGTGCCTCCAGGGCTTTACAGTGCCAGCACCTGGCTCGGGTACGTCAACAGTGCCCTCAACCCCATCATCTACACAACCTTCAACACTGACTTCCGCAAAGCCTTCCTCAAGATGCTGTGCTGCTGACTGTGGGGCCACAGCGGGCTGCACGGATCTGCAACAGCCCCCTGGGAGGAGAAGAAGACAGGGACGAGCCAGTGAGTCCCTCAGTGCTGGACACAGCCTTGGGTGTGCAGCACATCAGCCACCACAGTGCATCACTCCTGGGAGCTGACAGGCTTGTAGGGCACATGCGACCCAAACGTAGATGGCATCCCTCATCTCTGCTGCCTGCATGCTGGAAATGCATTTGCCCTCGCACAGCTGGAATCTCAGCCTGCAGAAGGCACACAGCAGCCCTAGTAAGAGGACAGAACTTGACTTCTTTGATAAGGATCCTGATCTCTTCAGTCAGGAGCCAAGAGTGAAAATTGGACAAGGAAACTTAGAAAAGGAGCACTGATGGAGAAATAATTTTCCTGTTGTTTCCATCAAAAGGTTTGCCTGTAAAACTGGGTCAGTCTAAGTGCTTAAGAAAATCGCCCTAGTTGCAAATGAAATCTTCCCTTGTGCTGCCAGCTTGTATTTTACTGTTCCTTGCAAGGTAGAGAGGTGGCTGCTCTCCCTCTGGTAGGGTCCCCTCTCCTCCTGACCCAAGGACCAGTAATAGATTGGCCACTACTTAACTACCACACACCCCAGTGATCTACTGGGTCCACCAAGAGAACAAGGCTCTTGTTAGCTGCCGTAGATTCAAACCTGTTTTTTCAGCTGTTTGCATGCACCCTGTCTCAAAACTTGTTCACTTGATCTCCTTGGAACCAGTGTTCACATGTGCTCCTGTCCTGACAGGAGCACTGCTAGATTTGGGGTTTTGTACCACCTGGCTGCTACAATAACTCCAGTTACAGCCCATACCTGGGGGAGGGCTGTTTCACAACATTCATCCCAGTAAGAAGGGATGTTTGCCTTGGGATCTGCCCCAGGACTCTCCCTGACACCCCTTTCCAATACTCTTGTCATCACATATGGCATCTGTATATCCCAGCATCCAGGAGCTGGCCAAATACAGCCTGGCCATGGTCTCCTTTCCTAGCAGTATTTCACAAAGCCATCTCCAGTATTTCCTGGATGAAAAAACCAGACAAGTTCTGATGTACTGTAACCTGGTCTCGTGTCAGAGCATTCTAATGCTCTTCCCCTCATATAGACAAACCTGGCATGGGCCAGAGAGCCTCAGCTTGGTTCTCCCATTTTGCTCCCTTGCTGTACTGGATCAGAGGCTTCAGCTCTCACTGCTAGGACTTGGCTTAGTTGTGCTGTCAGCCATGCTCGTTTGATAGCTTTGGGCATAACTCTGTGTGCTGCTCCTGCCTGTGTCCATGCCACAGCTTCTCCATCTGGTAAGGGCTTCCTTTCGTTCCTAATATGAAGCCAAAGCCATAGTTCTCTGCCTCCAGAGCACGTACCAGAGCTCTAGTTGCTGCTTTGGTTTGTCTGGGTTTTGGGAAGAGGATCTTGTGGAGAGCATGTGTCATTTGCCTGGGCAGGTGCCCTCCATACTGCATTGTAACTGCCTTAACGCAATAAAACACAAGTGTAATTGGAAGTTTTGGTATCTTTGTGATTAATGTACCTCCTTCCATAAGCCTTTTGTCATCTGTAGCCCTCTTAACACTTTCCCTGTAAAAAATTATCATCCACCTGGACACCTGCAAGAAGTCTTTATTATTACTTGCATTTTCCTTGGGAAAGAAATCAAAGGCTGCTTTAAGCACTTCCAGCAGATGAATTCTGGAAATACAGTCACTTAGTTTCCCAGCTACGCCAGGCAGACATGCAGTAGTGTTACTCCATCTGCTCAAAGATGCTGGATAGCATGGGAGGCACTCAGCACACAGGATGGAGGAGGTATGAATCGAGTGAAGCAACTCATGGACAGATTGTCACTCAAGTAATTCTGATTAAGATGCTTCATAACAGAGATCACCAGTCCAGTTGCTTTATATAACAATTGTCAGAAAGAAGGAAATGAAAATAAAGATCTTTTAAAGGATGACTAGGTCCAATTCAAGACCTGGCCTAGCATCTCTCAGGGATCAGTTTGATCTTACTTGAATTTGAACCAGTTCTTCAAGGAGTGATCCCCAGGATGATTCAGGATAGAGGTAAGAACAGGAGGTGTGGCAGAAAACTAAGCAGCATTTTGGTGTCCACACAGCTATAAGGGATGGGGAAAATTCTGTTTCTAAACATATGGTCCTTTCTTTACTAAGATCTGAACTACCAGATCACATAACTGACTAGGGACAAAAGAAATTAAAAAAAAAAAAAAAAGGACAGCACAAAACCCTCACACAATTACAAAAACTCAACTTGGAACCAAAACAATCTCTGTCTCCTCCTCCCTCAAGTGCTGCTTGAGCACCATGCCCAGTTTTCCTCTGTCAATATGAACATAGGTGATCCCATAGAAAATGCCAAGGAACAGAAGCAATTAAAGGCACAAGCAGTTGATGCCTCTCCACCCTCTCTAGCAAGCCAGAGAGATTGCTGAGGACCCCTCCAAGACACACCTTCACTCGTTATTTACAGCAGAGTAATCTGCATTCCCCTTTTCCAGGTGCTCAATGTCTCCTACTAAGCTTAATTTTCTACATTTTCCTCCTTGGTGTTTTGTTTTCCCTGACTCCACAACTGTCTGGGAGAGGTGAGCTGTGACGCTGTGCTCTGCGTTCTGTGAGGACTCATTTACATGCTGATATTCGCATTAGAAGAGCCTTTGGATAATGCAGAAACCACCTCGGAGGGAGCTCGGAGGCAGCCACAGGTGGCTGTGGCATCAGGGCTGGGCAGACGTACAGATGCAGCATGGGGCCCTGCAGGGTGTGCTCACCTCCCTCCTGCCCCACCAGGCAGCTGCAATGGAGCACCTCAGGTCCCCTGTGCTGGAAGACATTTGTAAACGAGAGAACAGCCAGGACGCAGCTCCACCGCGGCTGAGGAGAGTTAAGACCCTTTGGAGATGAACGAGAGCTGGCAACACACACTGGGAAGATCAGCCCTGCTCCCCTACAAGGTACAAGGCAGCCATCCAAGTGCTGCCTGTCTAGACTCATTTACAGCGCACCTGAGAAATGGACTGAAAAACACCGTTTATCCCCTGCATCCGCCAGCTCACAGAGCCATGGGCTGTGGCTCAGCTGCAGGAACTCAGATGAATGAGCCACTGAGCCCACATATCCCACAGTCTGCTATTCCACTTGGGGCTCCCCATTTGTGACAGGTGTGCCAAGTGTTGCAAGTGTTAAACTTTGGGTCTAGGACCAAAAACACGGGTTACCCAAGTTACTAAAATCCTAAATGCTACCAGACACTGAACTGAAGCCACCCAGAGTTAAACCCAAAAGTTACTGAATTTTACACTGCAAAATACAAAGAAACCATAAAACACTCTACCTTGTCAGAGGCACAACAGGCACCAGATCATGCAAAAATCTTTAAGCAGAAGAGTGCAAAGGTCCACGGGGCGGAAGATAAAACAATGTTTCATGAGAAAAAAGCAGATTCCTGGAAAGGCAAGGAATTTATGGAGGAGGTAGGTTTCACCTGCCATCAAAGACCAATGGTCTGCAGGTGACACTGCTCAGTGAGTATTCTGCAGTACCTTGCAGCAGCTGTTGGACATGTTGTTTTAACAGTCCCAGCTGCAGATATTAAAATCCACATTTGCCAAACTACAAGGACAAAGCAAAGCCTTGCAGAAAAATTTCACTTCTCCAGGTAACCCTCCTTAGGTCTCTTAGGGGCTGGCCTGGCCGGGCCAGATACTCAGCTAAGCTTAGCTGGACTCCACTGTGGGGCTAAGCACAGGGAGCTTCTCCCTTGGAAGAGAAGGGAGTGCACCTGGAGTCTGCTTCTCTGAGGGGGATTGGAGTGGCAGGGGGTTCTCTGGTCCCAGCTGGGGCCAGCACAACCTGCTCAGGATGGCAGCTCCCCTGAAAGACAGAGCTTGGCTGCAACTTATTGCTGTTTCTGATATTTTCCGAAGAACGTCTAATCAATGCCAGCATTTCAAGGCAGGATCAACAGCCTGCAGGCTGCTGATATGGTGACACTCGGAAAACTACAAAGAGGAATTGTGGACAACCCAGAGGACAGCAGTAGCAATCTGATTAGTTTCAGCTAAGTGTGTGATGATTTGGTCACAAAGTGACAGATCCTGGCTGTCAAATACACCTGCAAATACACCTGGCTCATCTAAGAAGAATGGGCTCATCAGTTCTTTCTCTAACCAATGCAAGTATCCCAAATCTGCATGAACCTTTGAATGAGCCACTGAAGTGAGTTTTTCCTTATCTAATGATAATAATTAATTCTTATGACATAACAACGTCATCTCCTGGCAGTATTTTGCCACCTGACCTTCTGCCTTATGAGCAAAGGAAGGCTCACAAGACTGCAGGAATTTCAAGGTATAAGGGATTCAAAACTATACTTCTTCAAAGTCAGCATCAGCTGCTATGTACCTCTTGCTGAATGACATTGAACAGGATGTAGAAGATGCATCCCAGACAAATGCTGCCTTTCAATCTCCTGATCCAGTTATTCTCTGTTACTCCCCAGATAGTCAATCTTAAGACATAACAGTGACCTTTCTTGTTATGCCTTCCTGACATCACTCATGCCACCTTTCCTTGGCTCCTTACTGCCTCAAGTGTCAGATCAGGAGCCTACCAGCTCTGATGCCAACCACACCTTTCTTCAAAAGGGATACATTTTCTCTGAGGCCCAGGCCAGGAATTCTCCTGAGCTTCCTTCGTGATTCTGGGAGTGAATCTCTTCCTACCAGACACTGGTGTCATCCCTGAATGCCTCTGGAAATGTGAGGCAAAGAAAATCCCTGGGGCCAAAGAAGAAAATGAACATAATTAAAAATTAATTTCAGTATAATGATTTAAGCATCTCAGTGAAACAAGCATCGGGCTTGTTTTATCTTTGGTGATGTGGGGAAGACCTTTCTGGCTTCCTGCCCTGGGGACTCCTGTCAGTTTTAATAAGTTTTACTGCACAGCTGTGAGCATGGCAAATTGAATAGCCCAAATAAAGACAACTTTTCACCAGACAGAAGCACAAATACTGAGGGAATCACATTTCTTTCTGCCATTCCATGTCATGGCAGAAGGGCTGTGGTACTGGTGGACTGCTCACCTTGCTCTGCCTCAGGTGAGAGGCAGCAGCACTTCTGTGTCTCTGTGGGGGTGAGGTCAAGGGACGTGAGCAGAGGGTTGATGCTACAGGACTCCCTTGAATATTGGTGATGGCACTGGCTGTGGGCAACAGGGGAGCCAGGTACCAGAGTTGAGTCCAGCACTAAGTACCTCTGTCAGCCTCAGCTCTGAAGGCTACTAGCATTACTCTGTGGCCTTTTGCCTTTTTGCAGCCATTGCTGACTTCCCTGAACCACAACAGAGTGCTTCTTCCTCCTCAAGATGTGCACTAAACAAGGCATGGAAAAAGGCACGTGCCAGTGGCTTTTGCAACTTGATGTTGGCATTGCTACCCACGGACATACTGCACAGCTCCCACTCCTTTTTTTTGCTTGCCTTGCCAAATCCTAATCATCCTGTTTGCCTATGTTCCTTCCTCCCAGATGCTCCATCTCCTGTTCCTTTCTTGAAGAGGCTGCATCTCTTTAAAGGCTTCGGCTTCCTGCCAGTCTGTTCTCTCATCCCAGTTCCCTCAGCTTTGTCTGAGGAAAGCATCTGGCTTTCCTGAGGGCTGGTTTCTTTAGCGGTTTTTCAGCACATAGTACCACTGATGTTGGCATTATTTTGTAGATGGTTCCATTCTGGCCCAGCAAGGGCAGTATAAAAAAGCTCAAGACAGATTTGTAGCCTCTGCTGACTTCCTGCAAGATGCTGGCTGCATCAATACCTCCCCTGATTACCTCATCAAAAGGCAAACCAGATGTTCTCCTGTGGAAGGAGGGAGCAGTCAGCACAAAGCATTTCTACAAAGCCACCTTCTTGTCATGCATTGCAACACATCCACCAGCTCAGAAAGGCAGCTAGCTCAAGAGCATAAGGTGTCACACATAGAGCACAGCAATGGGTCCAGGAACTCTGGCCAAAGGACCTTGGAACTCTCCTTTCTTTGTGAAAGTCTGCACTGGGCCATTGCATATAAGGGCCATAGTTTTTTGGTCTTTTCTCGATCAGCACCCTGCAAATCAATCAACTCTGTGTATGGGAAGTAAGATACATCTTGTCCTGCAGAGCCTCTGGTATGAACCACTGTCATTGCCTCTCCCAGTGCACTGGCCTCTCCCTTGAGCAGGGAAATGCTTTACACAGTAGCAGAAGCATAGGGAAGACAGAAGGCTGGTTAATCCTGAGCTGTCTGGCAGATCCAAATGCCTTTATTTATAATTATTTTACCTTTGGTCCTCACTAAACAGATTCCTAGATTTTCAGGCTTTAGAAGCTTGAAATAATCCTGGTTAACCACCTAACCCCTTCTCATCCAAAACTGCTTCACGAAGAGCTCTGCAAGATGTCCATATACACAAATAGCTGAGAACAGAGCAGGCTTTCTCCAAAGATTTTGTAATGATGGGCAGTAAGCAAGGCCAGGAGCTGAAGGAGCTCTGTCAGCATGACAGAGCATCCCACTGTGTTGGACCTTCACATGACTAATGTAATTGAAACATACAGACAACAGATGTAGACTTAACCAAGCAGTTCATAATCATCTCATTGTGAGGCAGGAAAGGAGTTGCTTTTCCAAGTCAATATCTTCCCAGGGAGGAGACCGTGTACTGTGACAGACACCGTTCACATTAGCAACATCAACAGGGAAGCAAGAACATTTTGCTGCACCATTTTTGTGCCAGGACCAATTTTACCAGTCTAGATCCAACTTCTTGAAGTGACTTAAATTAATTCTCTTTTTGTTTGAGAAGTCCTATTTTGCCTACAGAATGTGCATAAGAAAGGATGGTAATGTGCTTGAACATCTTTAAGGAGTGCTACATTACCAGAAAAAGATGAGGTCCCTAGCGAATTATGTAGATCACTCCAGAGTACTACAAATAAACCATTAAACTGGCCTGCACCACCATCTGTTTCATGCTTGCCTTCCACATCACAGAGGAAACAGCTCTGACATTACTGAGAGAACGGTTTAAACATTTTATTGGAGCCCTTTGTCTGCCACCTCAGGTTGCGAATCAAAAACCAACAGGGTTTGGGATGAAGAAAAAATAAAGCTACTCAATGCTTAAAAGCACCTCTGAAACACACTTGGAACTAAATTTTCTATGCACAAAAATCCCATGATCTGAAAACCCGCTGGACCTTATAGATGTAGAAATAAATTGAACACCCTGCTGGAACATTTCCAGTCTTGGACAGCTCCTGTGATCCTGCAGAGCCATAGAGGAGCAGACCTAGAAACTGTCAAGAGAAGGCTGGATGTACACTGTGTGTGTCTTGGACTCTGTCCCAGTGATTTACAGGATGGGGTGGATAAACAGTGGCAGGGGGAGAAATTACAATCCTGAGGGAAAGAAGACTTTTTTGTAATAAGACAATTTGATTTTTTTTTCTTAATACACTTCAAAGCATACCTTTGAAAATGCTACATTAAAATAGCTCTGGAAGGAGGAAGTTACTGAGCAGAATACTGATGAAGTGGTCAGAAAGACATAGGCCTTAATATGAGGCCCTGACAGTTATTCTCATCAGCGTGAAAGGTTTTGCTTTATTAAGGGGAAGATTACACTAAAGGTTGCTAAGGAAAAGATATTCAAAGGCCTAATATTTTTTTAACACACGATCTCTTTTGTATTCTGTTCTGCTCTTTTATATTCTGCCCTTTGGGGATGGATGGCAGTCAAGGATGTTTTTGCAGTCTTCTGTGCTTAGTGAAGTTAATTTAGCACAGACATTTTTCCACTCCTTATTAATTTCAATTTTCACTTCTCCATGGAAAGTTTAGCTTTCTTCATGCAGTTTTCATCCCCATATTAGGGCAAGAATTCTGGTTTTGAAAGAAATTAAGATCTCTGCCTGGAAATAAATTTTAAAACTTTCCAAGTTAGCATGAAAAATGTTGCTGATTTTTTACAGTGTGAACTAAGAGGACTGATATGTTGAGAAGTTGTATACATACAACACATCAAGATGGTTTCAGAGTTAGTGATGTTTGCGTTTGTTAGATACTGAATGATGTAGCTGGTCAAATTCTGCCCAGTATAAAACAGTTTACTTTGTGCAGCCGTGGTACACAGGTGCACACACATAAAAGCTAACCCAAGAACTGTAACAGGAAAGCCTAATGTGTAGTACTGGGAAAAAAAACATAACACAGCAGTATGGAAGGACTGGAAAGCCAGAAGAGAAGGTTTATTGAGAATAGCATGTTACTGGCACTTAGCTTAGCAGGCCACTAAGATCCCAGTACAGCTATTTCCATCTCCTGAGGACATCCAGGCTGGGAGATAAAGAAAAATTAACAAATCCAAATGATTCACAGAAGTGGGGCAGGATGGGGAAACTGAGTGATCACAAGTAGCTCCCAAAAGGTATAGAACAGCAATTCCAAAACTAGCAGTAAGGTTACCAACCTAAGAAGTATGCAGGAAATGTGAGGAGGACACAACCACCTGCACCCCTCGTCCCGTGTGTCATCACAGAGCATCCATGACTGATCTGTTAGACACAACCATCCTGGTGCCCAAGTGCTGGGCTGACTCAGGCATTTCCGTGATTCAGTATGTTGATACAGGAGTGTCGGTGAATGAGAGGTTTCAAAACCTGTCCCCCGCCAAAAGATTCTGCACAGGCACTTGAAACATTGTAGAAAACAGGCACTGCAGAAACAAGCATTGCAAGGTCCCATGCACTACCACTGCATTCCTCTTGAAAGAAACATAAACCATTTTTGTTCCATTAGAATTCCTGCCCTTTAAGTTAGGCAGACCTTCTACCTCACACTGTATACCCAGGACACCATATCCAAGTTTCCCAGTGCTGCATCAATTTTAACCACAAAATACTACCTGGAGTGAGGACACTAATTCTGTATTTTATGTCGTTTCTGTGACTGAATCATTCTCTGTAATCTGTCTGAAGACAACAGAAGAACAGTATTTGCACCATTTCTTTAGGATTCTGTGGAACAGAAGTGTCGTTAGTGCAACAGAGTGAGTAAGGCTGGAACGGTAAAAAGGACTATGACAACGTTGTGTAGCTGCCCAAAGAGACAGGGAAACTAAAAACCCCTTATACTCTTTGGTAAAGTCATTCTGATGGGAGGTATTAAAATCTTAAAATATTGCAGAAATTGTGAAGAGCAAACTACAGATTAATCCTTAATGGCTTTAAGGCCATGAAGTGTAGTATTTTTTCAAGCCTAATTAAGGTAGTAGTTACCTTACCTCTTCTTATGGGGAGAAGTTACCTCTTATGGGGTGAAGGACAGGCAGCTGTATTCAACGCTCTCAAGTCTATTATGACATTCTTTTGAAGCAAATTACTTGGAAACCTGCTTCATGACAGGATACTCCTAGATAATGTCCTCCATCAGGCTGCTAGGTCAAGTTTCAGGAGGTATCTTCTTGAGTTCAAACTCTTTGGTACACCACCTCTGTCACACATTGAGGAGCCAGTGAAACAAATAATACATGTATTTTATTGTTGCTTTGAAATATAAAACAATTAAATCCATGATTCCACAGTACAGGGCAGTAAAAAAAAACCCAACTGGATAAGAGGAATGTAACACAATTAAGTCATATTCTAAAACAAGGACCCACCAGAATGTTTTCTCCAAGTCCTTTCCTATGACACTTCCCCTCCATAGCTCCATCTCACAGCGACATTTGTGTAGCCTGCTCTGTGACCAGTGCTAGGGTGGCTGGAAAGAATGGTATAGACATTGTCACCCACGCGCTAACACGAGAAGTTAAGAAAAAAAGCCCTACAGCAGGACATGGATTAAACACTTTCTTTTCTGTCTGGCTCTAATGTTACTGAATGGGACCCCTGAGGCAGGGATGTTCAAGGCCAGGCTGAGGTGGCAGACTTCTTCCAGGCCCAGAGAACATTCTTCACTGCAGGTGGCCTGAGAGAGAAGTACACACATAGTCCCTTGTGCCACTGGACACAGCAGCACTTCCAGTCAGTTCTTTCCAGGGACACAGATACTGGCAATGGCTACAAGGACAGTAAGTTAAGACTGAGGTGGGATTTCTTACTAAGGGGATACGTGATGAGAGACTAAGACACCACTAGGTTTTTCTAGAAAAATAATTACTCTTGGGTATGGAACAAGAGTCCCAAGCAGCTGCTGAGTCTCCAGGCAGCTGGATTAAGTATATGCCCTGCTTTATCCTCAATCACAAGTTCAATTACTCTGTCCTTGCACATGAGAAATCAACAGTGAGTATCTGAAAACAAACCCATCCATACTGCTCTTACTGGTGAACTATCCAGGCTCTTCCAGCCACCAAGAATGCACCAAGCCAATTAAACAAAAGAGGCGTTTGAACGAGATCATCCTTCCCCACCAGGAAGTGAGATCTCCTTCAAACGTCTCCTTCAGGTCCCTCCAGGGAGGAAAAAAAGGCATTTTAAAGGCATTTTACTATTGACAGCCCCAGGTGATACAGTCCCACTGGATGAGGATGCAGCCTGCAGCCTCCTTTGTCCTCTCTGAGCTCACTGTCTCAGTGTGGCACTTGCCGGGCCTTGCAGTGCCTGCCTGAAGACAAGCTCCTTGAGTTGGTCCAGTTTACTGTCCCTCAAGGCATCCCGAATGGCACTGAAGAAACCAAAGTAGTGCTGGAAGTTGTGCATCATGAGCAGGACACCAGCCAGCAGCTCATTGGTCACCAGGAGGTGATGGACGTAGGCACGAGTGTGCCTCTGACAGCAGTAACAGCTGCATCCTTCCAGCAAAGGACCAAAATCATCGTGGTACCTAAGGAAGAAGCAATGTTGGGTAACATCAGAGCTAAAGAGACCCATCCAAGCAATAAAGAGTTCCCCTGTAACCACCTGGCCCTTTGCAGGGACCTAAGCCTTAAAGTCCTGAGGTCCTTAATCCAGATTTGCTGACAACTCATACCAGCACCACTGGCACAAAGGACATCAGATATCAGAGGTGGTTTGGGTTGGAAGGGACCTTAAAGATCAGGTAACTCCCACACCCTGCCATGGTGTGGGACCATAGCTGCTGAAAACCCCAGGCCTCCTCATGCCAGAACTCACTTCGGAGCCCAAAGGCCATACATTTAAGTCAGAATAACTCCAACTACATCACAGCTAACAGCAGAGGCCCCATCTGTGCCTTCCCTGCCACAAAAGCTGCAGTGCAAGACAGCTATCACACAATTTATGAAGGAGAAAGCCACCAAAACCACAGATTTACTAATCCCACTATTCACAGAACAGTATTCGAGATGCACCATTTCAGACAGAGAGCAAAGCAACACAATTGTCCACTCAGACAGACTGGGAGTAGCTGTGACAAAGAGAAGGAAAGACAAGTGGTAACAATGGCCAAAGTTTTTGTGAAGTCTCCAGAAATGGCAGAACTGCTCTGCAGCTGCCCAAACTGAGTCAGAGAGTAGAGGGTCTCCATAGTTTAAATAAAATCTAGTATCTCAAGACAACCCAAGTTAGATGTGGAAGAACAAAGTGATTCCCAGACCACCTTTGTGAATCTATGGTCTTTGAGCTGAGACATAATTATAACTACAGAATGTTTGCTGAATAAATGATCAGAAAACCCCCGGCTCTAGGTCAGGCAAAAGACAGCACTTTCAGAGCTAGGCTATTGCCTGATAAAAAGCCAGAATGCTTGTCCAACACTATCTGCTCATTGTCCAGAAGTACTCTCTTCAACTTCATGTTTTATGAAGTCTCTCGTCCAGCTGCTGACCAGTTGCAAATAAATACAGAGGACTAAAGCATCACATTTAGTCATACAGCTGCAGGTACCCTTCTCACAAACTCACGTACTTTTTATCCTTCAGCGATATCTCAAATGGTGTCATTTCTGGGTCAGCTTTGAAGACTTCCTCCTGGTCTTCTTGAGCACCATTCTTCTCCAGGTCCTGGATCCCATTTTGTGTTAAAACTGATTAAATTAAAAAGACAACAGCCTTAGAGCAAGAGAAGAGCAAGGGTAGTGACCTTACAGAAGATACTTCCACTTTCTTGCCAGCTGAAAACTCCTGCCACAAGTTTCCACCTCTTTTTTCTAGAAAGCAGATATTTTACTTTAATTGCTCTAGGTTAGTTTTAGATGATCAAAACAGCAAGAGACAAGTGAAAACTTATCAACTAGAACTAATCAAAAGTTAGAGCTGAAACAACAGTATAACTTTTTGCTGCTCTACTGAGCTGAATTCTTTATAAAATGTCAAAAGTATTTTGACTGAACTGCATGCTGAATAGAATGCAATCACCTGAACAAATGGATTTTATTGAGATTTTGTTAGAGTAGACAGGCAACTCATCTGGATTCAGTCATTCTACTTTCCATGCTGTGATCATTCAGGGATTTAGACGCCTCTTGCTTTTTTTTTTAAAAAAAAACCCTGGAATCAAAAGAGGCCAGTAGTACTAATTCAGAAGAGGTGGGTCAACATCTGCCTTCTCAGCATCTATCTGAAAAATAAAGAATCATCCCATGTTTTTATAGGTTTGCATTTTTGAGTTTGTTCTTAAGGAGAAGGAGACGTATCTTGAAATAACAATATTACTGTTTGCATAATCCATGCTTACTGTGTTTAAAACAGACACGGGACAAAACCACTACCATTACCCAGAGCCTTAAAATTTAAGAATAAAGTAAGACAAGAGAAAGAACAACAAACAAAGAAATGGGTTAAAAAATAGCAGCCAGCATGAAGAAACAAGATGTTCTGCTCTATTTAACTGGCTCTGAATTATCCAGTCATGAAAAGTCACTCGGTTCTACCCAAGAGAAAAAATGTGAAACATTTCCCTATATTAAAAACATTTAATAGGCCAAAGCAAAACAGCTGTTTGAAACACATTTGATAAGTGCTTTAATAGGTGATACACATTCCCGTCTCACAGTATAATGAACAGAGCATTTTGGTTTTGATATAAACCTATGAATGCAAGGACAGAAAGGAAAACTGCCCAAATAAATGGGAGACTTCTGACAGCTAGAAAAAAGAACTTAAAAAAAATTACAACAGACACATAATGATTAAATCCTGGAGATCGCTTAATAGGTCCAGCCTTCACTGCTAATGGTAACAGAAAATTTGCCAACAGTGTCAAACTAAAACCCCTCTATTCAGGAGGTGTTTAAGAAATATTTAATCATCATATTTTGGCTAATGAGACATTCAGAGTCCTCCAGCTGTACTCAACAGATATCACACCAAAGCACCCTGCCTTCAAAAGCAACATGTGGTAGTGGAATCCCAGGTTTTCCAGTGGTCACTGCACTTACTTCAGGAATGAAGCCCTCAAATACAGATTGCTCCCAAGTATTAATTATGCTTACCACAATATTAAATGCAAAATCTATAACAACCATCAAGAAGCCTACCTGTTGCTTCAGGATCTGGATGGCAGTCGTAACTGAAAACCAAGGCACAGCCTCTCTCCGTCACTTGGAAGGGGAAGAAGCTCTCAAAAATGTCCACTCCCCTTTCAATGCACTCAAGCACCTCATCTGGTTTGCCTACACCATGAATGATTCTGTAGAAGACACACAGGAAGAAAAACAGACAATATTCTGAGTAGAAGCAAACAGGTACCTCAAGGAAAAGACCTCCAGGTCATGTGCAGCACATGTAGCTTATCTCTGCAACTGGTAACAGTCATCACTCAGAATTCCGTGTGCTTCCGCTTTCCCACCTCCCACATATCCACTACATAACAGGCTTTTGATTATTTTCCCTTTGGAAGACAGCAAAAATTCCTCATTTACTGTGGAAAAACCCCATTCTGTTCATTGTGTTTGAAGCGATTTGTATGTGATTTCTTTCCCATACACATAAATACCATTAGATTCATAACATCTGTGCCATAGAACAGATATCTTCCTTAACCATGTTTGTGACCCAATGAACTACCAATTCCCAGACACATGGACCCTTTTGCTTGTTAGCTGTTTAAAAAGAGTCTTAATAGAGACAGCAGTAGATGGCTGGTCAAAGATACAAGTCCTTCAGGTGACAGACACATCCTATAGCACTTGGAAAACTGCCTGGGGGAGAACACACTAATAAAAAACATTGTTAGAAAGAGGAAACCTCCTTGCTTTAATCTTCCCTTCTCCTTACACCCTATCTTCTCAAATTATTTTACCCAAGAACGTGGGCTGTAACATCTCCTGAGACATGGCATTAAGAGCCAGGAAGAGCCTGGCTGGATTGCCATCAGTGGTAATAGAGATCCTGCTGACAGCCAAATTTAGTTGGCAGCTTCACCGAGGGTGGGTGAAGTGTAAGAGAGTAGAGCAGTGTCTGCTCTCCTGCAGGTGCACAGGCTGAAAGCAGTAAAAGTTAATGTAGGGCAATGAGCTAAACAGATAATTAGGAAAATACACAGGGGCTGATAAATGAAGTAACAAGGTGCCATTTTTAGTCACTTTTCTAAGTACTCCAATTAAATTGATGAGCACAGAATGAGGAGAAAAGTTTACAGCATGAGTGTTTTATGTTTCAGGTTCCCATGACAGGGAGAAAATGAAATGCAAAAGTCAAAACAGTAGCTCTGCATATATGATCAAAGCCTTGCTGAAACTCATCTCTGCACAGGTAAGGACAAATATTTGTTCTTGCAAGGGTTCCTATGCTATTGGAAAGGAAAACAAATTTTATCAAGTGACTTCAGCCCCTTTAGGAACATGAAAGGATTCTTTATAAAGAGTACACTCATAAGATCATTTTACAATCACACAAAAAGCAGCCACTTCTTCAGTGAAGCACAAAAAGCGTTTGTTTTCGAGAGAATTTCATGCTGGGGTATAACAGAGATGGAGAACAACTTCTCCAACCAGAATGGCAAGGGTGATTCAGGAGCAAGGACTGCCTGAAATTCATGAGAGGTACTTCCAAGACCTGCTGGGGCTAACCAGCTCTCTTCCTATCAAGAGGTCAGAAACACTTGTCTTAACAAGACAAGCAACCTATTTGATGGATGAGGCAGATGCACAGGTAGACACTGAGGTTAGCGGAGCAGATTGGACTCTAATGCTCCCAGGGGATCTTTTAAGTAGCTCAACCACACAGGATAGCAACAACACAGCAAGCCTCCTAATTGTCAGGAAAATTCCAACCCCAGGCACCCCTAAGCAAGAACAAGCTACAATACCAGACACAGTGCTCTTGCATTTAATTTCCTTTTAAACACCATTAGGTCAGAGGAGGGAAGCAGGAACACAATGGGGCCTCAGTCATTCTCTTCAGGAAATGATGAAAAAAGCAACCATATTATTTCTGTAGCAGTTGCTCTGGTAAGAACAATCCAGTGAGCTCAAACCAATAAAGAAACCCCTACATTTCCGAACCACTAGCAAATATTAGCACACATTTTCAAGAAGTCTTTAGTTACTGTAAGTCAGTTATAAGGATTAAGAAAGCTGCCACTCCTGTCCAGTCCTTGGCATGAGTCTGACAGGCACAGCTAACAACTCAGATATGCAATAAGCCCCACACCGTCCAAGAAGAGAATACTACTGTTCTGGGCCAGCCTGTACCACCCTGGGTAGTGCACAGGCTCAGTGCCTCGGGTACTAGGACAGAGCTGGCTACCAAGATTGTGTAGCAAGCACTGGCTGGTTCTGCCAGCACCCCTCTCTGCCATCTGCCAGTTCAGGACAGAGAGAACTGGAAACATGACACTTTTACTGAGAAGAAGTCTCTGTAAAATACCTTGATAATAACATTTTTGTTCAAGATGAACTTCAAGTAAACCATGATCTCCAAATGCAAGTAACCCTGATATATCCTACCTGTAACTCTTCCTAAAAACTTTTCCTCAAACCCACAGTATGAGCAAAGCCTGGTGTCAGTTGCAGCTAAAAACTGAAACAAGTGTTGAAGACTGCAGCCTGACAATGGTAAAATTTATGCAGTCAGACACACAGAGAGCTATGCAATACAATGATTATTTCCTACAGAGAAACTGCACAGCAGCCTGTAGATGCTCCTCATAATAGGACAGATGGATTTCTTGGGATGTTGCCCACACAACTTACCTTGGTTTATCCTCTGGCAGCTCTGCTGTGACAGAAGCTATCAGTTTCAACTTGGTCTCCTTGGCCATGACACTTCCCTGGAAGCCATCTAGCAGAAAGCCACCCACGGGCCGCTTGGCAGTCTCCCTGGCTGATCTGAGCCTCTCTTCCAAGATATCTCCACCTTCAACTGCCCCAAACATTACACTTCCTTGTAGTTCCTGTCCCAGGAGAAAGCTGCAAGTGTTAGAGCATGCTCTGCCAAAGACATGAAAGACATCTCACAGCCCAGACTTCAGATGCCTGCTACTTAAGCCCCACATTCCCAGGAACTTGCCAGAGCCATGGGGTTTCATCTCACGCAAGACTATTCCCCACACAACACTGTGAAGTCCATGTGTCAGAAATGGGACTAGTAGAGACAAGATTCTGCTCCTTGCATTGACACTAACTCACTGAGAATTTTGATGCCATTCTTCCCACCTCCCTATACAAGGCAATAACCACACACCATCTTTGTACATGGCTTTTTATGAATGGGGATCTCAGCAATGGATGTGTTAGTGCAAAATAAAAAGCAGGTGCCATTATCCTGGCTCTCAGACACCTGATGTCACAGGGAAATCCCTTTCAGGAGATCCAAACACTAACTCCTGTCACCTGTTTTCCTTTGTAGTGCAGACTCAGATAGTATGTCTCCTTTCACTAAAAGGGAGGGAAGTTTCAAAGCTGCTGGAAGAAATAAAGAATAGCACTTAGTAATTCTATCAAATCCTCTCTCACCTGGAACCAAGGGGACTTCAGAGCAAAAAGATGGGTTTTCTTGAGCTGAATAAGAAGATACCACTTTGCCAATGCATCTAATAATAAGGTAAGTGAAAGAAATGCATCACAACCCAAATGCAGAAAGAAAAATCCTAAAATTCAGTTCTCCTCAATGAGTAGAGATGAGGGGTGATCCTGGTGCAGAAGATAATTTACTAAAGGAAGGAAAGAAGGAAAACTCACTGTGCTACTGGTTATACCCACTCTGGACTGTAAGCTGGGCATTCTCTGATATTCATGTGACACAACTTCCTACTACAATTTCCTGGGGCTGGTCCAGGATGCAGCAGAGACCAAGAAGCACTTGCAGTGATATTGCCTCAGTATCTTGGGGACCTTACCGGTGATTTTTCTTGCAGCTGAAGGCATATATCCAAGAAGGAAAGTGACCTATCCACAGACTTCTTGGCTCTTTTTCTGCCAGCTTCCCCAGAAATGGTGTCTCCATCAGAGATGCACTGGAACCAGTCTGGCTGGATGGCCCGCTGGATGTCCATGAACTTGGAAGCCGTCATCTCCACGCGTCCTGAGCTTCCCCACAGGGAGACCGTCTGTACAGGAAGAACAGGGATGAATAGCAGTTGCAAAGGACAACAGATCTTCAGGGTGAAAGGAGAGAAGGAATTGGTCTAGTGAAACACCAACTACTGAAATGATAGCTCATTAGATAAATTCCCCTGGAGCACGTCTCAGATAATCAGCTGCACTTGGCACAATGAATGAAAGGAGATAAATGACTGAACTGGAATTTCTATGATACTCTTTGATGAAACCATCCCACTCAACACTGACTTCTTCATATTTAAGAATCAAAGATAGAGCAGCTAGCCTCTCATTACACAAATTAGTGGCAGAATTGGGAAAAAAAAAAAGCTTGAATTACCACCAAACTTGTTTTCAAGTAAGCAAAAGCGTATAAAAAGCAGCAAAGGCTGCAGTGGCAAATACAACTTGCTAGTTTTCTGTACAAAATGCAAACCCAAGAAACTTTCTCTTCTGAGCACTTAAATCACACAACGCACGTGAATGTATGCATTTATATAAACCATGCAGTCTGGGAAGAATACAAAAGCTTGTTAAGCATTCAATCTTAGAACCCCATGTTATTTTAGGTCCCAAATCCAGCAACTCTAGAAGGCACTGAAATACCCAAACCAAGTCGATGTAAGGAATGGTTCATTAGGATTTCATACACAATCTTCCCTGTCTCTTCACATGCTTCCAATCATGCCAGCACACCTAGGACCCCATCTTACATCACTACTCTGTGGTACCTTCAAAAGAATTTATAGCAAGACAAAAGCACGTGGACAGGGAGGTTTTCTTACCTGAACACCTAGCAGATGTCACCATTCAATTCACTAAACATTCAGACTCATAAAATGTTCATATTTTAGCCTATTTTGCAGAATCTGTAATTAACCTGTGAGTGCAGCTTGACCATTGCTTTGGTTGTATTATTGTTAGGCTTGTGAAACTGCTGCTCCAAAACTTTAAAGGAGTATTCAAGTAGGTTAAGTAAAGGGCTTGAGCCCTTTGGAAGTCAGCTCTTTTCATCTGCAATTCTGTTCATGCCTTTTTAAATGAGAAAGGGTTTTCAGCTGTCAGAAACAGCATATAGCTTGGAGTGTTATGGGCACTTTTTGGGGCCTGAGGGTATAAACGCATTCTCCTAGCCTGTGCCAGACAGACAGATTAAGCAGAGCAGCTCTCATGTATACATGTATACTAATTTGCAAATTGAATTTCATCAGCAGATGCAAAAAATATGAGCAGAAGCTTTTTTTTTTTTTCCTTTGGTCTGGTCCCCACAAAGACCCAAAAGGACTGCACAAGTATACCACGTGCCTGTTGTCCATCCATCCATCCTGATTACTGCTGGCCTTATCAGTCAATTTCACCAAATTTGAATAAAACCAGAAGTCTCCAAAGCAATAAAATTATTTCCATATTTCCAATTTAAAAAAAGAGCAACTCCAAATGGAGTTCCAAAATTTGCGTCTACAGAGTAACTGAAACACAGCAGCTGTGTGTTTTTCTGCAGCAGCATGTTGTTCAGACAGTACCCACTGCCTCTTACTATGAGAGCATCAAGGAACAGCTGGTGAAGGCATGCAGAGGAAACTCAGAGCTGTCTGAGCCAAAGGGCAGAGTGTAATCACATCTAGTTACCTTCATTCTGTTCTCGAGAGGAAAAGAGAGGAAAAAAGCTGCTTTAATAAATAAAATAGCCATGCAGCTTAGAGAGCTGAGCATTATCCTGTGATTATTTAAATCCAGCCAGTGCCAGGCTTTCTGGCACAGAGCTTTCTGTCCCTTTGCTTTCAAAAAGCTTTTATAAATATTTGTCAGCATAGATCCAGCTGTGGAAGGCCTTACAACAAGGTGACAGATATCTTGACCAGCGTATTTAAAAAAACAAAAAAACTTCTGAATCACACTCCCAACACCCAGGTTTAGACTGCTGCTCTCACCTCAAAGCTGCACAACAGTGAGACAAGCTTCAGGTAATTCCTGCCCTGCAGAGAGACAGGACTCAGCCTGGATCCCAGCAGCAAGGAATATACATTGATAGCTGTCTGGCAGGAGTTATCCTCCATCACTCAGTGACCTTTCACCAAAAGTGGCCATACCCAAACAGCCCTTGGGACTGATGTATCTGAGCAGGTGCCAGGAGCTTCAGCATGAAGCTGTGTCAGGCAGCAGGCAGTGTGTGGATTTCACAGCAGCGTGTGTGCCTGTGGGGTGGAATATGCAAATGTCTGCAACTATGCACCCCTGGATTGCTGAGCCACCATCCTGCAAAAATGCTGATGTCCTTCCCCTTTGTGGGCCTGTAGCAGGCTGTATGTAAATACACATACAGGGGTTCAGATTTACTGCTTATCAGTGGCATAAGCACAAGCCTGTACAGCAAATATGCCAAAACACAGGTATTTTCTTTTACTGCCATTTAAACCACAACAGCATGGTAGTCCAGAGCTCTCCTTTCTACCTGAATTGCCACTTAACTGCTCAGGAACCATTCAGGAAACATGCTGCCAAGTAAGAACATGTACAGCTTCATTTAGTTGGAGGTATGAGCATGTAAAAGACAATCCTCTTTGTGCAAAGATTTATTTTGCTAATCTTATGGCTATCTGAGCACACCAACAAAGATGAAGAGAGGATTGGCAGATTTCTTTTGGGAACTTTAGGTGAAGCCTTTCAAGTCTTCATAGCTACTGTACCTTGTTAGTGTTGTAGCCAGAGGGGCAGGAAGTGACTGGGTCATGAAGGGAGCAGTAGAGCACAGCATCTGGCATACCTGAAAAGAGAGAGACAGATCCAGAGCAGAGTTTCATGAACCAAAGCAAAGCTAAGGCAAAGATGTGGCTTGCAGATCTGCGAAAAGGAACGGGGTATTGTCCCCCACACAAATACATCCATTCTGACAAAGAAGATACTGTTCATCTATCTGTCAGCACCAAAGAAGACAGACTTCTTCCTCAGCTTTACTAACTGCCTGGAGAAGAGTGCAGCAGCAGGACAAAGCATGAAACAACCCTCTTTGGTTCTGCAGCCTACATAGCTGCTTTGGGATTTATTTGTTACTTCTTGATTAATACTCCACCTATTAAAATTTTCCAGACCCAACAGCCGACTCGCTTGGCCACTCAACTGAAAACTGATACGTTGGAGACACCTGACACAATCCAAACTAGCAACAATCCCAAACCTAGAACTTTTAAGGAAGGACAAGGTAGAATCATAGAATGGTTTGCCTTGGAAGGGACCTTAGAGATCATGCCTCATGGGCAGGGACACCTTCTACTAGACCATGTTGCTCAAAGCCCTATCCAACCTGGCCTTGAACATTTCCAGGGATGGGATAGTCACAACTTCTTTGAGCAACTTGAGTGGCTCACCACCCTCACAAGAGTGAGAATAGAAGAGTTAGAGAACATATCAACTACACAAATGAGAAATTTATCATCCCTGCTGGAGGTTTCAAATGTCAGAGAGCTGGACAGTGTGTCTCCATGCTCTCTTCAGAGATAGTCACTGAAACTGGTAAAGCCTCCAGAAAGTTCCAGACAAAGACATTTTTAAATTTTTCTTGAAGGAGTAAATTGCTCCAAACAGGTGTGATTTATTGAAATTCGGGTGCAAACTTCCTTTGAAAAGACAAACCATAATTTTTTTTATACATCATGAAATGCAAGTCCCAAATTTTCATGTGCTTTTTAAAAAACTAAAACAAACAAAACAAGCATAGTAGGCAATAGCAGGCAACTCTTTTTTTTCCTTGCAAAATATGCTAGATTCCATACACAAACAACTGTCTGCAATTTATAGAAATTACAGACACATTATCACTCTGTAGCCTGATCGAAGGATTTTTGGCCATACTAGTGACAACATACAATTTTAAGTCTTCCTTAGTGCCACTTTGAGTGAGAAAATCCCTAAATGTGCAAAGCCTACATATTTCTGCCTACTATACTACCTGAACATGCTCTAGTGGGATCCACCTGCATCATGTCTCAGATATACAAGCAAATACTTGTACTTTACCCATAAATTTTGCAGCTCCTTCTTTAAACTCTTCCAGGACATCATGAATTTCTGCCCTGCAATCCAGATATAGGAACACATTAACTAAGCAGACAACTGTCTAGAGAGATTGGTGGTTTCATAACTAAGGCTTTTTTCCCCATACTTATGCTTTGTCTGACACTGAGCTGGTATTTGCCATCCAGCTGTCAGGCAGTGAAGCAGGGACAGATGGAATGAAATGCCAGAGTCACAGAGCTCTAGAATCACAGCTCACAACCTGGGGCGCTTATAATTCTGTGGCAAAAATGTAAAGCTTTCACGTGCACCGACCAGGGACCACTGACTTGATGGAGAGCATGAAGCTATACTGTGACTTTTTGGGGAGCATCGCTAATGTGTACACATCACTCAACAACTGCACAAGCTTTACCATGTTAATCTTTCCTTTCAGTTGCAACTTAACTAGTTTTGAGAGTTACTTGCTGCTCCAGTTTTACATTAAATATCTTCAGGTATGGAGTACTGTTGTGATGCACTAGATTGTTATTTGGATGCTGCACTGGGTGTTGTGTTATACAAATGTTTCCCCCCTTTTCTCAGATGGCGTATCCCTCAGATTCACCTGAGGTCTTGTACCTGTGGTCTTGTCCCTTGAAGCCCCTCCCTTCGCCCCTCCCCACTGGTGTGGCCTTCTGTCCCCGCCTCCCATTCCGCGGGTATAAATGTCCCTTGAGTTGGGCGTTCGCTCTCTCTTCTTCACCTGGAAACCCTACGATGCAGATGTCCCCTTCCAGCTAATAAACAGGACATCAGAACCACGTGGAGAAAGAGCGCTTCTCGTCCTTTACTTCGTCCATGTAGGATCCGTGCGGGCGTAAATCCCAAGCTAGCCGGGGGATTTACAGCCCGAAACCCACGGGTTCCTTCAGAGTACCTACCACCTCTCTGGGCAACCTGGTCCAGTGTTTCACCACCCTCATTACAAGAGATACCCTCTTACAGTTTAAACCCATTACTACTAATCCTACCACAACAGGCTCTGTTAAAAATCTGTCCCCATCTGTCCTATAATCCCCCTTTAGGTACCAGAAGCCTGGTAAAAGGTCTCCCTGGACCCTTCTCTTCTCCAGGCTGAACACCCTCGAATCTCTCTGCCATTGTTACAGGAACGATGCTCCAGCCCTCTGAGCATCTTTGTGGTGCTCCAAAGGACCTGGTCTAACAGGCCCCCATCCTTCTCACGGTGCTGGCTCCAGTGCTGGATGCAGCACTCCCGGTGGGGTGTTAGTAAAGCAGAGGGGCAGAATCACCTCCCTAGCCCTGCTACCCACCTCAGGAAGATGACTGTGAAGTCACCACTATGCGTTTGGCCTAAACACGCTAAAAATCACTCAGCCCTCCAGCTCCCTTCCCCTCACCCTTCCTACCCCGCCCTGCACCTCCCTCGGATGGGCAAGCAGGGGCCCCCGGCCCGGGCGCGGTACTCACAGGGCGGGCAGGGCGATGTGCGCCACGCCGGGCACGCCGCGCACCTCCCGCAGCGTGTCGTGGGTGAGGTGCGGCGCCGCGCCAGTCCGCGTGTACAGCAGGCAGCCGGGCAGCGCCAGCGTGCCGGCCCCGCCGCGGCCCAGCCCCGCCAGCGAGCCCAGCCGCCCGCCGCCCGCACCGAGCAGCTTCAGCCTCATCCTCGCCCCGCGGCGCCGGCGAGGGACGCGGGGAATGGGGAAGCGGAGAACGCGGGCCGCCCCTTCCCGCTCCGACCCCCGCCGGGCGTCATCAGCGGGCGCCGGCGGGCGGGCTCCGCCCTTCCGTTGCCATGGCCGAGAGGGGCGGGCGGCGGACGGCGGTTCCCGGCTCGGCCATGGCCCTGTCGGGGCAGCGGCTGGGGCCTCCCCGCGGCCAGCGCCTCCCGCAGGTAATGGGGCACGGCGGGGGGAGCGCGGTCCGCTCGCCTCAGCGGCGCGGGGGCCGCCGGGGGCGGGACGCTTCCCTGCGATCCCGCTTCCTTGGGGTCGCGGGCAGTTGGCACGGCAGGGTCAGGATCACGGATGAGGCTGCCCAGGGCCGTGCGGCCTGCCGGCGGGTGGGAAATCTGCGCTGAACTCGAGCGAAAGGCGCTGAAGCTGGCATTGTGCACCTTGGGTTCAGAAAGAGGCACGGGAGGTTGGAACGCTGTTGTTTCCCTTAGTCCCTGCCGAGGTTTGGGTAGCTTGGAACAATGGGCCAAGGCTGAATAACTTGCGCAGTGGCATTCAGGATCAGGTTAGACGGGGCTCTGAGTAACCTGAGGTGGTTGAAGATCACAGAATCATTAAGGTTGGAAAAGAGCTCTAAGACCATTGAGTCCAGCCATTAATTCAGCCCCACCGTGTTTACCACCAAACTATGACCCGAAGTGCCACATCCACAGGTGGTTCGAACACTTCCAGAGATGGTGACTCAACCTCTTTCCTGGGCAGCCTGTTCCAATGCCTGGTCTCCCTTTCAGTGAGGAGATTTTTCCTAATATCCAATCTAAATATCCCTAACAAAACTTGAGGCTATTCCCCCTTATCCTGTCACTTGTTACCTGGGAGGAGAGACCAACCCCCACCTGGCTACATCCTCCTTTCAGGTGGTTGTAGAGAGTGACAAGTTCACCCCTGAGCCTCCATTTCTCCACACTAAACAATCCCAGTTCCCTCAGCTGCTCCTCTAGACCTTTTGGAAGCTTTGACTTCTGAATACACACCTCAGTGTCTTTCCTGCATTTAGGGATCCAAAAGTGAACATACGACTCAAGGCAGCCTGACCAGTGCTGAGTACAGGGGAACAATCACTGCCCTGGTCCTACTGGCCACGATATTGCTGATACTGGCCAGGATGTCATTGGCCTTCCTGGCCACCTGAGCACACTGCTGGCTCATGTTTAGCTGCTGTCAGCCAGCCCCCCAGCTCCTTTTCTGCCAGGCAGCTTTCCAGCCACTCTTCCGTCACCCTGTGGTGCTGCTTGGTGTTGTGACCCCAGTGCAGGACCTGGCCCTTGACCTTGTTGAACTTCATGCAATTGGTCTCAGCCCATCAGTCCAGCCTGTCCAGACCTTCTGCAGAGCCTTCCTGCCCTCAAGTAGAGCAACATTCCCATCCAACTTGGTGTTATCAAAGATGTCCCTGCTCATGCTAGGGAGGCTGGACTATATGACCTGTAAAGGTACCTTCTAAGCCAGACTCTTTAACTGTTTGGATAAGGTGTTTTGTTGCTATGCATAAAACTCAACACAAAAACTTGCTGTTGAGGAGTGCTGCAGGTTTTTTGGTCAATTAATACAAGAGATTTACTCCAAAGTACTGTGTCCTGCACCTGCAACCACCTGACATCAAACAAAATGAATTCTATAAATAAAATGAATTTTAATAAAATAAATGAAATAAAATGAATTTGTTTTGCTTCCTTGGGCACACCCAGGCTCTCAACATTCAGCCTGCTTCTTGTGGCAGGTAGGAGTGTGTATCTGCTTCCTCAGGCAGTATCCTGGGTCTCTGGCAGCAGCATAGAGGGAAGGAGTTCAGAAATCTGGACTGTCTGGGGCACAAGTGTTACTTGTGAAAAGACAGTGACACGTCAGGACCATTAATATTTCAGAAAGATGAATATGGGACAGGTGTTTTCTCAGCCTGGCTATGACAAAAAGCTGATATCAAATTTCATATTTGCTGGTTGCTGGGCACTAGCTCAGTAAGTCTCCATCCAGCCCCCAGGGGCTGGGTGTTTCTATGCTCTCTGTGTTCTCTGTTCTCCAGTCTCTGTGTTTGGCACTAATTGCCAAATGAGTGTTAATTGCCTAATGACTTCTAAGTCCAGTTTATGCAATCAAGCAGTTGTAGAAATGCATTTCCAAAACAATCTATTCCTTTATAACAGCCTTGTTTTTATGTTACATTCCCATGGATGTTTGCTCTCTGGAGGAAAAATGTGGATACAGGAAGTGTAAAAATGAATATCCTTAGAAATGTTTTCTTTAATTTAAGAGAGTGGACCGAGCCTCTGAGTATGCTGTCTCTGAAGCTTTTTCCCTTCAAAAGTCAAGGTGTCCACAGAGGCCTTGGGGTCCTGTGACAAGTTTGGAAACTGCAGAACGGCTGCAAGTTCATCGTGAGGCCTGTGAGGAAGGTGAGGTAAAATTCTGCTTGCCACAAGATGCCTAAAATGAATTGTTCTTGATCCAGCTTTGTGGTTCTGACCTGAACAGGCTCTTGCAAAGCTTGAGTTCACAACAAACAGCTGATAGTAAGATGTCTTTCATCTAATGGAGAAAGGCATAAGAAGGATCAGTTGCTGGAGTTCAAGGCAGATCTTAAATGGCATACCTGAGAGAAGGATAAACTCTCTGTGTCCTGGAGATACCAGGTCAAGACAAGGGTAAGAACTGCCCTTGAAGATACACTGTATGGTCAAAACCAAGTTAGTGCGCTAGAGGAAACCAGGTGAAATCACCTGACATATTTATGATAGCAGATTAGTTGTGGAAATGGAGTTGCTCTGTGTAAATTTCACATCTGTGAATAACAGTGTGGTTTTGTTTTGATTCCCATGCAAAATTTTCCATTGTAGTTACTTAAATAAATATTTATTTTGTAAAGCCTGCAGCCAAAAGTGCTTGCTGAAGTTTAAAAGTAAAGCTGTGGTAGGTTTAAAAAACAAAAAGGAGGGAGATTATCACCCATCAGTGCTAGAAATATGTCTGCAGTGTAAAAAGCTGATGGAAGAGAGTATTTCAAAAACTGAGTTAACCATTCTTTTAAGAATCAAAAGCCAGCGTCACAGAACAAGATGATGACACATCTTAACAGCATCCACTTCAATCCAGGAAGTCAGCTTTTTCACTTGTAATCATCAAGGGTTCAGCTAACAGCATGGAATACACTTACCTGCTTACAGTGCCCTGTCTGAATGCATTACACAGCCAATGGCTCCAAAGGAGCTGTCTTTGCTGTGGTGAAGAGCCTTGTCTTTTCTTTGGTGGAAAGGTTGCTTGCTTTCCTCATGTTTCTTTATTATTTTTGTTTGCCATTTTCTGCTAGGATTTTCCTTTTTATAGCTACCAGTTCCTCAGAATTGTTCCTAACTCAACTGAAATTCTTTTACCTGGAATCCATTATTACAATACTTCGTGGTAGTAACTACACAAAGCTGACTTTGTAAAGACTTTTACTCTAGTTACAAGAAGATCACAAATCCCAGTGAAAAAATAACCCTTCCCCAAGTGGCAAGTTGTTTTCTGCTGTTCTTTCTGTTATCAGATATATTTCCCTGTCCCTGATCTGGCTGGAGAGATTATGAAAGAGAATAAAAGTGATTTGAAGGACAACAAACATTAGATTTATGTTTTCTTCAAAAAACTCACAATTTTCAAACAAAGTTTGAAACAAAGTCTGAAAAAGGCTTTATTGCCTTAGAAATACCTGGGAGTATCTTCACTGTGTGTTACGAGTGCATGTGAGGAGCAGCTGCTTGCTCCTGTCCATTGACTGTATGTCTTACCCTGTGTTATGACTCCTGCTGGAGTGAATGGCTGCTGGGATCCCGGCTCTTTGTCCATCCTCACCGCATGGATGGCTGAGGATGGTTCTGCTTCTCATGGGGCTGCTCCTGATGCCTTGCAGTTTGCCCTGTGTCCTGCTTCAGGAGCAGCTTGACCACCCATGCAGCAAGGCCAGCTGGTTTGTTGAGGCAGCAGACACATGAGCTGACCTTGCTTTTGAGAAGAAATTCTGAAAAAGGATTTTTTTCATTTTTCCATGGAAAAGAATGGAGATGCAAACAGTCCATTGAAGGACTTCATACCCAGTTGTTCATTAGGCATTTGAGCTTGCTGAGGAGTACCACATCCATCATGAGTGCATTCCTGTAGCTGCAGTCTTAACTCTGAGTCCCAGGTGAAGTTTGCCACCTGACGGATTTGTCATTAGACTCACCAGTTGCTTCTGTGGTACTTGCAAAGGGTGAACCTGTACACATGAAGCAAAAGTTTGTCCAAACAGTGGTTCTTTTGAATTTAGCATATGACAGCCTTGGCTGCTGTCCTGGTTCAGGGCAAATTTGGGAGAGAACCCCCAAAGGGGCTCCTCTAGAAAAGCAGATTCAATTGGGCCCTCTCCCCAACCGGTTCAGGAGAAAATACCTCCTTGGAGAAAAGTGAAAAAAAACCTGTTTATTAAACAATAAGACCTAAAAAATATTAAACAATAAAACCTCTTGCTGCTCCAAATGAGATGACAAACTCAGAACAGTCCCCTCCCCAGGTTGCAGCTCAGCTCACTCAGTCTCTTAGCAGTCCCTCCAGCGCTGGAAATGCCACGGCCCAGGCCCAGCAGGCCACAGGTGTGAGCTGCCGGTGCTCTTCTGGGTGTTCGGTCCAGAGCAGGTTTAAAGAGGTCCAAAGAAAAGGAGAAAAAAAACACAGTCCAGGGAACTTCTTTGCCTCAGCTAGCTAAAACTAAGTAAAACAAAGAAGAGCTCTGTCCTGTTGTCTGTCCATCTGCAGACAACACAGTCCAGGAGAAGAAATGTGGAGGAGTCAGTGCAGTGTCTGAAAACAAACTCCACGCTTCTTCTCTCTCCCCACTTCACTCTCTGGAACAAGTCTTAACGGTGCAAAACTTATTATTCAGCATAAACAGAACAAGATGACTGGGTATAAAAGCATCATATAGTCAACCCAGGACAGCTGCATATGTGGAAACCATCTAGGTGTCTGCAAGTGCAGTGGTAAAACATATGAAAGCTATCTAAATTATGTATTACATCATGTGAATTCCATCTCCTTGATAAATGCTAGAAAATAATCACAAGTGATCTAAATGCCTGCAGAATCATAGTTAAATGAGATGGAGAAGAGTTAATTTCTGATATACATGACAGGGAAAACGTTTGCCACCTTCTCTTCCTGTTCTTTTACAGATCAAGAAGATGAGAGCAGAACTATTAGCTTTATTCCATTTCCTGTTGCAGATCAGGTTTCAGTCATTCCTAGCATGTGATATAACTATCCCAACTATTGCTAGTTTACGCTTAGCCATATGGGTTTTTTTAAGCAAGTGAAGTCATCAGTCTCTTTCTTCATGGTAGCCCAGGAGCTGCTCAATAACTGGATGAAATCCCAACTGCAACTGGAGCTGAGCAGTGGAGAAGAGGAAGTTGACTCTGTCCTTCAAGAAGAGCCTTCTGCAGCCCCTCCAAAGTATGAGCACTTTGATGGTGAGAGCACTGCAAAGCAGGTCCTGGTTTCCTCTCTGAGGCTGTGCTGGGGAAGGAGATCAGGTGTTGCTGCAGGCCCCCAGCTGGGTAATAATTAATATTGACTCCATGATTCCAGAAAGGCTGATCAGTCACTTTATTCTACTATACTATATTATACTATACTTATTGAGAAGCTCGTAACCCTTACAGACAGTCCGATACCGCTTTGACCTTATTGGTCAATCCCCCCAAACACCATCCAGTGTTCAATTAAGAAATCGCCCTTTGGTAAACAATCTCCATAACACATTCCACATGTGCACAACAGGTGCAGCAAGTGGAGATAAGAATTGTTTCTCATTCTTTTCTCTCATCTTCTCACAGCCTTCCCCAGGAAAATGCCTGGGGAAGTCATCTGTTGCTCTCTGTGGCCAGAGAGCTGCTGCCACAGTCAGGCCTTAGGGTTTGTCTGAAAGATTGAAAGGTAACAGTTGTTTTGAGGTCAGGACAGCGGACTCAGTAGAAACAAGACTAAATGCGATGATTTTGTCCCCCAGATCTTTACAGCATCTTGCTGTAGGGCTGCATAAATAGGATAAAATGGCTGCATAAACATTCAATGTCTACCATAGTAAAAGAGATTTTTTTTTCTTTTGTGAATAGGTATTTTTGTGGCCTGTCAAGTTTATACAGCCATTTGAGATGCTCAGAGGCAAGACAGTAAAAAGTGGATGAAATGTTGTTACTGCTCTAGCATGTTCAGTGGGAGACTGATTAAGACTCTGGGGATAAATGGACTGCAGTCAGTGTGTCTGCATTCGTCAAAAATGCATTCACAGTCTGGGGAAGTGATCCCTTTAATTACATTAGGCTTTGTGATCTGAGACAGAAGGGTTTATTCATTTCAGACTAGCCTGAGATAATCTGAATTTCTCATTTCAGACTTGTGCAGCTATCTGGAATATGAAATGGAAAGGTCCTCTGTCCAGAAATACCTCCAGCATCTTTTGCAGAGTGAAGCTGTGAAGTGTGGGATAGCGAAACATCTTAGACTTGAGGAGATTAAGGAAAAAAACAAACTTGCAGATCCACGAATAATCATGGAGCTCAGACACAAGCAGGTGAGCAGGCAAGGCAGCCCAGTTAAAAGGAATAAGGTGGAGGATTATAGGATTAGAGTAAATGCTCAGTGATATCTCCTCAGTATTCTCTCAGAGTCTGCAATAATCTCTGACTTGGAAGCAACTACTCAAAGATACTCTTTCACAGTTCAGCTGAAACTTCACTGCATTTCCATGTGCATATCAGCCATTCAGCAGTAGCTTGCATAGTCAGCTTTCACTAAAACTGTTCAGGTTTCCCCCCTTTTTCTGAAGACTGACAGGAAGAGCTGCCACAGCCGTCAGTTCTGAGTTTGCTCCCATTAAGGAATATTGATGTAATTTCACTCTCTAGCATGGCGTGTTTAGCTGGTCAAGAGCACAGTCTCTCCAGTCAGCACTTGCTACAGATAAGGTTTCTTGCTTAATGTGAAAGGTGGATTGTGTCCCACCCTAGCAGTGTACAGTGAACTTCAAATTCTTCGACCTTTGGTGTTTGCTTTGACTTTTGCCAATTTTCTCCTGCCCAGGTGAAAGAAAACCGAATGAGGCATCAGAAGGCTTTAGAGCTTCAGAGACAAGAAGAGTCCCTGAAGAAAGCAATTCTGTCTGAGGCCAGGCTCCAAGCACAGGAGGAAGACAGAAGGAAAGCCATGCAGGCTAAGAAGGAGGAAGAGGAGATCCAGAGGGAAATAGTGAGGCTGAGAAAGGAAATGGCTGAGAAGAAGTACACCGTGGCAAAAGTTTGGAGAATGTAAGGAAGGGTGTGAGGGATGTGTAGATATGAAAACGACTTATAATGTTCTTTTGTTAAATATAAGAGCAGTGGTGATCCCTAACAAAACAGCTGTTGCTGACTTTGAACTCTCCCAAAACCTTTTGTTTTGGGAGTCCTCTGTTACCAACATCTGTGGTAAAGTTTTTCATGAGTGGGAAGGTGTGCTAAGGATAGTGGTATCCTCCCTTCAGCCATTATTACAGTATGTGCACTGTATCACAAAATAGCAGTTTGTTTGCACCACTGTGCATTCTCTCCATCAACTCAGTGGCTAAATCCAATCTTGTTAGCATCTAATGCCTCATGAATGCCAGTACACAGAAAAAAATAAAAGAAAAAAGTCTGTGTTGAAAGTCTAGCCCTTGCAGTACTTTCCCTACTATGAGAGAATAAAGAGCATTCTTGGCTGAGAATTCTGCAGAAACATTATTTTTTTTTCTTCTGCTGAGCTTGGATTGTCACAGAAATGTCCCTTATAGGGATGCCATTTATTTACCTAGGCAGCCCTGATATCCTAAATATTTTTATACAAATGCTTTAATGAAATATTTACTGACATCATTTACTATTTTCTTCTGCCTTCTATGTTAAGAAAATGCACGGACTGTGTAATCTCTGGGACCCCAAACCATTACAGAGGTGGTTTTTAAGAAGGCCAAGTTAAAATAAACAGCAAATTTCTAAGCTGTAGAGGTGGTTCTCTTACAATTGGTCAAAAAGAGAAGGTATTAGATTGAGTATCATGATATTAGATCTGTGTGTTTGTTCACTTTGCAGGGAGGGGAAGAGACAAGAAAAAACTCAGAAGCTGCCAATGCAGGAGGTGTCTGCTGTGTCACCACCCCTAAAGACAGAAGAGCAAGGAGAGGAGAAACAGAGAAAGACTCAGGAGTTGCTGCGCAGGATTCACACCAGTAAGCAGAGAGTGAGCATCATCTTTCTTTATCTGAGACTCTGAGCTACCTGCCTTTGACTACCATTTGCAAACCTGAAGTAAAAAGTCCTGGTTATACAGAATTTTTTACTTTTTCAAAGACTTCCTGATACCAGGAAAGTAGGAAAGCAGGGCCAAAAGTGTCTTACAAGACTAGGAGCAAGAAATCCTGAGGTGCTCACCCCACTGAGCCTGTGCCTGAAGTGTATTCAGTGGGACATTTCACTTAGAAATGGCTCTCAGGACAGATGAGACCATAAAGGCTTCTGCAATCAAGAAATAAGGAGATTTATACAAAGGAAGAAATGAAGTCAGATTTATTTTCCCTCAAGGAAATGAAGTGAGATTTATTTTCCCTCAAGGAGGGAAATAAAAGGGGGAAATGGCAGAAAAAAGGCCTGAGAAGCCCTTATTGTGTGCATGGGAAGACATTTTAAAGATTGCCTTGCACACTCTAGTTCAGGAGCAGGGAAAGGAAAGAGAAGTGCTGGAGCCTGGGATGAATTTTGAGCAGTGGCTCAGAGAGTTGATGCATGCCAGCACATCCACAGTAACAGGTTCCTCAAGGATCCCTTCCACTCGGTGCAGTAGGATATTGCTGTGTTACTGCAATAGCTCTTTTGATGCAAACCAACTTAAATAATTCCTAGTAGGAACCCCTTTGTTTCACCTTCATTATTCTGATACCATGGTCAGCTCTGGGTTAAATGTGTATCAAATATTCATAACCAAAGAGTGATCTTTTAGTACTGAATAATTTTGTATTATCTCAGCAGTCTCAGCACAGGAAATAAATTTCCTGACTGCAGGTATGAATGCCATCCATTCCATAATATTTTTAATTAATAGAGCAGTCATCATCGTTGATGTCTATATATCTGCATCTAGGGTTTTTTTCTGCAGAAGAATCCTGTAGATTTTATGGTGATTCTCAGCTCAATCCATCTGCCCATCTGCTGGATTTGGGCTTGGCTGCTATTTAGCAGTACACAACCTCTCTCCAGCACAATCTTAAGCTGTGAAGATAAGCCTGAATGAAACCACAGAACAATTCAGGATTGGCATAATGTAAGAAGACATAGCTTGGCTGAGCTAAGCAATAGTGACATTTTGATTACTTTCCTAAAACAGAAAGAAACAGCTAATGCATTGACTTTTTTGTAAGTCTCCATTTGAAGACTTCAGCGAGAGAGGAATGCAATTAACAAAAGGCACTGTGACAAAAGGGGAACAGCAGAGTCCTGTAAGTTGACCCACTTGGAGGATCAAAATGAACAGTGTCTGCAGTGACATGACTAGAATTATGGGGTAGATTAGACAGCAAATTGCTGCTCTGTACAACGTAAATTACTCCCAAAGGCAGCAAGTCTAATTACACAATAGGGGAAAGGTTTGGCTTCCTGCTGGAACGAGGATGAGCTGAGGCCATGTCATAAATTCACTCTAGAAAATGTCTTGATTTTTGTCTAAGCTTATTTGGTTTTTTTTTAAGCAGCACTTATTCACAGATGTGTTCTTACCTGTAGCATCTTAGAAATTTTCTAGATTTGAAGATATTTTCCGTGTCTCTAGAAATTTTATGTTCCTCACCCATTTCATTCCTTTATATTTGGTGAACTAAGTGCATTTCACTCCAAAGTACAGAGCCCCTTGATACGATGTCTCTTTCTAGACCCTTTCTGCTTTTTGTAGAAAACCTGCACATGCTCTGCAATACTTTTCTTTTTAATGCTTGAGATAGTTGTTGAAAATGAGGATTCTAAAAAGAATCTCAAAAAGGAAAACCAGAACAGACAAAGGGCAGAGAGGATCAGTATTTGTGTGACAGGCTGTATCTTGCTCATTGGTTTTTGAAACTCTCCCATGCAGTGCTTGCAGCGACATTTCTCTGCTTGGCTGAAAGTCATTCTGGAGCATAGAATTAAAATGGGAAAAGCCAGAGCCCTTGCTGACTGGAGATGCCAGCTGAAGGCCCTTCGAGCTTGGAGAAACTATACTTGGGCCCAGAAAGTAGAGCAGGAGACAGAGCAATTGGAAGTTCATCTCCAAGATCAAAACAGGTAGTGACCCTTTACTGTGGAATTCCTCCTACTGCAGGCATACTTGGGCAGAGCAGTGATCAGGGACTGTAAAAGGAGCGTGTCAGTTATCCAGCAGGAGGGAAACAGCAGCTTTTTGAGAAAATTGCTGCATTGCCTGCTGTCTGCCAGAGGCACTGTAGCACAGATGAAAAGGAGGACAGATATAAACAAGAGCTTTAGCACTTTCCAGCAAGCCTGCATCTCAGTCTCTGTAGGCATCTTTCCTAGAAAACTCACCCTGGCTTGCTCTGAACTCCAGAGAATCTGAGTTACCAAATTTATTCCTGATTAATATATTTGCTGTTTCAATAGATGTATAGCAGAGATGATTTTGGCCAGTGCCTTTCACTAAGGAGGCTGTTGGATTAATTCCCTATCATCCAGAGAAAATACTTCACAGGTGTCTGGCAGGCTGCAGTGATGAGACACTGTCACTTCCCCCTACACTGCTGGCCAGGGAATATGATACCTCTTTTGCAGCTGTCCTGCATCCCAGAGATGCCAAGGAAATTGCAAAGTGTGAACTAGTGAAACTTAATTCAGAATAGCAGACATCCTTTCTGCCCTCCAACTCCTCCTTGGAGGAGCTCTGTACAACTTCACAGGTCCTTCAGAGTTAAGCAGCAAAAAGACTCAGGAAGTGATGTGGCTTTGTGCCTGGGCAGAAGCCTCATTTCTGCCATAACACAAACACTTTCTCATTCAGGAAAACCCAACTGGCTGTGGAGCACAACCAGCGACACCTCCTGCGCTGCTGCTTTCTGGCCTGGCAGTGCTGGAGCCGAGCGGAGACGGAAAAGCGAGAGCTGCAGATGAAGACGGAGCAGACAAAGAGAAAGATGCAACAGCTGCTGGAGGCTGTATCACGGGGGACAGGTGGGGACAGGCCACTGGAGGTTAACAAGCCTGGGACAGCAGAAGTAAACCATCATCAAGATTTACAGCAAGACAAGGTAAATCCTTCTCATATCGTTTTGCCTATTGGCACAGCAGTACCCTTAGAAAGTACTTACTTTATGCAGTCTGAAATAAAGAGTACATTGTCCCAGAGGAAAGCTTTTTTCCCGGGATGACCCCCAAATACCTGCCTGCAACTGTTCAAGAGAGAAGTCTAAAAATCAGAGGCAAATGTGAAGGACAATGGATGTGTTTTAAAAATAATCTCTAGTGCTGCCAAAGAACAACCCTTCATGTACTCTGAGTCGCAATGAGCATCCCACCCCCAGATCACTTTTACTGAGAGATTAGTTACATCTTTGATGCCAGTTTAGACTTAAAAATAATTACTCGACTGCATGACAAGAGATACTTTTCATGCCAGTGCAGTTTTCCTGCTTTTAACTATGGGGGAAAAAAAAAAGTTGTCACTGGCTGTTTCAGGATAACGCACATCACAGGGAGGTAAGAAAAGAGAATCAGAGGTTGCTTCCTTAAATTGTCATTTGTCAGGTTGGATCCCCATCTTCTGTCTATAAAACCTGTACCACATCAGTGCTCTTATGTCAGTATTAGAGCTCAAACGCACATATTACAGGTCAAGCTTTCTGTTTGCTTAAGTGTAAGCAAATGTTGATTTTTTTTTCAGTGCTAATACTATCCTAGTAGGCCTGTATTTTTCTTCTGCTGTACTGGTAAAATTTGTGCACAAGGAATGAGACTGAATTTAGGGTTTGACCTTGGAATCAGAAAGCAGACCTTATAGCTGATGCCTTCTCAGAGAATGACCATGTGTCAGAAAGGTGGAGCCTCATTCCCCACTGTGCACGTGTTTTGTGCTAACATTTATCAAAGCTGGAAAAGAGGCATGAGGAAGCAGGACCTTGTAGACTTCTCTTCCATTTAAAAGGGGACTGTTCAGTAGATCAGCTGTGTAGATCACTTCAACTGTTTGTTTTTAAATTTATTCTCCATCTGAGCTCTGAACAGGGACAACACAGTCCAAAGGGGAGTGTGCTAATTCCTGAGAAATGAGCTATCCTAAGATGTGCTCCCTAACAAAATAGTCAGGATGTAATCCTACTAAAGCTCTTGTCTAATCGGGATTTCTTCCTCCTGGTGAAATGGCACACAGTTTCTTAAGAGTTCTTTCCCACAGCCTCACTTTGTCCATAATGGGGCCCCTCTGACCTGACTGGATAAGAATTGCATAGCTGAGATTACGCTACTTCTCAGGCATCTCACTAGATTTGCATTTAAAAAAACCATTTTGCAGGAAGGGCAGAAAAGTGTTTGGTTTTAATCAATGCCAATTTTTCCTCATTTCTTTTTGTTTTTTCCCTAGCCAACTGAAACTTGCCTCATACAGAAAGAGCCTGATCAGACCAGAGACCAGTCTTGTTGGGATATTTTTCACACATCTCATTTCTGCAGAAACCACAAATTTGCCTGGGAGATTACTATTAAACATGCAGCCTTGAGTGCCCAGGACCAGGCTATGTACAGGAATCAAATAGCCACAGTCCTCCAGCAGTTTCACACACCCAGTCCAAAGACATCACCTGCTTATGGTAGTCGTTTTGAGCACCGTCATGCCTTCCAGCAATGTGTGATTGAGGACCAGAGGCAGCAGCTTCAGAAACAGCAAGAGCTGATCCTTAAACTGCAGGAAAATCAGAAGCTGAGCAGAGATAAAGAAGAGGGAACACAAGCTATGGCTGTAAACCAGATGTTTAACAGTTCTGTTTCTCAAACAAGGGAGAAAAAAGAATCCAGATGCAAGAATACAACCCCTTTGAGGTATACACCCTCCATAAAGCAGGGTCAGTTAGTCATTCTCACTCAAGTTGAGCCAGAATTTGCCAGGCACACTTCAGTCATGCTAGTGCTATCTGCTGTTCCTCTCAGCTATGACTTAGCCTCAAAGGAAGTATCAGACTGGCCACAGTTCTCTGTCCTTCTCCCTCCCTGCACTGGCTCAACATCAGGTGATCCATGCAGGATCTACTTAGAAACAGCAACACCAGTGTCACCCATAGTAGCTGCAGGGATCTGTTTAGTTATGGGAAAAAAAAAAAAAAAAAAAAAAAAAAAAAGAGCATCATCCTCCATTATTTCAGACCATACAAGAGCCCTGGAACTCAGTTCCTTTGCAAGGGTGCATCATCAGTCCCATTTCAAGGAAAAGAAAAGTGTATCAGGGATAATGCAGCACAATGGGGAACAGAAACTACAAGGCCATAGGTGGTAGGTGTGAGACATAGTTTGACCACATTCGCTGAAGAATTTCCATACTCTTTTTCTTTCATAGCCCACCTGATTCTCATGGGCCAGAAAACACAAGGGCAGCAGTGCAAGGCAGGAGGCCTTCCAGCCGGCTGACCTCACCTCATTCCATACTGAAAGGTATTGTCCTAGATAGCAAATTACCATTCCAGACCACTTCTCTCAACAGCTTGTATGGAAATATCTGTCTTTGCCTCAACTTTGCTGCTTGATGATACAGTGCAAGTAAAATTCTGCACTTCCTCTTGCAGTCTGATGAGTGCTGTGAGAGGAGAGGGTGAGTTGTTTTCCTGTTAGTCAAGCATCTGTAAAACCCCTGACACAATGCAAACCCCTCATGCCCACACTTAGTACACTGTTTTGGCAGTAGTTGCAACACCTGTGGTTGCCTCTGCTGTGACAAGACTCAGAGAAGCTGTACAGGGGTTTTTTGCCATCAGGCTCATTCCCTTTGTTATGCATCCAAGTAACACTTAAACTAGCCCATCATTTTCATCCAACTTTGACAGAGGTGTTGAAATTTCTGAGGGAATTAAGTGCCTAGCCAAGGTTTTGTGAGACAACAATAACCAGGCTGAGGAAAGAACTCCAGATCCCTGCCTTTTGTAAGATATCTCCCTTCTCTGGCCACACTGGCACACAATAAACATGCAATATAGCCTTTTCATCAGTATACTAGAATCAGGGTTCTGTTTCATCCCTAGGTCAAGTTCTTCTGTATCAATGCAGGCTAGTGACACACTGCATGAAAGGTTTTCTGGAATATGATCATTGTGATGTTTCAATAGTTTGGAATCAGCAGACCTTTTTGGCCATGACAGTTGGGCATTAATAGTTGTCTTTCACTACCTGTGTTCATATCCAATGCTACCTACTCCAAGCCATTGTTCACCCTGATTTGCCTGAACTCTGTACACCTTACAGACAGAAAACGTATTTTTCAGAGCATTCAAGTAGTTGTGTTTAAAGATCCCAAAAATATTCAGTGAAGAAATTATCACTGAACAGTTTTCCCTTGGCCGAGAATCCTGGGACAGGTGAGAGGAGAAAAGAATCTGAGGAAACATACTGTGGTCAAAACACTTCAATGCCTTCCAGTTATTGATTGTTCCAGCTTTGTTTGCGCAAACACAGGTTCCCAACTCCTCTGCATGTTCTGTGTGTAACACCTTTGCTGATGGACAGCAAGATTCCATTGCAATTTATCTTCCAAAAGAAGCATTAAGCAGTAGTTTCTTACTAGTGTGACCAAGTACCTATATGTCCCTGTGACAGTGATGCTACCATGAAATTGCTTTTCAATAAGCTGTTAGAGCTTACTGGAGACCTCAGAGCAATTGCTGCTAAATCATGTGCCCTGAGCCTCAGGCAAGGCGGGGAGGGACAAACCCTCTGAACACCATTCTTTATAACTGAGCCTTGTGGTTGTGACTGTCAACCAAGGAGGGTGGAGAGAATGTAATTGCTGTGGTCCTGAGTCATCTCACAAAAATTTATAGATCCCTTGTTCATGACACTGCCAGCTGCAAGGGCCAGCAGGAAGTCCCTTTGTGCTGGCATTGCCAGGCAGTGGGGGCCTGGCTTAGAGTGATGCATCCTTGTTCACCAAACTTCTGCCATTACACCATAGGTCATTTCCACTAAACCTTATGTCCTTTGTTTCTGTAGGGATGGAGGAGAGAGCAATTCAGCGGGCAGAACAGAAGAAGAAAATAGAAGAAGCCAAACAACGAAAAGCAGAGGAAAAACTGGTAAGGGAAGCAGAAAATTAAATAAAGTATCTTTCACATCATTCCAGTTACAAGAAATGCTGATTTAACCCCAAAGTCAGGGACTGAGACAAGGCCCTTTATCCAAAGCAGGAGTTTTATGACTTGTGAAAAAGCAAATATCCATCACATATCAAAAGAAGTAATTACTGCTGTTTTTGCAGCACCAGCCCTCCTGTAGCATAGACAGATACTTCATCTTGAAGTTGCAGTTCTAGAAACAGCCTCCCTTACCACCCTCCAACACTTTTTTTCACACCTGCCTCATGACTGTAGCTTGTCTTTGCTGAGAATGGTAAGGGTGGAAGTGCACACAGAGATCCACTTGATGGGACCTGGCAATGGCGGGGTTCTCCTCCCTGCCTTTCCTCTCTGGTCACATGCAGCTTGAGGACATGCACTTTCACCTAGTAAAAATCTACATCTTTCTGGCAAATCTCTGCTGAAGAGGGAAGATACTGATAATGTTTGTATAGTTAATATACAAATTCTGTGATACACATACAACAGAGGAGCCTTCTTCAAGTCAGGGTATTAAACTGTTACTGAAAATATTGCTAGTAAATTGCATTAGGATTAAAAAGTGTGATCTTCAGTGTCTGGGGAAAGAAATGTTTGGGTACCTGTAATGCTGCTTTGCATGTGGAAATGAAACTTGAGAGCAGAGCCTAGGGATTCAGAACTTACTTCAGTAATCAAGTTCTCAATAAATGACTTGGTGTATGGTTTACATTTTTTTCAAGAAAGAGTGGACAAATACTATAACTTAGGGCAAAGAAGGATATACATGTACATACATAGAAAGAGAGATAGGTAAATATATATCTAGGCAGTAAAAAGGACAGCCATTCCTCTCTGTCTTTTCACAGTTCACTCTTGAGCACATATCATGTCTAGTATGTGAAACTTCACCTGCTGAAGTTTCAGGTGCTGGTCAACATTAGAGGAATACTAGGAAAGTTTAAAAATCTGTATTCATGGAAAAGGTCACATGAAACAAATTGAATTTCACCTTTCTCCACTTCAAGGCCCAGCTGAAGGCTGAAGAGGAAGCACGACAGAGGAAGGAAGCTGAGGAAAAGGAAGCACAGCGGGAAAAACGCCGGGAGGAGAGAAGGCAGCAGAAGCTGGTGACCAAATGCCTCACCTGTTTCTTCCCCTTTAGCAGGGATAGGGAAGAAGATCCAATACCCACTGGTACTCAGTCAGCAGCCAGAGTAATGTGAACTGAAGGTCTTCATTGTTAGAGCAGAGTTCCACAGCACAGCACCTGCAATACAGACTCACAGACTGCCCTCTTTCTGGCAGTGTGAGGGGAAGGGCTGTGTCCCAAATGTGCTATGAAGTACATGCTGTCTGACTCCTCAGCAGGACTAGAGGCCCCAGCTGCAGGACATTCTCTGCTGAAATACAGCCACATAAGCCCCTCACAGTGGCAGCATGTTCAGTCTACTCTCAGATTCCTTCCACTCTTGTCACCCCTCTAAATGTATGCAGTGATACCAGTCACAAACATGATTCAGAAGTAAACGAGCCTGACAGTTATATCAAGGGCACCTTTTCCTCTTGGAGCTAACCTAGAAATAGCTGCACTTCATTACTGTTACTTGGAAATGAGTTGTCCTAATAACCCAAATAGCCCATTTGAAATCCTACAGGAATTCAACCTACAACTACTGTTCTACTTGGACTGAGTGTTTTAGAACATTTGACCTTCATTTCTGAGTATCAGTCAAAAGTAGTGTTAGACAGTTATGAAATACCCACATCCCTCCCCTGCTGTTTAGGCCAGATTAAGTGGCAGGGTCCATGCATATAGTCAGAATCATTTTTGGACATGTTTTGGACATAAAAGAAGGTTCCTGCTACATCAGCACTTGTGGTAGCCACAGGTGACATGTCTGTTACAGTAACTTTAAACTGCAGTGCTGATACACAGCCCAAGGGAGTGTCCAGGAATACCATCATCTCCCAGGAGAAGACGGATGCTTTAGGACCCAGATTCTACTGCATGGAGTCATGTCTGGTCTGCAGTGCTAAAGCCGATGCAGATCCCTAATTCCTGTAAAGTCAGAACCTCCACCTCCAATATGATAATCTATTGCCATTGCTTAATATGCTCTTCATCCTGAGGGAATTAAAACTACTGCTTTTTGTATTTGCAGAAAGAACTGGAGAAGCAGAGAAGGCAGGAGAAAGAGCAGCAGCTCCAGAAAAAGGCTAGAGATCACTATGAGAAGGTTCTTCTCAGAAAGCTGGGAATAGTGCCATGGAAAAGGCTGAGGGAGCAAGCCAAGAAAAACCTAGTGGTAAGTGCTAAGGGTAAAGGAAATGACTGGTGCCATAGGAGGAAGGGAAAAAGTAGATGCAGCACTTAGCAGAAGCCTTAATAGGCTCTTAGGCCAGGTAGAGATGGAAAAAGCAAAATTCTCCCTGCATACTCTGCCTTATATTAGTTTTTAAATCACCCTGTCTGACAATAATAATGAAAAGCCATTAAAGACCTGCAGGGATAGCATCCCCATTTATAGCTGATTAAACAGTATTAAACAGCAAAAAGAAAAAATTGAAGTCATATGACATGCGCCTGCCAGTTTTCTTACTCCACAGCAAAGCTTATCAGTGAGATACCGCCAAGCAACTTTAGCTGCAGGAGTTAACCCCAGCCTATCATCAGGGCTTTCACTCTTTATGAAGTTGCTGGTACAGAGTTGGCCACTGCTAGTGGCAGTACACTACAGGTGATAGTCCAAAAATCTATTCTATCCTGACTCTGAGTGCAGAACAGCAAGTGGCAGCTTCCAAGACCTCAATGCAGGAGTATTGCTAAAGAAACAATTCCTCATATGACTGAGCCAGCATCCCTTATCAGGGAGAGACTGACAACACTCAGCTGTATCCTGAAGATCCAGCCAGAACCCAGGGCTAAGTTGGAAAGCTTCCATTTAAGTCACTGGAACTGGAGCTACTCACAGTGCTTGTCCAAATGCACACAGACCTCCAGCTGGGAAGAAGTAGATGGATACAAGCTGTTCCATATGTCCACCCTGCTGGTCAGCATTATGGACAGGCTTGGACTAAACTGTTACAGGCCATGCCTCTGCCCCATTCACAATCAGTTAATCTGAGCATCTCATTCAAAAGGGTATTCTCTACAAGTGATGCAGCAGTGGCCTCGTAGAGAGACTGGTCTTCTTCCTTATGCTGACCCCTCTTTGTGGGATCCTCTAAGTTATTCCAGCTGTCAGAAATCTGGATTTGGGTGGCCCCAAAAAAGCTGAGATAATTTTCTAGTGCATCCAATTTTCTGTGGCTTTATACTTAGGTAGTCACCAGTTCAGGTAACCAGCCGCTGTCTCTGCTGTCTTCACACAGGTGGCACAAAGGCACCACATCTTGGGCCTGCAGAGGAAATGCCTGATGACTTGGCTGCAGGATGCCCAGCAGAGTCTCAGGGAGAAGATATCTCAGGCTGAGGACTTCTATTCCCATATGTTACTGAGATGGGGCTTCAGGAACTGGCTAAAGGTTGGCCTGCACCACAGTGGAGAAACAATACCAAGAGAACTGGCTGCTGCCACACCTTCCTGTAACCACAGTGCCAATTCACTCACCTGTAGTACAATCTTTGCCAAGTTATGCCATCTCCCCATTCCAGCAACATTATTCCCTTTTCAAAGACCTTCTCTCAGCTTCTCACTCTCCATCACTCTCTTCCATATAGAATTTTCTCTTACACACTGCTCCTCCACTGTCTACTGTCTCACCCTGCTCCCTGTTGATTTTCCTCCACTCCTGTGCCCACCACCCTTCACTGCCACAGTCTCAGCACCGTTTTATTTATTGGGCCAGAGGTTGGGAGAGAAAAGAAGAAAAAAAGCCATTCTCACCTGTTTCTTTGTCCTCCTCCCCAGTACAAGGATTATCTCTCTGCTCAGGAGGAGAGAGCGAGTACCTTCCACACAGTCTGCCTCATGAGGAAGTGCTTCTGGGCATGGTTTGATCATATCATGGATGAAAAAAGGGCCTTATGGGAGAGGCTGAAGATTGCTGCTGAACACAGTAACAAGTGAGTTACTTACTAGCAGTTCTTTTTACTTTAGTTTCATATACTCTGTAGATTATTTTGGGGACTGCTTTTTGACAGGTCAGCTTGTCCCTAGGAACACATGGAACTGGTTCTATACTGCTGGTGATTTGCTTTTGTGATATGCACAGACAGCATCAGAAGTTTATGCTAAGTTTCCATGCAGCCTGGAAAAGAAAGTGTAATGGCACCCTTCACAGGACTTCTGAATCTGAAAAAAGAGAATACAGTGAAAGTTTAAGTAAGGATAAGAAGCTGAAACTTTCTAAGCTGATTAGCAGATCTGGCCATGAGGCTTCTGCTAAAACCTGCCTCAGGAAAATCTTTAAGTACAATTATAGCAAGCCAAATGATTGTGTAGGAATTACATAGTATTTTTTTGTCCATAGCAGATGATTTAGTTCACAAATCCAAAGTTGATCAACTAGAAATCCTACTTAAGGAGTCTTTACATTTATGCCATCACCAGCCTGACTTGGCAGCAAAAACTAGAGCAGTCAGTTCTACCAATCATGACTGGAGCTGGACATACCCAGTCCACTCCTTGTCCCCTAAAATGCATTCTAGCAGGAAGAAAAAACTATTGTCAAAGTTCAGCAGAAAACAGAAGTCTGTTCACCTGCCTCATCATGGAAGCATGGTAGCTGCATGCAGTCATGAATAGTCTGTGCCTGTGCACAGCCCCAACAGGATCTGCAGCACCTTAGAGGAAGAATGAAATTAAATTCACCTCTTATGTAGTAGAGCAAACCTGTTCTAGCTTGCTGTGTCAGTAAGGTCTGAATTGTGCACAGTTTCTAATTAACAAGCCAGCAAATTGGAGGAACCAGGGGAAAGTCAGACCCAGGAAGAGACTGGATTCATTCTATATATGACCTCCTATTAAGAGCATAATCACCTGACATTCTTCTTTATGTCTTTCTTGACTTGCAAAAGGCAGTTCGGACTTTGCCATAACAAACTCTTCTTTAGACAGGACTGTGGTTCCCTATTGCCTGTATGGGAACCCAGGGCAAGGGCACCTTTGATGGGGTGATTAAAATCAGGAAGAATTGGAGCCCAGCTGCCTGCACTCCCAAGGGGTTGGTTTGGACCAAATGAGCCTGCATTTTTCTTAAAGAAACTTCTTTCAGAGGCCCTGTCTATTCTTCAGAAAACCTTTTTCATCTTTAGAGTGTTAAGCAAACACCAGCTAATGAATCCTGTCAGAGAGAGCAGAATTCTTGGTGGAAAGGAATAGAAAAGGGCAATATGTTATTTTTCCCCAGCATAATTGACATTTCAATGAAATGGTCTGCATGTAGATGTTTAGTATTAAAGCCCCGACTAACAGCAAAAAGGACAAATCTTCAAGATCTGAATTTCCCCTTCAAACAGAAGTTCTCTTTTGATTGCCAGTTATGTCATGTACACATCTGCATGTTGTCACTTTGTTCCTTGTGTCCATAATTTCTTTCAGGAGAATTACACTGAATGCATTCAAGGCATGGAGGCAGTACCCATTACTGATGAAAAAGGAAAGGGAAAGAGAAGAAAGAAGAAACCAGCTACGCAGGAGAGTAGCTGAAATTCTCCCCAACTTCCAAACATGACAGAAGAGAGTCAGATGAGATGGGAAGGAGACAACAAGACCAGTTCAGTTCAGTGCTATCTCCCTGCTGACTGAAACAAGTCCAGGGTGAAGGCTTACAAAGTACAGAGGATCTTAGAGCCAAAGGGAGCTCCTTGTAGTCACTGTTGTAAACAAAGCAGGGGTGGAAACTTATCTGACAGTTCCATGTTGCACTTCATGGACTTAGTCCTTTTAAGCCTCTGTAGGGGTGTCTTGGCTGGTGGTTATGAAGCCCAGATAACCAAAGTGTAGCATAGGGTGTCTTTGAGGCCAAGGCCATTTCCATATGCAGAGCTAGCTGCAGCAATGACATTAATCCTCCTCCATCCAAGGAAGCACAGAACTGAACTGCACCTCTTTTTGCCTAAGCAGTAACCTGGTGCTTTTCTGTTGGCAGTACTCTGCAGGGTGACAGCTTGTCCAGAGGGCAGACAGACCTGACTGTCAGCTGACCCCTAACTACTGCTGTGAACTTGGCCTCCCAGAACACAGTTTCTAGCCAACTGTGCCAGGAAAGTTTGAATGGGAGGGGGAAAGGGAAGAGTTGTTTATGCAAACCATATTTGCTAATGATCCAGATCACATAATTGCATACGGAAAGTCTAAAACCTGAGTTCTTTTGCAAGAGGCTGCCTTGTTTGCCCACTGGCCAGTTCACAAGCACAGTGCTTTGATTTTGGTACCAAGCAGTGATCCCAAGTTTATGGGCCTCAAATGTCATTTAAACACTTCCCAAGCTGTTAAATATTTCAGGGTGTATTGTGCAAGTCTGTCTGGGCTGTTTCACTTGATCAGTACTTCAAAGAAAAAAAGACAAAACTCCAAGAAAAAGGCAGATTGTAGCTTTTACAGAAGGTAAAGCTGACATGATTAAAATGGAAGTTTCATACTACTGTTTAACCTTAACCTGATGCATAATGCAGACAGGGTAGTGCCATTCAGGTACACTATGTTTTAGTAACAACATAAGGCAGGAAGCTGGAATCATTTCCCTCTCACAGCAAGGTAGGCAAAGCTCTCCAGAAACATTTGGCAGTACAGGAAGTACTTGAGTAACACTAGAATTCTAGACAACCGTTTACTGTTGTAACAGTAACAAATCATTAATAAAACCCATATATGCACTGAAAGTTTCCAATAAACCCAAATCTGAAATTAATACAACCGAGCTGTTGGTGCAGATTGTGTCAAGCCAATTGAATGGCACTGGACAAAAGGCCAGAGCCAGGGACCTAGACCAGCATAAAGTGCTGCAGACGAAGTGGCATAGGATAGGGTGGATGCCCAAGCACAGCAGCACACTCCAGAGCTTTAGCATCAGGAATTTGTCCATGTGCACACAGGGATGTGGCCAGAAAATGGACCCTGCCCACAAAGCCAGGGTGCACCTGTTGGTGCAGGTCTAAAGACAGCTGTCACTCGCAGGTACCTCCCACAGCTCTCCTCTGCAACACCCAAACATTTCCCATCTCCCACAGGCACGGTGCAGACCCAACCAGCAGCAGGTCAGAAGAGCGTGTTCTCCAAGTGCTGGGAGCTGAAGGTGCCTGCATGGAGCGTGGGCAAGCTCAGACCATCTGGCTGCATTAAGAGGCAGATTGTGAGAGAAGCACAAGCTGGGAGAGGCTGGATAACACATGTAGCAGGGAAAAGCAGGGAGCGTTTTTTGCAGAGGACTGAGCCAAACAGGCAGGGAGGTGGGGCTGAGCTCCTGAAGTAATGCCCCAGTGCGGCCAGCAACCACGCTTGGTTCTAACAGCAATCCACTTCCTCTTGGGACATTCTTTCCCATTGGAAGTCTCTGCCATGTAGTGCCCAACAAGCTCCTGGAACTCCTGAACCAGCCCTTATACTCCCATTTTTCTGCTGGAATCTTCCTCTCTACTGGGGCTATACAATGAACACAGCAAGGGAGGCCTCTGGCCCACCCTCCACCTGGATTTACAGTGTAAGGACAATAGTGACCCAGAGGACAAAAGGTGAGAGAGAGAAAGCATCTCCACCTGGAGAGAAGGCAGCATTCTAGCCAGCCAGAGACCAGGACATGCTGCAGCTGTAAGGGGAGGAACAGGAGTTTGTAGCAGTAGAGTGGATGTGCCCATATGCAGCCTGGAATTGACCCTGGTATCAGGCTGGGCATGTATTGAATTTACATCTTGCACAGCTAAAAAGGTGCCTCAAACCACCGGCTTCTCAGGGGTGTATCCAGTTTACTAAACTGCAGATCCTTTCCCCAACAATGCATATTTTGTCCTCAAAGCCCACAGCTCCCACTCATCTCAGTGCCCACTCACCCTCCATGAAAATGCTGCTGCTTATGTGGGGCTTTGTTGCCTCCAAATAACTTGAAGTACTGTCAACACTTTGGAAACTGTCCTTTGCTTCCAATACTCTTACCTTCCAGGGTTTCCTTCTATTCCTAGTAGCTTTGAAAGATTCTCCTGACAAGATGCTCTTTGGTTGGACAGTTGAAGCAGCAAGACGCCAAAAAGAAGATCAGGAGCTGTGCTTTGACAGCCCTGGCCTACTGTCAGTGCAAGCACAGAGCTAAAGCCTCAGCTAGATGCAGCTGAGGGATAGGGAAAATGTTCAGGGATCAGGCAAATTCATACTGAACATGGTCTAAATCAACAGGGACATGAGAAGCCCCTTGACTTCCCTATCAATGCACACTTGACTGAAACAACTCATACCTCCTTGGCAGAAGCCAGGCTGTGCCAGATGATGCACAGGACACCCCTAAAGTCCCTGGCACAATGTTGGCGTTTTGCAAATTTAGGCTCCCACAGCAGGGAGAGCTTGTCAGACCAAGGAAACTGCTTCAGCCTGCAGTTGTGCCAGAGCATTCCTCCTGCTCCAACATTTGGCTAGATGCAGATGTCAGTGCCTGAATGCTGGTCATCAGCCCACACTCACAGCTCAGGCACACTCCTGCCTGTCAGCTCCTTGCTTTTCTTAGCAAGAGAGGGAGGTGGCTGCATAGCCAGGCTTTCATTCTCCTGCACAGGGGTGGGGGGAGAACTTTTACTGCAGTACAACAGCAAATACAGAATCTTGAAGTGATTGCAAACTCCCCATCCTCTACCAACACTCCTGTCCCTACAGCATTTTAACAGACTTTCCCAAAAACCTTAACCACAGAAATACCTTCTCATTAAATTTGTACACCAGTCACTTCCAAGTCCCTCAGACCCTGCACAAACTGGATCTGAAAGGGTGCCTGAAATATTAAACAATTTCCTCTCCTCCCCCCAGGCAGGGAGGAACAATAGTTAGCTGGCAAGGGGTCCATGGACCACTGCAGGGTGATCCACAGCCCACATATATGCAGACTTGTTATCCATTACAGGCACCTGCCCCAGCACTGGACCTTGGCCTTTCCAGCACAGAAGCTGCCATTCCAGGCATGGCCCTGCTCTGCAGGGCCAGCATAGCAAGCCACAGTAGGGGAAAAAATAAAAGGGAGAGACAGAAGTTTGTGTCCCCATCAACAGCACTGGTGTTGGGTGCCAAGTCTGACAACCTTCTGCAAACACCAGTCTCATCCAATTAAAACCCTACTGGAAGGTCCTTGTTGTCAGCAGTGCAGAGTTCTCTTCAAACAAACAGCTGAACAGCAGACAGAAGTCCACACAGGCAAATCAAAGGGGAGCTCTGGAACAATCAAAGGCACCTGTGAGTCTAGTCATTGAAAGTTATCCTGACTTTCAGCAGCAGTCCCAAGATACGAACAGAATTAAAGGTTACATCTCTTCCCACTATCTACAAGGAGAATATCCTATGTCATTTCCAAATATGGCTTAGAAAAGAGTTTAAAGCAAGAGATTGTTCTTTTTTGGGGTTCTGGGTGTATTACATGGGCAGGTGTCAGAGGGTAAGCAAAACACAGGATAAAAAGGCCAGGAACGTGCTCAGATACTGATAATGCATTGCTCGTAGGATAAATTGCTACCATTCAAATTGCTACCGTGAGGGAGTGTCTCTAGGATGCCGAGAACTGCCAGCAGGTCTCTCATCTCACTACCAACAAACCCAAAGGTCAACCTTTGCAGAACTGGAAGAACATTTGTTTCCCAAGTTTTCCTTAGCCGTTTGCTCCCTTATTGCCAAGTCCAGCTCTCAGCTGAATGGCCATGAGACAGTGGCAGCTTTTGATCATTCAGCTTGCCTGAATGCGTCGGCATAAATCAACAGGCCACTCCACAGATCATTTCCATTAATTTATTTTGATTCACTTGATACCCCTTTGGAAACACTGAACATGATGCAAAATGGACATAAACATACACATATCAATCTCTTGAAAAAAGCTCACAAATATTTCACAAAATTTCTTCCTAAAGCTCAGATTTAAAAAAATACCTTGCACTTTCTTCCAGAGCCCATCACGCTTCACATTATCAGTAGAGGAATTCCATAAAGACAAGATCTGGGAAGGCTCAATTCCCACATTTCACAAAGAACCTCACCTGTCTACAAACAGATTTTTGCTGCAGGACCCTCCTGGTAGTGGCAAAAAAAAAGTCTTAGGTAACTGTAGAATTTTTCACTGAAAGGAATACAGGAAAACACATCCATAATCACACATGCTTCCTGCCCTAATGAGGCAATATACATTCATATAGGAGGAAAAAACCAAGCACATTATTAAGACATTAGGCAGTGAGGCAGTATCCATTTTATCTTCAGAAGAAATTTTACAGCAAATGGTTTCATTAAGACACTTGAAAGCAACCTACTTTGAAGGGAAAAAAAGCACCATCATAGCATAAAGGCTGAAATGTGATTAGGAGTCACAAGCAGCACCAGCTCAGGCTCACCAATGACTTCTGTCATTTGAGGACAAGTTAAATGGAGAAACAGTTGACGTGGGGACCTGTGACTCGCCTACAAAAAAAGCACAATGCAGGAAGACACGGTTAAAGAGTGCCAAGCCACTTACAGGGTGTATCTAATGGTGCACTGTTCCCACTATGGACACCAAACAGTGGGGTGATGGTATTTGGACAGGAAGAGTGTAACACTACAACACCAGCAAAACCAGAACCCTGGACCCCTAAGAGCTGCCTGGTCTGCAGAAGTCCACACTATTTGTGAAACAGCAAATGCCTCTTAAAAGGTCATGGGTAAAGCAAGATAAACTAACTTTCCAAGTCTGGGTGGAAAAACATCAAGGCTGGCTATTACCAAAATCCTTCCTTGCTGTTGATCAGCTTTAGGTCCTCTCTTCACACACAGAAAAAAAATGTTCAAGAGCCAGCAGGGTACTGTTTTCTGCACTGCCAGGCATACAGCTTTACAGGTGAGACACTGGTCCTTGCCTGAAGGCCACACACAACCCACAAGTCCCCTGTCACATGCAGGCTGCTCCCACTGCTCCAACCCCCAGGCAGCATGGATCTAGGCAGCTACTAACACAGGGAGCCAAATGACTAACTCTGTATGCCTAGATTTTAACATTTTTCTACCAGCATGGTCAGTACCAAGCTCAGCAGGAAACAGCAAATAAACTGTTCCTGAACACACCAGATCACAACAGCTTGCCCTTGCAATAACTGGAAAGGAAGCATTACCCTCCAAGGGTTTCCTAATTCTCAGGATGTTAAAAGGAAGTTCCCACGTATGCATCTGAAGGGATTGAAACTCTTCCGCCCATTTAGATGCCTTTGAAATGTCCCGTTATTTTATGCTTCTCATCTCCCAACGCATTCATAAAGCAAATCCTATCAGGAAGAAGAGGTAAACCAATTCCATGCCATTAAAGAAACAGTCACCACTACTATGCAGATCACAGCCACCTGAACTCCTGTTCACTGAGGAACCAGCACTGCATTTTCCTCCTGAAAGGAGGAAAGAAACTCCATCCTTGCAATCCTTTAGTGCCCTGAATGGTTTCAGTTCCCCCTGGAGCCAGTGCAAAAAATGAAATTTACTTTAGCACTTTGCCCCCACTGTACTGGAGCATGTTTGACCAAGGTATGGAATGGTTACATTAGTCTCACGTCCTTTGTTCCCAGTCTGCACTCCAAATACCACACTGCCTGGGAGAACAGCCTAGAGAGAGTCTCGGTGTAAGCAGTTCAGATGAAACCTCCCACTCACTAAGAGACAAGGGACAAGGCTACAGTGACAGACAGGGGCTGCAAACGTGAAACCAATCTCTGCCTGTGCGACCAAGTGAGCAGTGAGCGCTGCCAGGGAAGCGCCCTGTGATCTGCTCTGCTTTCTCCCAGCCAGGAGTAGCAGGACTCGGAGAAATTACTCATCTCAAACGTGCAAAAGCTCCCAGAGCTTGTTCAGCCTGCGGGTGCATGACTGATGCCTGTGCATGCAGCACACACGGACAGACAAATTGGCTGTCTCCACTGCAGGGGTTCATTTAGCCCAAGAGGTAGGTCCTTCTGCCTTTATATTCCTCAGTGCCAGCAGGGTAAGATCTAAGAAGATCCTGCTAGCCCACAGCATCCTTATCTCCAGGGTTGCCAAGCTTGACATCATCTCAGCAAGCATCACAATATACATCTGTGCCATGGAAACATTTACAGACAACTCAAGTGGAAGCAACTTTGTCTCAATTTGAACTCCCAGGATCAGTCTTCAAGCCCTAAACAGAAGGTCATAAAGGAACACTTTGCACAGTCCAGCTGCGTACTTTTTTATTCACATTAGGGTCAAGAAAGTGGTCGGAACCTTCTACTGTGCTTGGTTAGAGATAGGAAACAAAAAAGCTGTCCCTTTACCTCCTTATAAAGAACTACTTACTGGATGAAAAGGGGAAAGAAATAGGGGAAATTCAGTAACTGTATAGCCACATTCCAAATGCAGCTGCTCCTCAATTATCTGCTGGTTATAAAATGTGCCACTTGAGGAAACCAAACAGTGCAAAGAGCAACACAGTCTTTACCTTAAACTGGGACATATCATGAGGACCACTCACAAAAAATATGGCAGGGATCCCAACGGACAGCCCCGACCCTGCATTCTTTTGGCACCATGCACCATCCATTTATTCTTCAAAGCTACTACACAGCGGCACAGTGAATGTGCATCACTTGCTCAACATCCCCCAGCTGTCTGCCATGCCCATGCACTCAGTGGCAGGCATGACCCACGCACACTGCACACATCTGAAAACACCACAGCTAGGACAAAGCTCTCTATCTCTGCTTTTGCACCTTAGGCCCAACCTGTAATTCTTGTGCCATGGTCCCCAGCTCTTCCAGCCAGACTTTTCCTATTACTGCAGGGCCAACAGCATACATAAAGGGTTTAAAACAAAAAACCACAAAAAATCCCACCCATGAAATCCAGAAACCATCGCCATCAAAACGTTGTTATTTTGGCTGAAGCTCGAGTCCAGGCCATAATACAGTTGCAGTCTGATGAGGAAAAAATTGCAGTCTTGCAGAGCACATTTTAACAGGTTCATTTACCTGCCAGTACAGGTCACCTATCCCAAAACCAAACACCTCCAACACATCCTCCACCTCTTCCTATGTACCTTAGGGTTAATCTGTTCCTTGGTTTCTTGGCTTGAGAAATCAGATCTACAGTCAGGCAGCTCCACAGTAACCAGGTTGAGAGGAGACAAGATCACTGTGCTAACAGCAACACAACCAAGATGCTACCTACCAAACATGCTGCTAGCAGAATTGCCTACGCTCCCACAGACTCTCTTCTCCCATAGACATAGGATGAAGGTAATTTCCATAAAGCTACAGTAATACCAGACAGACAGCACTCTTGTTTTGCCCTCAAAGTTCACTGTCACATGTTGCTACAAAACTCCTTACTCTGTGTATTTACCTGCTGTCACATGTCATAACCCATAATCAGAGCAGAAACACTTTGAAGGAGATGAGCAAAGCCTTCAAACCAATACAGCTTGCAGAAAGAACAGTGGAATCTTTTTTCACTCATTTAGACAGACAGGGATGGAATAACAACTTTAGGGGTCAAGAGGTGAAGGGATCTTGCAAAGTCCAACAGGAACATAGCTCACGTAGGCACTTAATAGAAGCATGTACACAGCTGGATGGAATCAGAGATAGTAAAAATAAATAAATGCACCAGAGAGGAGAGCACTGACCAGTGACTGCCTAGACAGTCTTTTTTAGCCAAAGAGCCCAGTTTCTGCAGGGGTCCATCTGTTATCTGCATCCAAAGTTCACTCTTCTGACATCTCCAAAATGCCACATGTAGGCACAAACCCAGGGATTTCTTAACCTTTGCAGGTACCAGTGCACTCTGAAGCCCAGCAGCAGGTTCCTCCTGATGCCAGTATTCACATCTAAGGAAAACTCAAGTTCTCAAAACCTTGTGCTCTTCTTGCTGTTTCCCATGGTGGAAAAAGGCAGCAGGCTCCTCCTCTCCCCACCTGCACATATGGCTTACTGCTTTCTGCATCCTATTGCTGGCTGACAACATGTGAAGAACCATTCCACCGGGGAAAACATCTGCTGTTGTCAGTAAGGGGATATCCCACATAATGACCACGAGGAAAGGTTGTGTGAGGAATCCTGGTGGGAGGGGCTTCTCCCCTGCTAAACAAAGTCAGCGAGCCATGACACTATGCCATCTGCAGAAAGAGGGTTGTCACACGATGTCCTCAGCAGAGCGCTGTGGAGGAGTAGACCCCAGGCTCAGGAAATGGCTCCAGTTGCATAGGAGTCCCCTGTTATACTGGCCAGTGTCTATCACTAAGCCGCCCAGCAGTCTGCGCCCAGTGTTGTCCCGCAGAGCCAGCCGAGCTTCCCTCTCAGTCACATTGTAGCTGATGTTCAACAGCTGGATAAGGAGGATGTATCCCATGCCAGCTGTTACAATGGCACAGTACCATACACAGGTGAACGACAGAGCAGAGCTGGCAGCAAGGAAAAAGATGGGAAGGAAGCCATTTAGTACAGGAGCAGCTGCTTTAAAGTGACTTTCCCTGGTAATCACTATCCTTTCAAATCCCTGTCTACATCTGCCACAGTGATCTCACTTTGCTGCTTTCATCAGATAATCCTTAAAGGCTTTCTCAAAATTAAAGCTTCAGGGTTTACTTAATGAGAGCTTTTACTGCTAGCAGAGCTACTCTTACACATTGCTGTCACACAACCTAGCTCTTTACTCTTTGTGTTGCAATAGTGCTCAGGCCTTATTTAAGGGCCCCAGGATGCTCTTACTCTACAGGTCATGAGATGGAGTAGAGGAAGGAAGAGTCGCTTGAGTCCTAGCAGTACTCTGCCCATCAGTGGTAGTGCTGGTCTCTGAACTCATGTCCAATAGCTCCCACCACCTTCCCTGACAGAGCATGTTCTAGGCAGATAGCCTGGAGGACATTCACTAGATAAATAGTAAGGAATGAGAGGGAGAGAGAACATGTGGATTCCATGCTGTCAGACCATTAAATGCATCAGGGAGGGCATACATATTTAAAAGCACATCTATACATAACACAATAAATACTTCAAATGCTAGCTCCTTCAACTTTCTCTACATAAACAGCGAGCTCTCTCCAAGTCTCAGGCTGCCCACCTTGGTGAAAGCAGAAACATGTCTTTGCTTTCCAGAGTTTTTTAGGGAACACTTTGTGATCAGGTCTGACAACCAGCAGAACAAGGAACAGGAGCTAAGCTGCCTGTGCAAACCTGCTCCCACTGCAGCTCTCTCCCAGACAGACATCTCACCTGTAGTCAGAATAGGCCCCGGGGCAGTAGAACAGTGCCACAAATGGACTTCGGCCCCTACAGATGGTGTGCAGGGCCAAGATAATCCCATACACAGAGGTGAGCATGAAGAAGGAGAGTGCAAGGATGAAAGCTTGATGGTTCTGCTCCCCTACACAGCTGTTAATCCTCCAAAAGGAAAGAAAAGATTACTTTGCTTAAAAAAAGAAAAGAAACTGTCTTCTATTTCTTCTCCCCCCCCCAGCTGTCAGAGAACCTGATTTCCAAGGTGCTTCCAGTCGACACAGGCTAAGAACTTTGAAAAATGTTCAAAGAAGCTTTATAACTTTATATAGAAAGGTTACAAACAGAAGACAATAGACCTGGAGGGTAACAGCAGCAGACTGTTTGCATCATTTTTTTAGTAGGGGCAGAGTATCCTTTGCTGAGATACATTTCACCCTACTGCCCCCTTGGTTCCAGCACCACAGGAACACCCAAAAGGTACCTTTGGTCCCCCTTGCCCCAAGAGACCGCTAATGCAACTTAACTGCAGGATTGCTAGTGCTCTACAGACCAAGTCTAAAGAAAAAAACCAAATCCAAGAAAACCCACAGCAAAAACAGTTCCAAACTGATGAAAAACAGTAGAGAAGTAAAAGCAATTCTGAAGTATGCTGTAGAAGCTTTCAGCTCAGCTCAACCCTCTTAGAGTAAACAGAATAACTGTTCTTTTAAAGAGTAAATACAAAGCTTTTTGTATTTAAAGAGTGTCATATGGTCTTGCACATAGCAAAAGCAACTCTATTTGCCAGGGACTGTAAAAAAGAAGCTTACTTTAAAAAGGAGGGAACTCAGAGAGAGAACACAGGGAGCCTCAGCCATGCAAAACCTACCAGACACAGTGATGGTCCAGTCTCCTCACGCACCTGCCACAAAGCCGGCAGTGCCCTGCTCGGGCTGGCCTGACCAGCTGGCATTTAGTGCACCAGTCCTTTTTCACACCTGCTGGCTGCTCAGCTGACATCCTGCAATAACCTTTAGCCTCCCCATTCACAGCACGACTGCTGGCAGCACCTGAGATGCCATGGAGCCCACTGGAACTCCCTCTAATACTCTTGTTGTGCAAACCCTGATGCGATGGCTTCTCATTGCCTGCTGGGATGGGAAGGTAGCCAGGGTCCTTCTTGGCTCGAGACAGGGCTGCAAGCATAAGAATTAACCCGCACGTGAGAGTGACCACTTGGGAATGCTCCACGTGGCCCCGGGGAACCACCTCACGGAGAAACACATAGTACATATATCCCAAGGAGAAGAGCCCCAGGCTCAAGAAGAACAGAGTCCGTTCCTTCCTCCGGTGGGTGAGGTAGTAATACCACAGCACCACAACGGGGAGGGACGTCAGGATGATGAGCCCCAGCAGGAAGTGCAGGGCGGCAACGTGGAGGAAGACGGGCAGCAGGACGAGCGGCGGCACGAGGCTGACGTTGATCTTCACGGCTCCGGAGAACCAGGGGACCCGCAGCCGGTCCGCGATGGTGTCGGCGATCCTCTCCAGCGCTCCCGGGGGCAGAGATTTGCACGTCAGCCACCTGCGAGCGCGGGGAGCACAGCGCCGGCTGGCACCGGGACAGCCGCCCTCCCGCCCTGTCCCGCTCCCACCGCCTCCCCTTTCCCTCTCGCCCGACGAGTTTCCCAGGAAGCGGGGCACGGCACCTCCGCCCTCAGGGTGGCAGACCCGCGGGGACGCCGCCGCCTGAAGGGTGTCCCGCAGTCGGCGGCCCCGGGGGTCGCGGAGCCGGTACCTGTCGCAGCCGTCGTCCAGCTCCTCGCAGTCGCAGCAGCACGCCGCCAGGTGGTTGCGCCGGCCGCGCCGGTCCACGTACTCGCAGCAACAGAGCGGCTCCTCCATCGCCGCCGCCCGCCCCGTCCCTCCCGCGGGGCCGGGAGCGGCTCCCGCCGCCGCCTCAGGTGCCCCGCGCGCGCCGCCGCACCCGCCCCACGGCCCCGCCCCCGCCGCAGCGCCCGCCCGCCATTGGCCGCGCGCGCCCCGAGGTGTGCGGGGGGCGGCGCCCCCGCGCGGACCGTCCACCTGACGGCGGCGCGCGCCAATGGGCGCGCGGGGGGCGGCGCCGCCGTCACGCGGAGGCACCTGTCTTAAAGGGGCAGCGCAACAGGTGGCGGCCGCGGAGGGCGGCGCCGCCGGCCCGGTCCGCCCCCGCTCGCCGGGGTTGGACACGGAGCCGGGGAAAGCTACCCTCCGCACACCTCTACACCGACCCTGCACCCCCTCCCTACCCCACACCTGTGTCTGCACCACTGCTCGACAAACTGTGCACCGCCCGAGCCAGCGCTGCCCTCCAAACACGGCCCACGCTCGAGGGAGGGAGCCCTTGCATTTTCGGGGATTTTCTTTCTGTATTCATCTTTCCCTCAACCTGCTTGGAAAACGCTTGAAGCACATGAAAAGGAGTTTCATCATCAGTGGGCACACCACGATGAAGCACAGCCCTTGATGGAGGGAAAACACCGAGGGCTGAAATTTCTCTAGGAGAGCTGGAAACATATGGCAGAAGGCAGCCTGCCAAAGCTTGCAGTATGCAAGAGATATCAAACCCTTTCCTGTTAATTAGTCTTAGGCATATTCATCCTTAAGATGGTGACTTGTTTTACAAGGTCCCCATGGCTAAAAAAAAACCTATAAAGATCCTGTGACTGTGAATCCACTAACAGTCTTTTTTCTCCAAAACACTCTTCACTGACCGTCATTTCCTACATTGACATAAAAAGCTGCAATTTTGTAAGAGACAAACCCAGTTCTCTGCTGAGGGTGTTTTTCCCCCTCTGAAATGTTCAGATCCATTCACCAGCAGTACAACTGCCCTCACTCACTCACCCCGGGATGGATCCAAGAGCACTGTTTGGAATTGAGACTCCCGAGGGAAGAAGGCTGGCAGGAGAGACAAGACTGCCAAGCTATGGCAATGCAGAACCCGACTTACTTCTTCCACAAACCTTTTATTCTGTGCAACAGTAAAGAGTCCAGAGGAGACAGTTACAGTCCCTACCCCACAAGTCCTCACACACACATCTGTTCTTCTAATGCCTTGAATGAAAAGCTGATGTGGCTGTTAACTCTCAGTCTTGCTGCTCTGTGTCCTGTTCAAGTGGTCAAAGCTTCTTTGGAGCATGGAAAGGGAAATCTTCAGCTGTGAAGATACAATCCACCCCCCCCACCAATTACTTAAGTCAGTTTTCTGCATAAGTAAGAGATATCAGGAAAAAAAGTCTCCCTCCTCCTTTTCTTTTAAAGACTTCATGTGATTTCCTCCTCCCTGTTTCCATAAACAGTTGGCTTACTGTGCTCTCCTAACAGCTACACTGTGTAGAGTTTATAAATACTAACAGTCCAGGATGATAAAGTCTTAACACCTCATCAGACAACAGCACAGAAGATAAACCACCCCACTCATTTTCAGTCACAGATAATGTTCAGTGCAAATACTCCAAGTAACATAGCAGCACAACATGAATTTTCTTTTACTACCTGGCCCTTCTAGTGCATTTTGGTGCACAAAACATGTTTAGATTATTGACAACCCTCAGAAAACACAAGGTATCAAGCATTAAGATGTGTTGGGACTTCCAGACAAAAAGTGTTATTCTGGATGAAAAAGGTGGGTAAATTCTCACTTTTCTTTTTTTGCACTGTGTTCAAGAAGCGCTTAACACTTCAGAATTAGGAATTGTTTGGATAGTAAGCAGAGAAAATAAAAATGGCAAGAAAACCAGAAAATTTCATCTCCGAAGTGAAACTTCCAGCACTCAGGCTTTTTCAAGTTGTGATCAAAGTGGTTAATTAATAGATTAATAGCAGTTGTGCCTGCAGAGACACCTCTAAACGAGGAGTGTAAGAAATGGCTTCTTTTTCCAACTACTTTAGTTGAGAAAATTCACATGGGCACTTACATGGAAGAACAAAGAGCAAACAATAGAGAAAGGTATATGTGAACTCCCCTTCAGCTTTCCTAAACTAATAATTTATTCCATCACATTTCAAGATATATTAAATGAAGTTAAAATCAGAACATTCCTGAGTAGTAAGTAAAAACTAAAATATGAATTTACTGTCTTTCAGGTACTGAGTTGAAATTTCAGCCTAGGGATTGTAAGGATTTAACAGTCATGGACTTCAGGATCAGAGAGACACAACAGTATTCAACATATTTCTTTTTTTTCCTCTGTGTGTGTGTGTGTGTGTGTCTGTAGTATACAAGAGCATGAAATCTTAAGTTACTGTGAAGGAGGATTATCTTCTATGGAGCCTCTCAGAAACATATGGTCTGCAGAAATACTTTATTTTTCACTAGAGATTAGGTGGCCCCTTGATACCAACGCTAAATGAAGCTCTTGCCAATATCTAGAAGAGTAGTGGGGAGCAAATGCCAGGATAAATCTGAATAAAGAAATTCCATAATAAGATGGGAAAACACTCCACAAATCTTAGTAAGTGTTCTTAGAAAAGGGAATCTGTTTTGAAATACTCCAGTCTTTGCTTTGTCATGATTCAGAACTGCATTAACACATCTCTTAAGCGCTTGACAAGTTTAAGAAAATCAACATGGGTACTTACATCTTAGTCAAATAAAAAATCCCAAACCAAGAAAAAACCAAAACAACAAACCCACCCACAAACAAACAAATAAACCAACCCAAACAAAAAACAAACAACAACAACAAAAAAACCCAACCCTCCAAGAAACAAATTCAAAACCAAAGCAACCCAAAACATCAGCACTGCCTGTTAACTAAACTCACTTAACTAACTGGGGCAAAATAGATCAAGAAAACTTTATCTAGCACCAGACCACATCAAGCTATGATAACATAAGGGAGTAAACTTGAGTTGTTGAGAAACAAGAACATCACCAGGAAAGATTTTCAGACGTACCTGCTCAAGCATTTCGATTGAATCTCTTAAAACTCCCTTCACACGTTTAACCTGTTCCTTATCATATTGAGGTATCTCCTCTTTTGATACCATTTCTGGGGATATGCTGAAAAAGATTGAGATTATATCAGAATCATGAAACATGCACCTCAATGCCTTTTTAAAAGCAACTGTTCTCTGCCACCATTGCTCTGCCATTGCTAAGAGCATCCTCTTACAAAAGCCACATACAAAGCTGCCTGCAGTTGAATTCCAATACCCGTTTTCTTGAAGCTAGTACCTCAGACCTTTGCAGGCAACAGCCACCAAGAAAAAACTCTGCTCACATTATGTTTACAATATTAAGGCCCACGCTTCAGGGAGCAAGATCCTTCTTGGGAAGAAAGTCACTCCAACCAGTTCAGAGACTGTCACTGTGGCAGACCCCCACACCCCTTCCAGACTCAAAATGAGGATATGGTTTTTAACTTTTTTGTTGATACTGCATTCAAGAGGAAGCAACAGTTTTCTGTGTCTGAGTACAAAAGGCAGCTAATATGGAAGTTTGTGAAGGAGAGGAGATTCAGGAGACTCACAGAGAGAAGCTAAAAAGCTAAATGAATCTTTAACATTCCATTTGAGAACATGCTGGTTCACACAGGATGAACACTTCAGTTCTGTGATCAGCACTATGATATTCACAGAAGATGAGTCACAGCAGGCTGATAAATGCAAACTAAGTTTAACATTTCTCCCAAAACAGCTTGTCAAAGAAGAAATTTATTACTTCAAGATGCAGTCAGACATGTCACTGGATTTCAGCATAGACCACAGAAGTACAGCAAGCCCCAGCCACTTCTGAAAACTTACCACTCAATTTCATTGTTCATAATTTATTTCTTTAGATCAGATTCTCACATAAGCTGAAGAAGAAAGCAAGCAAAGACTGTGAACTCAACTTACTTCAAAGAGCTTTCCTCCTGAAGCTGGACATGATAAAGGGACTGAGCTGCATGCTCTATCTTTGAGAGTTTGAGGAACAGTGTTATATTCAGCAAGACCAAGAGTAGCAAACTGTAGATAGAAGAGAACAAAAATCAAGTTTTGCAACAATTTCAGTTGCAATGCTACAAATGCAAGATCATGGCTAAAGACAGCTAAGGAAACAGAATCCTCCCAGCATTGTGGGAGAAAAAAGGTGTGGGGAAGCACTATACAGAAAATTAGTATCTATCCAAACAATTCCTAGCAGATACCATTAAGGTGGGTAAAAGCAAAAAAATAACAACAGTATCTCTTCTTGGAACTTTTAAAATTAGGAATGAGTAGATTCTAGACTTTATTTTTTAATGGGATCAGACCTAAGTAAACTTGTACGGTAGACTAGTTTGACAAGTCAGTATTTTCATCCCATATGTCATTTCCAAGTCAATTCATTCCTCTTTTATACCCACATGTTCCACTCAAATTAGTTTATCATGCTACATGCAATCTTAACATGCAAATGAGGAACAAATACAGATAAAAACCAAGACGAGCTTGAGTCAAGCAACACTTTAATGCAAGTGAGTACTTACAAGACACTCATTACTACAATGATGGTGGTGGTCCTACTTACTGCATCTCTTTTCCTTCCTATAGGGCATGGAAGAGAAGGAGGTTAAAAAGTGCTAAAGAATATTCCTAAAGGATGTCTGCAGATAGACCATGTCATTGCCTGGTGCTTCACACAGAATAGCTCAACTTCTGATGGAAAAAAAAAAAACAGGTCGTCTAGGTGCACAGGATCACCTCTAACATTCACCAAGGCATTTTTGCAATCATCTCTGAGAAGCTGGCTGAAAAGTCAGGCTCTTCCATCAGAATTCCCCCTACCCACTGTGCTGGGGAGAACACAATACTGGGGCATGGTCACATTAAACCTGAATAGCCTGAGAAGGTTGAAGTCCATCCATTACTAACACGCATATGTGCTGCTAGTCACACACAGCAGAGACAGGCTGCAAAGTGGCTCTCTCCTGCTTGTGCTCCTGCTCACAATTCATCTTTCTGACAAACAGTATCAGTCACATTTTCCTGTAACTTGTCCCATCCTTACTGGCTTAGTTTATCTATTGTCCTGAAAACAGCCTTTCAAGAGGCTACCTGCTATTCGGCAGGCAACAGGGATCAGACACTGAGGGACAGAGTGTACCTGTTCTCTCCAAAGCAAGCACCTATCACTGTGGGCACACTGATCTTTAAACATAATTAATTTTGCACATCCTGCCCTGCACAAAAAACATACATAAAAGCTGTAGTGCACACAGAGGTATGCTCATCTGAAAAGGTGGAGCAACAGTAGCACAATTAAGTAATTAGGAAGCAATTTCACGTAGGTAAAGAGTCCTTTACACATGCTCTTGATCCAAATATTCTCTCAGTGCTATCTATACCCAGTGTTGTCTCCCTCTTCAGGGAAGTGTACTTGCTCTCACCTCACTGTTTACAATTCAACTTCTGTCACAGAATCCACCATTCCCTGGTGCAAACTAGTGCACAGATGTTCCTCATCTCCCTAGGTGAAACTAATATTGCCAAGTCTGTCATGCCTAAGAGCAGTAGAACTGCAAGAAATGCTTCAGTGACCCAGAAATTACAGAAGCATATGGGAAACAGGCTTCTTAACATTAAAAATCAATAACCAAAACTGATATGACAGGGCCAAGAGGCAAGTGGCAACGTTCAATCAACTCATGATCTATGTGTGCAATTATTTGAAGAAAAAAATAAATATTTCAGAAACTTTACAAGAATTGGGGTTTTTTTTCCTGTTCCAATCTCATTTTCAAACCTTTGCAGATACAGAGCAGTATTTAATATTTTGGTTGATCTTTGTTTGTTTTAAAACTGAAGGTGATATTAGGTGACTTAATAGGATATAAGGTGACTTAATTTCATGAACTCATGATAAAAGTGATCATGCATGCTCCAAATATACTTTATGCAAGCTTGAAGAAGCTTGAACTTGTTAAAGCATTTGCTATCACACACAAGAGAAATATATACACAAGTGCTACTCTTGCACTATTTTAAGAGTTATGCTTTCTTGAACATACCTTTTGGAAAACACTTGATATAAAAGATTCCTACCTATTAAGCTGCCCTGGGACTCTACTCCCATGTCACCAGAGGAATGTTGGGAAGAGCGTTTGGGAAGGGATTCTGCCAAACCCCGGTGTAAAGTGCGTCGCCTACGTCTCAGAGCAAGTAATTTCCCAGAGTCTTCTATGGATTGATTAATTGCATATTCCTCCATTAGGAGATCTGATTCTGCAGTGGAAAAAAAAAATAAGGTTACCAAACTGCCAAAAAGAAAGCTGAAGACAAATTATGAGATATTCAAGGTGCAAGTGAGAGGAACAAGCATACTTTTCAATACATGAACTTAAAGCAGAGAATTGGCAAACTACACTCCCTGACTTCCACCCCTGTTCTGTTTTCTAGAGGGCACTTGGAACACTCTGCCGAGGGGGTGCACGCTCAGCCCAGGCAGGATTGTTCAATGCTATGCCAGACAGCAGTTGGAAGAGCATTGCCTGACACTGTTAGACTGAGGCTAAAAATTGAGTTAGACTGTGAGCCTGCAGCAGTGGCTGGCCAGGCTGTGAATAGACATTCATGGAGCCTGCCAAGTGCCACTGCTTCTCTTCTCATATGCACAGTAAAGGAAATTCTTAGAGATAAGCACATGCAGCTGAGAATAACAGCTTTCCTGCTGCTCCTCATGTTTCCTTCTGAAAGCCATTACAGCCAGGTATACAAGAGCCTCTTGTTAGACACAAGGCTTCTTTCATACCCTGGAACTGGCAGATGCACTGATGACAGGAAGTTCTGTCTTTAAGACTGCTTAGGTGTTGCCTTTTTTTCAAGCCATTCTTCGAGGAGCCAGGTTTGACAGACAAAAAAAACATACACAGCAAAGGTAGGCTCCTTACTCCAGCACAAAGAAGAAAATGCCTCACCAAGTTGTTTGAAGTTTTCCTGTATTCCTCCCCAGGTATTCTTCTCAATTACAGACTTGACAAGACCCCAAGGCTGTTTTTTGTACTTCACTTCTGCAGAAACCCTAGAAAACAGAATGCAATAATGGAAAAGTGCTCTTCTAGGTGGCACAGTGAAAGCAGAAATCTCTTATCAGAAGCAGCCTCTAGCTTACATCTAAAATCTGCAATACCAAATGGAACTGGCATCGCTCTTCAGCTGGGCAGCACTTTCAATGAAAAAAATGCAAGAGACAGACAGTGGCAAAGACAACATCTCTAGCTAAAGCATCAAAATCTAAGTGCCAAATTATAGGAAACATTTTGGAATGTTTTCCTTCAGGCTCAGACTACCAGATGATTTCTACCCTCTAAAGCATTCTCATTTTAACACACATTTAAAACAGGATTCAGGCTTCCAGATAATAAAGTCATGATTTTTACTTTGTATGTGTACACATGATATATTACATGGGCACTACAATAGCAGAAAGTGAAATTCTTCATCACAACTCAAGTGCTCACATCCTACCCTGAGTA